>NC_133617.1:124307551-124636994 GCF_048593235.1 Sminthopsis crassicaudata
GGGGTAGGGGGAATCTAAGGGGAAAAGAATAAGGTAAAAAGAGCACCGCAGAGAAGAAAAGAATAACCTTCAGGGAATCAAAACAAAGATGGACAGTCATGAATATAATCTCTTCTATTATTATATATCTTTCTTCAAATGGAAACTTATTACATATTTTGAATCCTTTCTGATATTCTGCTAAGCACATGAAAATATTTTGCTTTGTTTTTTTTATTTTCCTTTTCTTTTTTTCTATTTTGATTTTTTCTTATTTTGTATTAAAATTTAAAAAACAAATTGCTATTTTTCATTCTCTAGTTAGCTACTATATATGTTTTAGAATCTCTCCAAGACATTTCAATTACTTTATATCATGGCTGTTCCATAAGTAGGATCTTTGGAGAATAGATTTTATAAAGACTGGGCTTAATGCCTGTTCTCTGTATCAAATGCCTAAAGAGAGAAATGAATGTGTAAGAGATCTTTAGTTTCCCCAAATCCCTTTCTCCCTATTTTGTTTTGCATTTGGAAATCTTTATTTATGTGTTCAATTCAGAATATATTCCCTACTACCAAATAAATATATGAGCAGCCATTAATAAAATCTTCTTCATATACCTGTGTTCTAGAGCAGGTTTTAATAATACTAAAAAATAATTATTTCCCAAATAATAATAACTGCCAAAATGACAGTACAGTCATTAAAATAATAATTTATTCCCCAAAGTTAATTGTTTTTTTTTTCCACTTATCACTTTGTGGAATCAGGCTCAGTCATTGCCTTTCAGAGTATACCACCATCACAAGTTATAAAAGATTGTCAGAATTATCAAATATTTTATCACTTCCCATTTGCTTGTAGTTGAAATGGTAATTTGTTAATACTAGGTACACATTGATGAGTCATAGGAAATAAATGAATATCACTTCAAAATTGATTCAAATAAATAAAGATGGCTTTTCTTTAATATTATTGGAATAGCCTGCTAATTATTCTCCCTTGCCTCAAATCTCTCACTAGTATATTAGATCTTTATCTGTCAAAAGGATCTTCTACAATGGCAAGTCAAAAATAATTTCCTAGTCCCAATCCTGTCCCCTCAATAAACAATAGTGACTCCCTATTATTACTACTAGAAGCAAATAAAAACCATGTTATGCTTTTTAAAGCCCTTTATAACCTAGCTTCTTCCTATCTTTTTAGTCATCTTAATCCTTATTCCACTTTGCATACTCTGCCATCCAGTGACCATGACCTCTTTTCTGTTCCTCATATGCAATTCTTCTAACACTTTATGCCATTCTCCTAGCTTATTACTTGGTTTTTAACTCTTTATTAAAGTAGGACTCTGTTTCCAGGGTGGAGGGTATGCTGTCTCCAGCTTTAAGGGTTTTGTGCAGCTATTTTCATAGATCCTTCTAGGAACCTAAGCACAAGAATTCTTTTCTGTCCTAGAACTATGAGTAGTATTTCTGCTCCATTGTGAATGCAAGTTCTAGAGTCTTGCCCTAAAACAACAAAGTCCTTTCTCAGTGGTAGTAAAGAGACCTCCTGTATACTGAGACCTGAGGAAGTTACTGTCACCACTTCTTCACTGTTGGTTTGCTGATTTCCCAAGGTATTCAAACACTAATTGATGGTAACCTATCCTGCTGACTTTCCAAGTTGTCTTTGGCGTCTCTGGGTTGAGAGATGTGGAAACCACTGGTGCTGCAGCTGATTCAGAAGTCCTGAGGCTTGTTCCTGCATTATTAGCATCCTCTGGTGCCAGAGCTACACTGATATAGCCTGCACTAGGTTGCTGGACTCCCACCCTGGTGACAAAGATCTTTCCTGTTGACTTCTAAGTTGTCTTTGACTGGAAAGTTGTTCTACTCTGTCTTTTTGTGTGTTTATTGTTTAGAGTTATTATTGAAAGAAATTTTGAATGATTTGGGGGAGAGCTCAGGTGAGTCCTTACCTTTTACTCTACAATTTTGTCCCCTCAATATTTTATTTCCCATCACAGAATTTTTATTGATATTCCCTATGTCTGTGTCTCTCCTTCTTTATCACTATTTTCTACTTTCCCTAGCTTCTTACTCCAGTAAGAAAAGCTGTTGGGTACCACAATGTAATGTCTGGGCTAGCTTTCTGAAGGACCTTAGGATCAGCCTGAGGCCTTGGTCTTAGTGGAGAAGTAATGAAGGCAGGACAGTCATCAGGAGGCTGGCCCAAAGATAATTTCCAGTCCTTCTCATCCTATTACAAATACATCATTACAGCATGCTGAATATGTGTGAACTAGAGAGCCATTATATCACTGTATTAAGTACTATAGAACCATTATCTCATTAATTCCACTGAGTTAATAATTCTCCAGAGTTCAGGCCTTCTATATTAACTTGATTCAGATGACAGCTAATGTTCCAATTCCTGCAGGAAATCTTTCCCAATTCTCCTTAATCTTTGTTTTTGCTCTGAGATTATCCACATTAAGTCCTGTATATATTGTGTTTATATACAGCTATTTACAAATTGTTTCCCCCATTCATCTGTGAACTACTTCAGGGCAAGGATCCTTGTGTGACAATTTTTTTTTTATATTCACAGAATTTATCTTAGTGTCTGGAACATAGATCCTTAATAAATTCTTGTTGACTTTCTAATCCTAAATACTGATATGTCTAATCCCGTTTTCCATGGTATATTTTTGTTGTATGTCAAATGCTGGCATGTAAGTTAAGGTAAAAGCTTCTTTGCTTTTCAGTGACAACTGTTATTTGTCATTACGGATCTTTTTCAGTTTTCTCTTTTTTGATAAATAGATGGGTAAGAACAACATTGTGAATTATCTATGGCACTGAAGATGCATTCAGGAAGAGCTGGACTTGGATTCTGTATCCAAACACTTGTGAACTATGTGAATCTGTGGAAATAATAACTTCTCAGCTTTAGTTACCTCTCTATAAAATGGTGATGATAATGCATACATCACAGTATTATTATTAGGGATCCAATGAGATGAGTTTTGCAAAGCTATTTGCAAACCTCAAAGTGCTATGTAGTACAATGTATTTATTGGATAGACCTTGATAACTAAAAAAATTTGTGCTAAGAATTTTGGACTTTTAAGTATGTTAGCCACTGGCTTAGTTTCATCCAAATTCAATTCAATTTATGTGGAACTTCTCCCCTCCTCCATCCAGTTTGCAATAATTGCATAGTTTCCTAACATGACAAGAATTTTACTTGCACTGATTATTCTAACTTCAAATAAAGATTATAGTATTTTTTTCCAATGTAAGGTAATTGTTTTCCTTAGGAATGATATGACTTCTAGAGTTATGTGAGTAAAATTAAACTAGATGTGAGACTGAGCTGTGATACACATTAAATCACGCACTCTCCGCTGCCAGGCAACCATGTGTCATTGAAACTGCTCAAGTATTATGAATTTCCCAAGTTTCAGTGCCAGCTCAGTGGTTGAGAGCTTATCTGAAAGTCTATGGATTAGTCTATAATTATTTCATTACATAATTTGAAATGAAGGAGATTCTTGTCCATTTTGAAATTATAACTATATGAATCTTAGTTATCAGTCAAGCAAAATAAAATATGCCAATAAACTACAGCCCAGTTCATCCAATTTTTATTTCCTCCACAATAATTGATAGCAAAGTTTAGGCATGGAATTAGTGATCAGTCCATCCATGGCTCTTTATTAAGAACCTGTTATATGGTTTAGTAGCCTCCTAATGTTAATGAAGAGTACAAATATAGTGCATCCATTTTGTTTTTGTTTTTGTTTTTGTTTTTGTTTTAATCAAAGCATATATCTAGTCAATAATTCATAGAGGAGAGCATAGAAGATATTATTGAAAGAGAGAAGGCATTAAAATTAAGAAAAGTATTAATTAGGAAAAGCTCTTTGGAGAAAGTGAGATTTTAGCTTATTATTAATTTTATAATTATAAAATTTTTTTGACAGTACATATTCATGGGTAATTTTTTTATAACATTATCCCTTGTATTAATTTTTCCAAATTTTCCCCTCCCTCCCTCTACTCCCTCCCCTAGATGATAGGCAATCCCATACATACTAAATGTGTTATAGTATAAGCTCGATACAATATATGTGTGTAAATCCTATTTTCTTGTTGCACATTAAGAATTGGATTCCGAAGGTATAAGTAACCTGGGTAGAAAGACAGTAGTGCTAAAAGTTTATATTCAATTCCCAGTGTTCCTTCTCTGGGTGAAGTTGTTTCTGTCCATCATTGATCAATTGGAAGTGAGTTGGATCTTCTTTATGCTGAAGATATCTACTTCCATCAGAATCTATCTTCATACAGTATTGTTGTTGAAGTGTATAGTGATCTTCTGGTTCGCTCATTTCACTCAGCATCAGTTCATGTAAGTCTCTCCAAACCTCTCTGTATTCATCCTGCTACTCATTTGTTATAACCCAATAATATTCCATAACATTTATATACCATAATTTACCCAACCATTCTCCAATTGATGGACATCCATTCATTTTCCAGTTTCTAGCAACTATGAAAAGAACTGCCACCAACATTTTGGCACATAAAGGTCTCTTTTCCTTCTTTAGTATTTCTTTGGGATACACTGCTGGATCAAAGGGTATGCACATTTTGATAACTTTTTGGGCATAATTCCAGATTGCTCTCCAGAATGGCTGGATTCTTTCACAACTCTACCAACAATGCATTAGTGTCCCAGTTTTCCCACATCCTCTCCAATATTCATCATTATTTGTTCCTGTCATCTTAGCCAATCTGACAGGTGTGTAGTGGTATTTCAGAGTTGTCTTAATTTGAATTTCTCTGATCAGTAGTGATTTGGAACACTCTTTCATGTGAGTGGATATAGTTTCAATTTCTTCATCTGAGAATTGTCTGTTCATATCCCTTGACCATTTATCAATTGGAGAATGGTTCAGTTTCTTATAAATTAGGGTCAGTTCTCTATATATTTTCGGAAATGATACCTTTGTCAGAACCTTTGCTTTTAAAAGTATTTTCCCAATTTGTTACTTCCCTTCTAATCTTGTTTGCATTAGTATTGTTTGTACAGAAACTTTTTAGTTTGATGTAATCAAAATCTTCTATTTTGTGATCAATAATGATCTCTAGTTCTCCTCTGGTCATAACTTCCTTCCTCCTCCACAGGTCTGAGAGTTAGACTATACTCTGTTCCTCTAGTATATTTATGATCTCCTTCTTTATGCCTAAATCATGGACCCATTTTGATCTTATCTTGCTATATGGTGTTAAGTGTGGGTCCATATCTAATTTCTGCCCTACTAATTTCCAGTTCTCCCAAAAGATTTTTCAAATAATGAATTTTTATCCAAAATATTGGTATCTTTGGGTTTGTCAAACACTAGATTGCTATAATTGTACCCTTTTTTGTCCTTTGTACCTAATCTGTTCCACTGATCAACTGGTCTATTTCTTAGCCAATACCAAATGGTTTTGGTGACTGCTGCTTTAATATAGTTTTAGATCAGGTACAGCTAGACCACCTTCATCTGACTTTTCATTAATTCCCTTGAAATATTCGACCTTTTATTCTTCCATATGAATTATTTGTTATTTTTTCTAGGTCATTAAAATAGTTTCTTGGGAGTCTGATTCGTATAGCACTAAATAAATAGATTAGTTTGGGCAGTATTGTTATCTTTATTATATTCGCTTGGCCTATCCAGGAGCACAGGATGTCTTTTCAATTATTTAAATCTGACTTTATTTTTGTGGCAAGTGTTTTGTAATTTTGCTCATATAATTCCTGACTTTTCTTTGGTAGATGGATTCCCAAATATTTTATACTCTCGACATTTGTTTTGAATGGAATTTCTCTTTGTATCTCTTGCTGATGTATTTTCTTTGTGATGTATAAAAATGCTGAGGATTTATGTGGATTTACTTTGTATCCAGCAACTTTGCTAAAGTTGTGAATTATTTCTAATAACTTTTTATTAGAATCTCTGGGGTTTTCTAAGTATACCATCATATCATCTGCAAAGAGTGACAGTTTGATTTTCTCATTACCTACTCTTGTTCCTTTAATTTCTTTCTTGACTCTTATTGCTGAGGCTAGCATTTCTAATACAATATTGAATAGTAATAGTGATAGTGGGCAATCTTGTTTCACTCCTGATCTTACTGGGAAAGGTTCCAGTTTATCTTCATTACATATTATGCTTACTGACAGTCTTAAATATATGCTCCTGACTATTTTAAGGAATAGTCCATTTATTCATATACTCTCAAGCATTTTTAGTTGGAATGGATGTTGGATTTTATCAAATGCTTTTTTTGCATCTATTGAGATGGTCATATGGTTTCTATTAATTTGATTATTAATATGGTCAATTATAATAATAGTTTTCCTAATATTAAACCAGCCCTGTATTCCTGGTAGAAATACTACTTGATCATAGTGTATTATCCTGGGGATGATTTTCTGAAGTCTTTTTGCTAATATCTTATTTAAGATTTTAGCATCAATATTCATTTCTTTCTCAGTTTTCAATCTACCTGGTTTAGGTATCAGTACCATGTCTGTGTCATAAAAGGAGTTTGGTAGGACTCCTTCATCCCCTATTTTTTCAAATAGTTTATATAACATTGGGGCTCACTATTCTTTAAATGTTTGGCAGAATTCACATGTAAATCCATCTGGTACTGGGGATTTTTTCCTGGGGAGTTGATTAATAGCATATTCTATGTCTTTTTCTGAAATGGGACTATTTAAGGAGTTTACCTCCTCCTCTGTTAATCTAGGAAGCTTATATTTTTGGAGGTAGTCATCCATTTCACTTAAGTTATCAAATTTATTGGCATTAAATTGGGCAAAATAACTCATTCTTTCTCTAATTTCCTCTTCATTGGTGGAAAGATCCTCCTTTTCATTTTTAAGACTAACAATTTAATTTTTCTCTTTCCTTTTTCTGATCAGATTTATCAAAAGTTTATCTGTTTTATTGGCTTTTTCATAAAAACCAACTCTTGGCTTTATTTATTAATTCAATAGTTTTTTGTTTTTTTTTTTTACTTTCAATAATATTGATTCTTCCTTTTAATTTTAGCATTTCAAGTTTAGTTTTTGACTGGGTGTTTTTAATTTGGTCTTTTTCTAGCTTTTTAAGTTGCTGGCCCAATTCATTAATCTTCTCTTTCTCTATTTTATTCAAATAAGCCTCTAAAGATATAAAAGTTCCCCTTATTACTGCTTTAACTGCATCCCACAAATTTTGGTATGATATCTCATAATTGTCATTATCTTGGGTGAAATTATTAATTGTTTCTATAATTGTTGTTTCATCCAGTCATTCTTTAAAAAGAGATTATTCAGTTTCCAATTACTTTTTGGTCTATTTACCCCTAACTTCTTATTGGATGTAGTTTTTATTGCATTGTGATCTGAGAAGAAGGCATTTACTATTTCTGCCTTCCTGCATTTAATTCTGAGATCTTCATGTCCTAATATATGGTCAATTTTTGTATAG
The DNA here is from genome assembly GCF_048593235.1 of Sminthopsis crassicaudata. Classification (NCBI taxonomy): domain Eukaryota; kingdom Metazoa; phylum Chordata; class Mammalia; order Dasyuromorphia; family Dasyuridae; genus Sminthopsis; species Sminthopsis crassicaudata. The sequence goes on from NC_133617.1 coordinate 124,315,051, forward strand.
GTTCCATGAACTGCTGAGAAGAAAGTACACTCCTTTTCTATCACCATTCAGTTTTCTCCAAAGGTCTATCATATCTAGCTTTTCTAATGTTCTATTTAGCTCTTTAATTTCTTTCTTATTTGTTTTATGGTTTGATTTATTTAATTCTGAGAGTGCAAGGTTGAGATCTCCCACTATTATTGTTTTGCTGTCTATTTCTTCTTGCAACTCTCTTAACTTTTCCTTTAGGAAGTTAGATGTTATACCACTTGGTGCATATATGTTTAGTATTGATATGGCTTCATTGTCTATGCTACCTTTTAGCAGGATATAGTTTCCTTCCTTATCTCTTTTAATTAGATCAATTTCTGCTTTTGCTTGATCTGAGATTAGGATGCCAACCCGTGCTTTTTTTGGCTTTACCGGAAGCATAATAGATTCTACTTCAACCTTTTACCTTTACTCTGTATGTATCTCCCTGCTTTAAGTGTGTTTCCTGTAAACAACATATTGTAGGTTTCTGACTTTTGATCCAGTCTTCTATCCACCTCCGTTTAATGGGAGAGTTCATCCCATTCACACTTACAGTTAAAATTACTAATTCTGTATTTCTTGCCATTGTATTATCCCCTGATTATGCTTTTTTCCCCCCTTGTTCCCCCTGACCCCCTTCCACAGTATTTAATTCATAGACCCCACTTGTGAGGCACAGCCCTCCCTTTTAATATCCTCCTCCTTTTAAGTCCCTTCCCCTTTTTTGTACCCTTCCCTTATTCCCCTTTTCCTTTTCCCTTTTCCTCTTCCCCCTTTTAATGAGGTGAGAGAGAATTCTCTGAACAACAATTATGTCAATTATTTACTCTTTGAGCCTACTTTGATGAGAGTAAGATTCATACAATGTTTTTGACCCTCTCTAAATTCCCTCAGATGTGGTAGATTTTCTATGTCTCTTCCTGGAATTTAGTTTCCCTATTTTTATCTCTCCTTTCCTTTTTTCTGATACTATCCCCTTCTCTTTACTACTTCCCTTTTTATATTATATTAGTAAAATCAAATTATCCCTGTGGACTTTCTGTATATTCACAACAGAGATACAGTTCTCAAGAGTTCTTTTTACCTTTTTCTGCTTCTCTTCAGTCTTGTGGATGTAGACCAAATTTTTTGTTTAGGTCTGTTTTTTTTTTTTTTTTTTTTTTCTTAGAAACAAGTGGAATTCCTCTGTTTCTTTAAATTACCATCTTCTTCCATGGAAGAAAATGCTAAACTTAGCTGTCTAGTTTATTCTTGGTTGCAATCCTTGTTCTTTGGCCTTTTGGAATATCAGGTCCAGGCCCTTCGATCCTTTAATATGGAGGCAGCCAGATCTTGAGTGACCTTTATTGTGGCACCTTGATATTTGAATTGTTTTTTTCCTAGCTGCTTGCAGTATTTTTTTCTTAGTTTGGTAGTTCTGCAGCTTAGCCACAATGTTCTGTGGAGTTCTTTTTTTAGGGTCTTTTTCAGAAGGTGTTCGATGAATTCTTTCAATGACTATTTTCCCTTCTGTTTCTATTATCTCTGGATATCTTTGATGATTTCCTGTAAAATAGAATCTAGGATCTTTTTTTCATCATAATTTTCTGGAAGTCCAATGATCCTCAGATTATCTCTCCTACATCTATTTTCCATGTCTATAGATTTTCCCAGTAAGTATTTGACGTCATTCTCCAGCTTTTAATTTTTTGTTTTTGTTTTTGTTTTATTTTGTTTGACTGATTCTTGGTTTCTCACTGAATCATTCATTTCTATTTGTTCAGTCCTGATTTTTAATGGATTATTTTCTTCATTCACATTTTTTAGTTCTTTTTGTTTATGCCCAATTGAGTTTTCAAATGAATTATTTTGATCTGTTGAATTTTTTTCCATTTCACTAATTTTTTTTTAGTGATTTATTTTCTTTTTCCAATTCACAATTCCTACTTTCCTGAGATTTTTTTAACCTTTTCTAATTCACAAATTTTGTTTCCCTGTACCTCTTGTGAATTCTTTATTTTTTCAACTCAAATTTCAGGAAATTGTTATTCTCTATCATAGCTTCTCTATCCTTTCCCCATTTTTCTTCAAATTTTCTTAACTTTTTAATAGTCTCTTCTAGAAGAGAGTTATGTGATGGGGGATGGGTTTCATTCCCCTTTAGGGTGTTATCTGGAGACTGTCTGATGTTAGCCTTCTTGGGGTTGGATGGCCTTTCTTTCTCTGTATAGAAGGTATAAATCGTTCTCTTCAGCTCCTTACTCATTGTTAAAAATCAGTATGGGGTCTCCCCTTTGGATAGGAAATTTATTTATCAGCTTCCTCCCAGATGGGGATAGGTTGCCTCCTGTGTCTGGACTAAGAGAGAGCTCTGGGAGAGAGTTCTTCTCCCCCCCGGAAGTGACTTAGAGACATTTAGCATGGCTGTGTTGTGAGGAGTGCCCAGTGAAGGACATTGCATATATATATATATATACATATACACACACACACATATATAATCAGCTGATGTGAAAAGCCCCTGCGCTTAAACCTGAAGTGTCTGCCCAGAAACCATAGTCCCTGCTGTGAAGGTTCTGCTTCTCTAGGACTCTGCTGCTGCTAGAATTCTACTGCCTCAGGCTCTGCCCTGCACTATGTGGATTAGAGGCTGCCCCGGGCTGTGTCCCCCGCTGTTCAGGTTCTTAACTGCCCAAAGGAGAAGCCCCAGACAGCAGAAGGCGACTGCACAGCCATGCTGAGATTGGTGTTAGGTCACTTCCGGATTGGGGTGGTTCTAGGATCTGGCTTTATATTTTGAAGTAGCTTTATTTCTCTTCTGATCTGCTGTTTTATAAGCAGAGTAGGGCTATCAGCTTGTGCCAGATTCCTCTATATCAGTGGCTTCTCTGATCCCAGAGTTCTCCCCAGCCTGTTTAGCACAGTGTACTAGGTCTTAGTCCAACACTGTCTGTGCTGATCTTTTTTTTTTTCTTCCACTCAGAACTGACCTTTTCTGTTGAAATTCCTGATTCTCTTCAGCTATAAGTTGTGCTTCTAATCCTTGTGATGTTTATCAGTCCAGTGTTATTTTTGAGGCTGATTTAACTAGTTGATATTGAGAGAATAAGGGAGCTTATAAATTCACATGTATCTTCTCTGCCATCTTGGCTCTGCCTCTGTCCTTATAGTCTTCTTAACACCATAACTTACCAGTTCTTTAACTTACTCATTTTCCATGACCAATTTTTCTATTCATCTTAAACCATATTCCTATCCCTGATCTTTTGATCACCCAGGAATATAGGATGTGGCCATCTTCAACAATGAGATGAACCAAATCAATTCCAATAGAGCAATAATGAACTGAACCAGCTACACCCAGCAAAAGAATTTGGGAGATGACTATGAACTACTACATAGAATTCCCAATCCCTCTATTTTTGTCCACCTGCATTTTTGATTTCCTTCACAGGCTAATTGTACACTATTTCAAAGTCTGATTCATTTTGTACAGCAAAACAACTGTTTGGACATGTATACATATATTGTATTTAATTTATACTTTAACATATTTAACATGTATTGGTCAACCTGCCATCTGGGCAGGGGAAGGAGGGGAAAGATTAGAATAAAAGGTTTGGCATTTGTCAATGCTGTAAAATTACCTATGCATATATCTGGTAAATATTTTGTGTATATATATATATATATATATATATATATACATATATATATATATATGTGTATATATATATATATATATACATATATATATATATATGTATATATATATATATATATATACATACACACACACACGCACACACATATATATAAGACTGTGACTACTAATACCTCAATCCTTCAGTTCTCACTTACTTATCACCTCTGTATGTTAGGATTACAAGGTAATAACCCAGGTTGTCTGGGCAATTCTGTAGCTCAGAATTCATACCTTTAGTTCTGGCCTTTAGGGAGAGTTTACACCTTTAAAAGGAGTTCTGAAAAGAGAGTTTACATGTTTGCACCTTTAAGAGGAACAAGTTCATTGGTTGAAGTATTTTCCATAAGCCCCATTGAGTTCTCACTAGCCCAATCTCTATGAAGATAAAAGAGACCAGAATGGGTATGGAGAGGAGACTGACTGGGAGACTGAGTTTAGACGGTGGTCTGGAAGGAGAGCTAGGCTGGGAGAGTGAGTTGAGATGACAGTCTGGAAGCATAACTTAGAGACAACCGTACCATTATGCTCTGTTCAGGCACCAAATTGTCAAGGTCTGGGCTAGCTTCTCTGAAGGGCTCAGAATAAGTCCTTGTCAGGATAAGCAAAAGTCCTTGCCCCATGTTCGGTGCCAAATTGTAATGGTCTGGTGAATCATTTCAATCTTAAACTCTCCTTTTAAGTCCTTTGTCTCTTCATCATATCCACAGTCTTGCCCTAACAAGCCCTGCTTTTGTTATTTCCATAATCGATTGTCTTTATTCCTATGCATGTGCTGCTGAACAAAGCTGACAAAAACACCAAATTAACTCAGTATGCTACAAATTTATTGTATATAACCTCAGTGGGGCTCTTACCGCTGCAAGACAATCATTTTTATACTTCTTATTAACTCACTATCCCACTCTCACAGTGGTTGTTAAAAACCTTTTTTCATCTTGTTGAAGTATTAGGTATGTTGTAGTGTTATCTCTGAACGAATTCAGGCTCAGATAGTCTCCTACCCAAAGAAAGGGATTTAGTTAGGGTGATGTTCCCAGTGTGTTCTATTTCTTAAGGGAAATAGGGATACCACTGGAGTTAAAAATGGAGTTTATATAGAGCATAATATGCAAAATGCTTTCATTCCATGCTGTTTTTACCAAGAGATTGCTTCCTCTATCATACTTTCTTGTACATATCAGTTCTCAGGCAGTAACAAATATGAAATATAAACAGTAATATACATGACATGGCAGAACACAGATACTAAAACTCCTTACTAAAACTCTCTTAATGCTTGTTCCCAAAAAGACAAAGTACAAAGGTTGTATCAAAGGGATATTCCTGGGAGTTGCCTTTTTTCAGGTGATGCTAATGAATGCATAATATATAAAGAAAAGCCCATTGGGGAGAATTAATTTATGGTAATTGCATTATAATGAAAGCCTCCACATCATATAGTCATCCAAATGACTCTATGACAAGTTTTTGCTGTTACTGTGCAGGTACTAGTTTAGGGAAAGTTCTTTCTGAGGTTTTATGGTCAACATCTTATACGGATAGTCTATTAATTGGTTAACACATGCTTATCTAGGGCTTATCCAACAAGGTGGTTCCTTGTTGTCTAGCAATTTTTGGGAACACAATTGTTGCTGACACTGCTACCTCCTATCAATCTCTCCTAGAATCTCTTTTGACTCTCCATTTACATACCCTCTCAGATGAAAACTTTACTTCATATTTTACTTTTAAAAATATGCCATTTACTAAGATCTCCTTTTCTCACTCTTCCTCCTCTGATATCACCTAGATGCCTCTGACACTACTATCTCCTTCACTCCTGTTTCATGAAGAAGTAGTTCTATTTGCTAAGGTATACCTCTCTATATGCAAAATGCTCTCATAACTATTCTGTTTTCCCCAAGATATTGTTTCCTTTACCATCCTTTCTTGCACCTTGTCAGTTCTCAGGCAATAGCAAATATGAAATATATGGTATACAAAGCATGACAAAACATAGACACTAAGATTCCCTTGATGCTTGTTTCCAAAAGGACAAAGTATAAAGGTTGTACCAAAGGGACATTTCTAAAAGTTTCCTTTTTCTAGGTGATGCTAATTAACAAGGGTCACATACCTCATCAAACACTTCCCTTTCTTACTCCTCATAAAAAAACAAAACAAAACAAAACAAAAAAAACTGAAGCAAGAATATCACAGCAAATATCTAGGGAATGCATTAAACTTATTTATATCACATCTTTCTCCTTATGTGGATCCACTAGAGGAAGGGCTAATTTCATATAATTTTGTGAAAGCCATTTTCAGTAATTTTAGACTATTGAAAATTTCTGTGTGCAGTCTTGGGCCCCTACTCAAAGATATCCTCATAAATGTTTTTGTGTTTTTCATACACACATACATGATGTCCAAAAGGTACTTTTAAATAAATTTGCATTATTAACTTTTTTTTCACATTGCATTCTTAAGTGAAGACATTTTACAAAACAATAAAAAAAAACTTAATTAGTAGAAGTGTTTGTTGATTTCTGAGGTGTAAATGCTCACTCTGAAAATGTAACAGTTGACTCAGTGAACTAATTTTTTCCCAGTCTCTAGAAAATTGGCTTTTTCTCCAATCTCTTTACTGTGCAAATATTCTAGGTTCTAATTCACTTTATAGGCATTGGCCTATCTATTTTACTGCAACTAGATTTCAAGATCCATATAGAAATAGGCTCTGATTTATTTATTTGTTTGTTTATTTTTTGGTATTCTCTGTAGAACTCTAGACAGTGCCTTATTTTATTTTATTTTTTTTAACTTCTTTAGATTGGACATATGATTTAATTGCTAGGGAATTCCCATTGAGGAAACTCCCTCTAGTACCTAACATTTATATAACTTTATAGTATTTTCAAAATTCTATATCTATGTTATTGAATTCAATATCACAACAATCTTTTGAGGTGGATGCTATTATCATCTCCATTTTACAGATGAGGAAAATAAGATAATTTAAAGAAATTTATACATAATTTAAATATAAATAAAACTGGCCAGGATCACATAACTAAGTAAATCAGGCAGAATTTGAACTCAGATTTTCCTAACTCTAAATCCAAAATTCACTAGGTCATTATGCTGTTTTATGAAATGCATAGGAGGCACTTGCAGCAAATTGTGAAATTAAAATTGCCTGGAGCACCAAGAGATTAAGAGAATCACTCTGGGTCAAACATCCTCCATGTATTTAAACAACCTCAATCTTCCAAATTTTCTATCTACTCACTTCTAAATGCTTCCTCTTTTCTATTTAATAGTGGGCAATTCTTAAGTATTAGCCAAACAGAAAATAAATAATGTCAAATAGAAACTGAGAAAAATAAGATGCCCCTCAATAGAAAGATTTCAAATGGGACTTTATAGAATAGTTTGTCCTTAAAATAGACCTTACTAAAAATATTATTTAGTTAAGTGAGAAAAAGAAGTTAATTTCATGTGAGTGAAAAACATGGGCAAAGGAGTAGAATGCTAAAATAAAATGATATTTGAAGAACATAAAAAGGAGATCTAACGACTCTTGGCAAATGTTTCCATTACTATCATTCGGAGAAGATCATATAGCTTCAGACTTCTAAGAGAATACTATAATGAAATAGGTCTTCAAAATAGCCTATGCTGTATTAGAACCAAAATAAATTCAGGGCACCTGATGAATTAGTTAGGTGATTTTCTTCCCTAGACAATTCTTTAAAAAAGTTTGTTTAATTCTCTTATTTCCCAACATTTCTGTCTTCTGGTGATAATGAGTGTAATTTCTGTTAGGACCACAGATAACTGGTTTTAGAAACAGCAATAAGAACATAATATGGATGTTGAATGAATTTTTTCTTGAATTTTGAGAAATAGTGCTATGGAGAAAGCTGTTATACTGTACTAGAATTCCCTAGCTACTCTTATATCTTTGAATTCAACAAGGAGGAAATCCCGAACCCATCCAAACTAGAGCTACTATATTGCTAATATCTTTGAAGGGAATTTATTTACTGTTATAATGCTTCCAATGATGTTATCAACTTTTATACATAATAAAACAAACACTTATGCTCACAAGCATTAAAGTATTATGGTGTTTCAATGTCTTTTTTGTTATACTTTAAAACAGAAAAAAAAAACATTTCACTGCAAACTGTCAAAAAGGCATAATGGGTTTCTGGGTTAAGTTAGTTTATCCATTAAACAAAGATTTGTCAAATGCCTACAGTGTGTATATTTTGTCATGACATTGCTGTTTGTTTTACAATATTTCCAAAAAAGTTTGGGGCTCTGGTCAGGACATTAATAATGAATATTTTAAGTTCCTTTTCTGAAGCTTTAAAACAAAGACAGAGAACGTCCTCTTCTTAGTTCCTCTATTTCCTTTCTTACTATTTTGTATAGGACATTATCTACTTTCTGAGAAAAGAAAAGCCCTTTTTGATTATGTTTATCCTGCAAACCTCCATGTGCTGCTCAAATCCTTCTGAAAACTTTATATTTGAAATCTTGAAACTCTAATAAAATTAAAATGTTTTCTTATAAGGAATTAATGAAAATGGAATAATATAGTAGATAAGGGCAGAGAATGTTATTAAATTTATTTTGATATCTCTTCTAGTACTTAGAACATTATATTAGGTGTGTTTTTGGAATGCATAGTTTCCTTCATCTGAACTGAATGTTCTTTAATTTGCCTTTAAACTTTAAATTATAATATTGATCTAATTATTCACAATACACAAAATAAACATTATGTACTTGATTCTGTGGTTAGAAAGAAAAACAAAATTATTGACCAAACAAATAATAGAAGAATGTTAGGTATTTTTATTAATGTTATCATTGATATTGTCATGAGTTTTCTTTTATTACTAGAGGCTGAACAATATTTTCCCTGGCCATTTATTTCTCTTAATGTAAGAAACCAAGTAGGGATTAGATAAAGATTAGAACAAATTTCTTGAAATCAAAGACCTTTTACATGCTAAATAACTTGCCAAATATTTTCTAATCTGTCAGGAAACATAATGCAGGAACTTTGGTGTGTGTGTGTGTATGTGTGTGTGTACACTTTTTTATTCATTGTTTCTGAAACACTTTATTGTAAAGGGCTGAAACTTTGAATAGGTATATTTGAATCAGACAACAAAGCACTTTAGGCTAATTATCTATTCCCCAAAGACTGTTAGCATATGTTTGGAATTTCTCTTCTCACAGTTAATGCTAGCTTAATGCTTAGGATTAAGCGAATTGTAGGTAAGGATTAGGAAGTGGGGTGAGAGAGGTGAGAGAACTGCATTTGGCCTCAGGACTAGGAGAAAAGTGTGGAGATTATGGACCTTAGATTCAAGGAGGTATCCTTGGCAAAAATCCTGATAGTTTTGTCCATCTCCTTCACTTCTCCCACTAAAGACCGAGAACTTTTGCTTATCCTGACTGGCTGATCCTGAGGCCTCCAGGAAGCTAGCTTGGACTTTAAAATTTATGAGATAAACCTTTTCTTCTATTTTCCTTTTCTCTCTCCCATACCTCCTTTTCTTCCATTCTGACCTTTTCCCCCCACTCTTTTCTTTCCTCTCTCTCCCCCTGTTCCCTCTATCCTTCTTCCTTATATTTCCCTTCCTCCTTTCTTATTCTTTCTCTGCCCTCTCCATTTCTCTCCTCCCTCCTTCTTTTTTTTTTTTTAATTATTTAAACCTTTGAAAACATAGGTTAATGGAAAAAGAGTTAGCCTGGTAGTTATAAATATTTTGAATCAAATTTTATCTTTTATGCAAATTAATCAAGTGAGCATGAATGAACAAGTAATAACTTTTTAGGGACCAAAACAATTCTTAAAGGGAAAAATAGGGAAGAAAATAAGCACTGATATAATGCTTATTATGTGCCAAGGAATTTATTAAATGTTTTAGAAGTATTATTTCATTTGATCCTCAAAATTGTTTGTAAGAGGTGTTATTGTACTGAATTTACATTTGAGGAAAAAGAGTCAAAGAGAAGCCATTATGCCTAGTGTGTGGGATGGCAACCCCCAACTCAAAATGAGTACTCAGAGATTTCTCAAAGTGAAGAACAGAAGCTTTATTAGCATCTCACCAGAAATGGGCAGTCTGCTCAATGGAGTCTCAGAGAGAAGAGAGCCAATTCTACAAAGGCCAAGAGGTAATTTAAATAGTCAAAAACCACAGGAATCCATGATACTCTCCCCTCATCTGTATGAACACATTATTAACTTTTTTAAGATTTGATTTTTTAACCTGTAAAATAAAGGTTTTAGACTCTTTGGCCACTATGAGGTTTATTATTTCTTCCACATGACAATCTCTTAAATACACGAATATCTTGTCTATTCTTCTTCAATCCATTCAATATACTCCCAAAGCTTTTCACCATCTAACCTTTATTGCATTGTTCTAAAGACTCTCAAACTTTTCAATGTTCAATCTTCTTACACTTCCCTTCTGTATTTTATCATCTAGTCATACTGGCCTTTTTGTTGTTACTCATTTTTAATTCAGGCACCATCAATACCATTCTTTCCCTCTGAGATTTCCTTTAATTTATACTATATATTTTTACACATAATTGCTTGTTGTCTCTCCCACTAGAATAGATGCACAGTGTTTAGTACAGTGCCACATACTTAGTAAGTACTTAATAAATATTGATTGATTGTTGCTAAGAACTATACATAATGTATTAGAAGTGGTCTGACCAAGGCAGAGGACAAATCGACTGTCATTTCTTTATTCCAAGAAGCTAATCCTCTCTAAGGAGAAAGCTAAATGGTTCAATGGATACTAAGCTGTACTTTAGGAGGACCTGAGTTAGAATCTGACTTCAGATACTAATTGTGTATTCCTTGGCAAGTCACTTAGCTTCTGTTTACCTTCATACACTAGAGAAGGAAATAGCAAACTTCTCCAGTATCTTTGCTAAGAAAGTCCCATGGACAATATCAGCATTCTTTGGTCCAAGGAATCACAAAATGTCAGATATGATTGAACAAGAGTTCTTTTCTTATGACATTTCAAGATCATATTAGTTTATATAGTATATTTGTTTATTCATTCAGTTATTTATTTAGATCACTCATATTGTACTAAATCATTTTGTACTTATAATCTAAGATTATCTGATATTTTTCAAAGATATTTCTCTTTAACCATTCCTTGTCACATGAATTCCTTCAGAAACTTAAGATAGTTTTCATGACTACACTCTATCATGCCTTAGTCTTTTATTTTCCACAATGCATATCTATCTATAAATTATTAAACTGCCCTTCACACAATATAGTCAGAAATTTCCTCATCACCTTAATTACTCTAATATGAATTCTTTCCAACTTCTATAGTTTTGTTCAAGTCATTGTTTAAAATTCTGAAGAGCATGTCAAGGACAGATGACCAGAGAATTCCTTTGGATAAGTTGGATAAATATTATGGCTTAAATTTATTAACTTCTATTTTAATACAATAAGTCAGTTAACAATCCAAGTATATGATCATTTAGCTGACATTCTTTTCATATTGTTATTAAAGATTGAGCCTTGACAAATACTTTTGTGAGGGATGTAGAAGACCCTTACCCAAAATGACTACTCAGAGATCACTCAGTAGAACGCAGAAAAGTTGTTTATTGAAAACCTCTGAAGGATGAGCCATCCCATGGTGAGATAAGAAAGAGAAAGCTCACAATGGGATGGCTAAAGAAATAGTAAAGATACATAGCATTTATACAAGAAATTACATCACAAGTAAGAGAGAATTGAGAAGGGGAGGAGGAGACATCTAATTGGTTGTTACTAAGTTGGAGAGCATTGAAAAATAGGTGCCCTCTCCCCTTAATTGAATGTAAGACATGGGTGCCAACAGACCTTCAACATTTAGATTACTAAGCTAACAGTATTCAACTAATAGTCTAAATATTGATAACATTGAATAGTGATAAATGTGATCATTTCAGGTCAAGTAAATATGATTATAGCTGGCCAAGGCTCAAGTAAATATGGGCCTGCACATATTATACAGATCATAGGGGAAACACAGAAATAATAAAAATAAAATACAGAAAAATAATTCATATATTCTTGTAAGTTCTTCACTTTATCTCGCTCTATTCCCCACACTTTGATTAGATGAAGTTGCACATATGTTACTGTGTTTGCTTGACATAACTGTCTAGTAAATATTTTGGTAATATTTAAGATGACATTTTCAACTGGGCATGATTATTCTTGATGAAATCATATTATGATTTATTCTTTTAAAAATGTCCATGAATCATTTAAAAATAATATTTCTGATGTTTAAACTACACATTATGTTACCCATACTTTATTGCCTCCAGTTATTGATGCCTCACAATATAAAGGGAACAAATTTTTGGTGTCCATTCATTGAAATCATAAGGAAATTTAACTTTAAATGCTCTTCCACTCCCCAAGTATGGGATTGATCTGCATTAACATATCTTTCAGATTCTTTTTATCTCATATCTTCATTTTGGTTTAGTCTACACACATTTACCTTTTCTGCTTTCTAAACTATTTCAGCACTGTATTCACTTTTTTCCTTCACTTCCTCAAATATGGACATCATTGTTAGTCCTTTCAGAATTCATGTTTACATTTCACTCCTTAATTCACTTTCATATTTTTCACTCTAGTCACCTCCATTTACAAACCACATGAATGAAATTCCTTGGTATTGTTTCTTCCCCTCTACTCACACAGTGAACACCTTTAAAACAAAATAAAATAAAAAAAAATTGCAACTCAAGATGACATAATTTAAAAAAAATACTAAACCATTACAAGATTCCAACTTGACTTTCTGTCTTACCTCATGTAATCTACTCAACATACTCTTGCCATAGTATCTTTATTAAATGTTATTTACTCTCTTACTTCCATGAAAAACAAAATGAACAAATATGGCCTTATGGTTCTTTCTATTTTAGTCTAAATTCCAGTGGCTTTTAAAATCCTCCATGATTTGACTCAAATTCATCTGTTTGTTCATGTTTTCATTATTTCCCAACATGATCCCTGGTTCATGGTCAACTTGTATCAACTTATCTCATACAATGATATGTTTATTTCTACCTCTGTTCATTTACAAGTATTAATCTTATTGCCAGAATATCTTCTTTACAATTCCATTTGTACAGACTCAAACAATATGTTGAAGTCCAGTCTAACCCTTCAAAAGCTCCACCAAAAGGCCTTTTATTTTCTGTTTTTCAGATTTCCTACTTTATTTATAGTTTTCTCTATACAATTTTTATTGAATGACATGTCTTTTGCATATAACTGTCATTTAAAAAATTGACTCTATTTATCCTATTAGATTGTATGTTTCATAACAATAAAAAAAGTAATTTGTGTGAGTCTTATCATTTAGACAAGAGTTCTAAGGATATATACTAGATGTTTAATAAAAACTTATTCATTATTGATTTAGAATAAATTTAGACTAACTCGGCCATTTAATCTTTTATTAAATATATAAATGCAAAGTCCAATTTTCTTTAAAAAAATCAACTGCTCAAATACAAGCTATGAAAGATATGACTAGACAACACTGTTTATGAAAAATCTGGTATTTTTAATAGGTTGCAAGTTTAATATGAGTCAACAGTACTAAGTAGCTGCCAAGAAACTCATTGTAATCATAGGCTGAATTGAGAGACAGTGCTCAGAACAATGTTTATGGTGATCCACAAAATTGACATTCTTACATTTCTACTACCAATTAGATTTATATAGATGATATTGATTGGTCAACTAAGATGATTATTCACATAATCAAGTCAGCAAATTAACAAAAATTTATTAAACCCATATTATGTGCCTAGATACTGTGCTTAGCACTTGAAATACAAATATAAATGGAAAAAAAAGATAATCCCTGCCCTAAAGGGGGTAGTATTCTAATGGTTGAACACAAAATACAAAATGAAATCTGAAAAACAAAGAGATATGGTAAAAGATGTCTGCAGTACAACCTGGGCTGTTGAGTTCCCTCCTTAAATAGAGATTCCTGAAGGGTCTATTAATAAGGGGAAAGATGAAAGGAGCAGAGGATACTTCTAATAGAACAGTTACAGGACTGTTTGTGATATAGAGGATTTTGGGTAATTTGGGGTAAAGTCCAGGTATAATCTCAAAAGGAACAAACAATGTATATCTATGTGAAAGAAGTGTCAGAGTAATGAAATTCTGCAATATTACATATAATTTACTCAAATAAATAAAGGAAATTAATATTTTGAATTAATTGGGTGGCTTTTGGTAACAAGTCCAATTTTAATGTTTTCTTTCTGTATATAAAGTATTTATTAAAACATAGTTCAAACAATATATAGATTTGAGAACTCCATGGAAAAAAGTCAGTAAAACTATGTGTTTTTAAACACATAGTAAATGTGTTTAATAAAATATGTTTAAAAATGTGTTTGTGGTCATGCAGCAATCAGTGAGTCAGTTGGTTATCATCAATAAACAGTTATTGAGCACTTCATGTAGAGTGCTATGCTAAGTACTCAGCTGTTTATGGTAATATCAGTTAAGAAAATGAATAGATATGTAGAATGTTTCTTTCCATTTATTCTCTAGTGATATTTCTAAAATATGCATCCATTTGTTGTTTTTGTTTTTTTTTTATAATGATTGAAAAGCATTTTTATTAACTTTGAAAATAGTTCGTTTGGTGTATAAACCATTAATGGCATTTACGTTTTTCCTTTGTTCTGACTTCTCAAAGTTTTGTTTGACATTAGGTCATATTTTCCACAAAAAAATATGTGGCATATATCATTAATGGTTTGATTTCACCATTGTATATTACAGTTTACTGAAATAAATGTGCATGTGTATGTTCATTTTGTAAATATATGCATATATATGTTAAAGTGTCATTGATTACAATTCTCCTATGTAATAGCGTATATTTGTAATTGAGGCCTTTGTTTATTTTTGTTCCTAGGTTATTCAAATAAACTTTGAAGAATTTGACCTAGAAATTGGCTATGACACATTGACAATTGGTGATGGAGGGGAAGTTGGAGATCCCAGAACGGTGCTCCAAGTGTAAGTTTTCAGTGTTTTATGATTACCCTGGAACATGATAATATTTATGGATATTATTTTATTTATTTTAGTAACTGTCTTTTTTTCCTCTATAAGAAAAGTCTTTTAAAGCTACAAATACTAATTAGATACAGGATCCAGTCTCAGGGCTTTTCAATGCCAACCAAAGGCAATAGAACCAAATATCATTAACCTAATGTTAGGTCATTCTTCCAGCTATGAGAGTAGAGTTCCTGGCTTAGTCTGTATCAGAACAATCAATTAGTTAGCTATGTTGAAGCATATGAAAAAGGGAATAATATTTAGTAAGGCTAAAAAGGTAGATTGAATCTACATTATGAAGGGCTTTAAATATTTAACAAATATTTAACAAAGCAGTTCCTAGTTTATGTTAATAGTAATAGGGAACTGTTTCAGCTTCCTTAAAATGGGAAAGTGATATAGTCACATATTAAATTTTAGCTTTAGAGATAACATTTTACAATTGTACTGATTATGGTTCAGAGAATAGAGAGGCTTGAGGCAAATAGAATTAGAAGATTGCTGCACTAATCTATGAGAAAGGCAATAAGAGCCTGAACTCAACTGATACTTGTGTGAGTAAAGAGAAGAGGACATATAATTTTTTTTTGGTTTGTTTCTCTATTAACAAACATTTTAAATTAATCTTTTGCTCTTATTTACCTTACTTTAAGCAATTTCATTCCTCCCCCCCAAAAAAAAACCTCAGTCCATTATTTCATTGTTTAGAACACAAATTCTTACATTGACAGGTTCAGAAGTACATATCTCTTTTCTTTTTTAAGTTCATCACCTTTCTGTTGAGAAATTAGTGGCACATTTCAATTTCATTCTTTTTAGACATAGTATTTTGTATTAATCTAGTCTTTCAAAGTTTATTTTTTTTATAAATTATCGTTATGTAAATTTTCCTCCTAGTCCTCACTTTATTCTACCTCAGTTTTTAAAGTTTTCTAATTTTCTCCAAAATTATCCACTTCACCATCTCTTATGGAATAATAATGATCCATTCTGTCTATGTACTACAATTTTTTAGCCCTTCTACTGTAGGAAGAACATCTCTTGTTTTTCAGTTTTGAATTCCTACAAAAAGAAATTCTGTAAATATTGTCAAACATACCATTTCCTTTTCTCTTTAATTTAATTTTTTTTTTTTTTTGGAGAGTAGGGCTAGACATTTGGCATTAAATGATTTGCTCATTGTCATATAACTAATAAGTGTTAAATGTCTCAGGCTAAAGTTGAATTCAGATTCTCCTCCTGACTCCAGAGCCAGTATTCCATCCACTGCACCATCTAACTGCCCCCACTTTCTTTGATTTCTTAGTAATACAGGTCTAAAAGTGATTTAGTTGGGAAGGGTATGCACAGATTGGCAACTTCCATGCCATAGTTTCATAATGTTTTTCAAAATAGCTGGACCAGCTACTGTTTCATTAATCATTCTGTCATGGAAAAAGAGATAGATATGGAGACAACTAGTTCTACTTTCGCATAGCAGTAATTAAGACACATCTTTACATTGAGCTTAAATGTACCACTCTGTAACTTATTGTCATAGAGTTGTACTGACATGGACCTTCATGAGATGTCTCAATTTCCCCTTCTTTTAGATTAAATAACTAAGATCCTTTATAGAAGTGGTCTATATTTTTGGCTTTCTGACCATAGTGCAATTATTGCTTTCAGAGAATCATCTGCTATCACTCATGTCTTTCCCTTTAACAAACTATTTTGGAGTTCTCATACTGAAACTCATTTATCATTTTCCTTCTACCTCTCATATATACTTATAAGATGACTATCTACTAAATGGAAGAGTAGAGTTTGTCAATGACTATTCCATACTTTTAAGGAGTGCTTTCTTATATTTATGATAACAGCAAATGATTTTACAAATCTTTTATTCAGAAGGACTTTGTTGGATAGCATATTTTTTTGTCCATGATGTCATGGATATTTTCAGATTTTCAATTATAGTAAAATAAAAAGGCAATGGAAGAAAAGAAACATAAGAGGAAAGACAGAGAAAAAATAAAATAAAAAAAATAATAACCAAACAATTAAAAGATTAGTTGCTTTCTGTTGAGTTATAGATCTCAGATAGATGAGTACCATCTTTATTCCTTGCTGTCTTAGTATAAATTATTGAAAGGTAATTAGTATTGTGATAATGTAACACATAAATAATAAAAATAGCAATATTATAGTTAGAGAAAAAGTAATGTAAAGATATGATAATTTCAATTTAGTCTCATATATACTGAAATTGTGTGTTATTTTTTTTTTCTTAATGAATGTTATAGACCATCTGTGCTATAGCATAAATCAAGAGTATTTGGATAACTGGAAATATTAATAAATTTTTAAGTGGGCAAAATTGTAGGAATTCTAACCATTTCTCAAATTTACCCCCTCTGTTACATATATTTCTTGCTATTTATTGTAATAATGATAATAATGAAAAAATAATGATATTAATGTCATTGGATATTGTACTTATACACAAAATCCAATGTTAAAATCAAGGTTTTACTTCATATATAATTGAATAATTTTTCTACTAGAAGAATATAAATAAAAAGTCTTCAGAAAGTTCAAATAATTGATAGATATTGGTCACTTAATTTCAAGGCCATATTTAAAAAATGATATTTTGATGATGGTGATAACAATGATGATTGGAGCAGTAAGAAATATGAGAAGTCATTGAATATGATCTCTTCTTTTTATGAAAAAAAATGAAGCCAGAAAGTTTATGATTATCCAAGAACAGATAGTCAGTGGAAAAGTCAAAATTTGACCCCAGATCTTTTGATTACAAAATCAATATATGTTTGACTGACCACATTGCTTTCATCAGCATATATATATATATATATATATATATATATATATATATCCACAGTTTCTACCTGAATAAAAGGCCCAAAATATTTAACAATAATGAAGAAATATGATTCACATCTAAAACTGGTGAAAATATAATTTTATTTCAAGGCTAATACCAAAGAGAAATATACTGCTTGTAATAAATTTAAATGACATTTATTTGGAATTTGGGTATGTTTATTTGATTTAAATATAGTAATATCCTTTTGTACAGTTTTTAAAATTGTGGCCAAAATATTTGATATATTTAAACACAGATATTTGCCCTTCTTGCCCTTAAAAGTTTACTTGTTATATCTACTCCATAAAACTTTTTTCTTTTCTTATCTTTTTATAAAAATTATCCTTATTATACAAAACAGAGAAAATTGGCTTTAGTGTCAGAGTGCCCAGCTTTGAATTCAAATTTTATTCTTTATTAATTCTGTGACATGAACCTTTGAAACAGAGCTTCAGGAACTTCTTACACTACCCTGCAAACCTGAAACCTAAGTATCAACTATAGGGATATATCCCCATAATACACTTTTTAAGAAATGGTATTAAAAGGCATTGGTGGTGATTTTAAAATGTGAATAGGTCTTAGATGTTATCTTAGGTAGGGGATGCCAAAGTCATTGCTAGTTGCAGATAGCTGAAGGTCATTGAAGAGTTGCAAAACAATCCTATAAGTTGATCTTTTGGTAAAAGAATACAATCCTACCAAATAGTCAATGACTATAGTAATCTAGTGTTTGACAAACCCAAAGACCCCAGCTTTTGGGATAAGAATTCACTATTTGACAAAAACTTCTGAGAATATTGAAAATTAGTATGGAAAAAACTAGGCATTGATCCTCACCTAATACCTTATACCAAGATAAGGTCAAAATGGATTCATGATTTAGACATAAAGTGATATTATAAGCAAATTTACCTCTCAGATCTGTGGAGAAGAAAGGAATTTATGGCCAAAGAAGAATTGGAGTACATTATTGAATACAATAGATAGATAATTTTGATTATATTAAGTTAAAACGTTTTGTACAAATATTCCTGGGGAACCAAGGAGAACCCAGCCTGAAAGAGAAACGGGCGAGAAGGAGGAGGGAGGCAGCACAGGGTTGATGCAAGTCTCCTTTATTGTTGGAAACAACTCAAGTTATATAGGGTAGGGCTACGTGCGAACATGGGTATGGGGGGCAGCAGGGGAGAAGGGACCTTCAAAGAGGGGGAGAAGAAACATCTGTGGTTTATTGTTCTTCCTGGGGCCCCAAGGCCGTTATGCTTCAAGATGTCCTTCAAAGAGGGGGAGGAGAAACATCCTGCTTCCTGGGCCCCCAAAGCCGTTCACAAGAAGAATGTGTTGATGGCTTCTGACATACAAACTAAACCAATGAAGACAATATTAGAAGGGAACTAATAAACTGGGAAATTATTATTTTTTTTACATTTAAGGGTTTTGATAAAGGCCTCATTTCTAAAATATATAGAGAATTAACTCAACTTTATAAAAATTCAAGCCATTCTCTAGTTGATAAATGGTCAAAGGATAGGAACAGACAATTTTCAGATGAAGAAATTGAAACCATTTCTAATCATAGAAAATTTCTAATCATGAAAAGATTCTTTAAATCAATTTTGATCAGATAAATGCAAATTAAGACAACTCTGAGGTACCACTACATACCTCTCAGATTGGCTGAGATAATAGGAAACAATAATAATGAATGTTGAAGGGGGTGTGGGAAAACTGGGACACTAATAAATTGTTGGTGGAGTTGTGAACTGATTAAACCATTCTGGAGAGCAACTTGGAACCATGTCCAAAGGGCTATCAGACTGTGCATACCCTTTGATCCAGCAGTGTTTCTATTGGGGCTGTATCCCAAAGAGATCATAAAGTAAGGAAAGGTTCTTACATGTGCTAAAATATTTGTGACAGCCCTTTTTGTAGTGGCAAGAAACTGGAAACTGAATGGATACCCATCAATTGGAGAATGGCTGAATAAGTTATGGCATATGAATGTTATGGAATATTATTGTTTTATAAGAAACAATCAGCAGGATGCTTACAGAGAGAATTAAGTGAATTGATGCTATCTTAAATGAAGAGAACCAGGAGATCATTTTATATGGCAACAATAAGATGATATAAAGATCAATTCTGATGCTCATCAGTCTTTTCAACAATGAGATGATTCAGGCCAGTTCAAATGCTCTTGTGATGGATAGAACCATCTAGACCCAGAGAAAGGACTGTGGGAACTGAGTGTGGATCTCAGCATAGTATTTTCACTCTTTTTGTTGTTCTTTACTTGAATTTTGTTTTCTTTATCATTTTTATTCTTTTTTGACCTGATTTTTCTTGTACAGAATAATAATTGTATAAAGATGTATACATATATTGTATTTAGCATATTTTTAATATTGCAAGATTTTGCAAGGTTTAATGTTGAAAAATTATCCATGCATATATTTTGAAAATAAAAAAGCTTTGATACATTTTAATTTAAAAACGATTATGTAGTCCTGGTGCAAGTAATGTATGAACAACTAGCTAAAATATGAATAATCCTAGAACATGGATGAATGTTCAGAGAGAGCAGGAATTATATTGTATCATAGCAAAATGAAGGTCTCCATTCTTGGGGAAAAGCACTGTGATGAGTGTTTTATTCTTCTCTTTTAACTTTGCTATTTTCACATTATACTCAATCAGATTGGTGGTCTATGATGTTTGTTACAATTTTTATTTCCTTTCCCTTGGAGAAGTCATTATTTTAAATAGAATATCCCTCTCAAAATGATCCAAATTTTTGTTATCATTATTATTATTGTTCATGATTCCCCTATTCATATATAGTGGATGTGTTTATCTAAACTGCTTCTTTTCCTCAAAAGTATTCTAAATTTTCTAAAATTATAATCTTCTTTCCTTGAATTGAGAGTGACAAGGTGAACCTGGAGAAGAGATGACAGGATGAAACATGGTTATTTGATAGCAGAAAGTAAGGACTCCTATATTTTGGCTATTTTGAGCCTAATAGCTCCATTTTAGAAAATGTGAAGTCATAACCACCCCTTAAATGTATATTTTCATTTTCTTCTATCCTAGCTCTTCTGAAAAGCCAGCTCCTCCTCCCCACCCCACCAAAAATAAACCTTGCTTCAGACCTTGAGGACAGTGACAGACTAGCAGATTATGAAGCTTTTTTTTTCCTTCATTTTCTTTTTCTAACACAACACAACAAGCACCCTTCCCCTTCCAATCTAGTAGCTATTTGCGAACTCAACATAACTTTGCACTTTCTTTATTCTATAAATACCTGTGGAACATGGCTCTTATTCACAAGCCTGATCATCTCATTAAGATTTACTTGTTTTATAGGTTGATCAATGCTTCTCCCTGCTATGACATGGAACTTTGAATATAATAAGTGTTTTTTTTTTTCATTTCAATTTACAATTTAAATAGTGAGCAATAGTTTTTTCTTCCCTTTCCCTCCCCCAAATCTACCAAGAGAGCTATCTTTAAATATTGAAAGGATTGTCATATAGAAGAGGGATTAGACATTTTCTTCTTGGTTGAGGAGGGCAGAATGACAAGCATTGGGTTGAAGTTGCAAAATATCATGTTTTGTTTTGTTTTGCTTTAAATTTTACTTCTAAATCTCATAGCTACATATCTTGTCATTCTTTGAGTATTAGAATTTTAAAACTAAAGAATGTTAATAATAAAAGGAAAATATGGATAAATAAACAAAAATCAACTAAATATTTTAATGCATTAAATTATCTAAAATTAGAAGTATGGCAAAGTTGCCAATGCTAGTATTAATACAAATGAATTTTTAAATTTTCACATCTTTGCTATGATAATCAGTACTGAATATAATGATGTAGGGGCTAGACCTGTGAATTCACTGATTTAAAGAAGTGCTGTGAAGAGAAAATCAACTCTACAAACGTAGGCTGGCACCTTCTCTGGGAATTATAAAGTTAGAATTTCCTACAAAAGAAAATGTTTGAGTGTCTGTGTTTGTCAGAGACAGAAATTGAAGCCAAATGTTCTTGGCTCTGAGACTAGTGTTCTATCTCTTATACCATATTGACTGATATACTATACAAAAATCAGGAACCAGAGAGAGGGAGCCATTCCAGGATTTCCTAGTTAAGTAATAAGACTGAATTAATTTTGGACACTAGTGATTTGTTGATTTACTTTTAAATTTAATCTATAAATAGGTAAATGTAAGTTTAGTTGAACTTCAGGAATCTTAAGAAAAAATTACATCCCATGCTACAAATAAAATCAAAACTGCAGTTCTTAATTCAAAACTTTATAACTTATTCAATAAGTAACACAAGCTTGACAGAAATTAAATTACTAGCATCACCTCAATTTTTTGAATCATAGAAGCACACCAAAAGTTTGAAATAGTTTTATCCAGAATGGGAAGAGAATATGTTCCTTTATAGGTTTCTGACTTTAAAAAAGTGGTCTTATATAAACTACTGTTAACCTAAAAGCTAAGGACCAAACATGAAAAATATTCCATCCCAAAGAGATTCTTATGGCAGAATTATGAAGAAGTCAAAGTGTGTGATCATAGAAATGTCTCATAACCTAACATCTTAAGGAATGTTTGTTTTCCCCAAGTGCCATGATCAAATGTGAAGCCTGAAGGTAATGCCACATTCATGAAACTCAACCATACACAAGAAGGGCATACATCTATAGAAATGTACCTAGGGACAAATATGGCTGGCTGGGATAGCTCATACTTCTGATTCCAAATTGCTTCTAGTAACTTTTAGTGATATTATCACTTTTGTTTTCTTCTTTGTGGCATTGATTTTATGAGTATAATCCCACCCTTTCTTTTACATATAAGGAAACTGAGACCCAGAAGGAATAATAAGATTCCCAAGGTCAATCAAACAGTAAATGACAAATGTAGAATCTTCTGAGTCCAAATTCAGTACTCTTCATACAGTGCTATAGAACACACTATCTAAGATGCAGAGGCTAATAATCATCTCCTGACAAGGGAAAGCTGATAACTTTTTTTTTTCTTTAACACATATCTAAAGACAACACAAGCCACCAACTTATCCATGAACAACAACAACAAAAACAAACAAACAAACAAACAAAAACAGAATAATATTCCAGGCTAAGACAAAGTCTATTATTTTGACTCATTTATTCTGATATACATGACTCCAGAAAACTATCTGACACCTTTTTGGAAAGCTTCTTTTAATTTCTACTTTATCTCTGAATGTGAGTCAGTGTTCCCCAATACTAGTACAACATATACCTTTAAACTTCACAGAATCTCTGTTGGTAGGTGAGCCATTAGGTTAAGCTATTCTCCAAATCTTCTTTGATTGACATGTAAATGAAAATAAGTTCAAAAATAGAAGTTTAAAGAAAACAAGCCTTTTTTTTTTTTTTTTTTACCATCACATCTCCATCTGTCTTTAACACTTATCTAGAGACTCCATCTGGCTCCATTCCTGTCTTTAACATTATTTGTGAAGCAACACAACCTCTCTGATCATCTTATGGTAATTATAATCATAACATAATTCACATTTATATAGAACAATTACTACAGCAAACTACTTCCCTCATAGCAAAGCTTTGTTCTAGGTAGCAAATGAATAATTGACATAGAGTGCTTTGGAATTATGTTATTTTAGGAGGCAGTGTAGGATAATGGAAAGAGTGCTGAATTTGTTTTAGTTTTTTTTCAATAGTATTTTACTTTTCTAATTATATGTACAAATAGTTTTCGACATTCATTTTTGTAGGATTTTGAGTTTTACATATTTTCCCCCTCCCTCTCTTATCCCTCACCTCTCTGAGACAACAAGCAATCTGATATAGCTTATACATGTACAATCATAATAACACATTTCCATATGAGCAATATTAAGAAAGAAAAATCAGAACAAAAGGGAAAAAGCCAGAAGAAAGAAAAAACAAATAAAAATGGTAAAAAAAAATAATATGTTTTTATCTGTATTCAGTGTTCATAGTTCTTTCTTTGGATGTTGGTGGCATTTTCCATCCCAAGTCTTTAGAATTGTCTTGGATCACTATATTGCTAAGAAGAGATGTCTATCATAGTTGATCATTATATAAGCTTATTGTAACTTTGAATAATGTTCTTTTGGTTCTGCTGATTTCACTTCATATCAGTTCATTTCTATCCTCTTCTGAAATCATCCTGCTCATAGTTTTTTATAGAACAATACTCCACTAAATTTATATACTATAATTTTCAGCAACACTCCAAATGATGGGAATCCACTCAAATTCCACTTCCTTGCCACCATAAAAGGAACTGCTACAAATATTTTTGCACATGTGGATCATTTCTATTCTTTCATTGTCTCAGTGGGGTACAGATCCAGCAGTGACACTGTTGAATCAAAGGGAAGAGTACTGGATTTGAAATAAAATAATCTAAGATTGACTCCTGACTATTTCTTACTGTCTATGAAACTTTTGAACAGGTTGTTGAACTTTAAGTTTTTTTCAGCCTCCATTTCCTCTTCTACACAATGAAGGAGTAAGCTTTAAAATTTCTAAAGTACCTTACACTCACCAGTCAACAATGCTATGATTTATAATTGACAAAGCCTTTTATATATATTACCTTATTTTATCCTTATCACAACTGGCTAATGAGATATGTGTAACATCTATATTATAAGAATTTTCTCACTTTACAGAACAGAAAACCAGATAATTAGGTTAATAATTACTTATACAAATTGTTGAAGAACAAAAAGAAGGAAAAAAACACTTATATTCCTTCTGAGAGTAATTATTAGAAACCATTGTATGTCTCCTAAGTACATGCTGATTTTCAGTATGACAGTCTTTATGAAAAGTCCTTTCCAAGAATGTAACACATGCTGATTTAAATGTCCAAATTGCTTCCTACATTTGAAATTTAGATTTGTGGATAAAAATGGATTTAGTTTTAAATCATTTGCTCAGAAATGTTGGCCAAGGTAGAATTCAGTTCTACAAAGTTAGTAACCAATGTGAAGTAGAAAGAAGACTGAATTTGGAGTAAGAGGACCTTGTTTTACGGCCAATTCTACTACTTACTACTTGTTGATCTTGGATAAATTATTTTGTCTCTCTGGCCTTCATTTTCTTCATCTGTTCAGTTATAATAACTCTGAGATCCTTTTCATATCTAAATTACAATCCTGTTATTGATTCTCTGATGTACAAGAAACTGGCTTTGTGATAGAGGAGATCAAAGATTAACAAGTTGGGTTCCTGTCCTAAAGGTATTCACAATGTAACAGTTATATAAAATATAGAGAAAGATAACCTGGAATACAATGTAGAATGTTACAGGTGGTAAAAAGAAAAAAAATCGTAAAGGCATAATATGTAGCACTTTAAGATTTACAGTGTTTTACAAATCTCATTTCAACAACCCTTGAAAGATAAGCAGTTATTATTACCCCATTTAACAAATGGGGAAACAGAGGCAGGTAGAAGTTATGTGATTTGCCCAAAATCACACGACAAATTGAAATACATGTTGTCCAGATTCCAATTTCAGTGTTCTATCTATTATGCCATCTAATTGCCATATAAAAAATTAAATTGATCTTTGAATGTTTGTTATGATTTTAAAAAAGTTATATTGAAGGATGATTCTAGGTAGGAGGAAAGAAGATATCATAACAGCAGCAACTCATAGACTATTCAAGAAAAACTAAATATTCTCTCTTTAAAAATAATAGCTTTTTTTATTTTCAAGATACATGCAAGATAGTTTTCAACATTCATCCTTGCAAAACCTTGCATTCTAAATTTCTCTCCCTCTTCCCTCTATTGCTCTCCCCTAGCCAACAAATAATCTTTATGTTAAACATGTGCAATTCTTATATAAATATTTCCACATTTGTCATGCTGCACAAGATAATCAAATCAAAACAAGAAAAAAAGTGAGAATAAAAAAGCAAGAAAACAACATCAAAACAGTTGAAAATGCTATGTTGTGATCCACATTTAGTCACCACTGTCCTTTTTTTGGCTGCAGTATTCTCTTTTGATAGAGAATAAGGAGATAGAAAGTAGTAAGCCTTATATGATATTTTGTCTAGAGCTTGGAATGCTACAAATTTGAAATTTAGTCTTAAAGAAGCCATTGAGATTCCATATTGTCACCTTGGAACCAATTCCTTCATTTAACAACTCTTCTTGAGGACTTGATATATGTAAACATATCAATTTTAAGTTATCTTACAGAAATGACTATATAATACTATGATTATTATCCTCAGGAGAAATAATCATTATTTATATTAAAATATTTGTAAGTATCAATTGTAATTATACTTCCTTGTCACTAGATCCTGCGACCTTGGAGTTAAAAAATCCTAAGGTTCCTTTAAAAATGGTTTCAACATAGTACTAATGAAATAGCATCTGCTTTCTATGTTTATTAAAAAGGAATTTATTATCTTAAGTTCCATATACTTCAAAATATATCTGGCTACATTTTATAATTACTAGAGAAGCAGTTTCAATCCCTAGTTTGTAGGCCTTAAATTAATATATATTACATATATTTTCTCTTGTTATCTTTCAGGAAATCAAATCTTTCTTTTTTTTTTTACTAAGTCCCTTTAAAACAATTCCAAGATAATGGAACTTTTGACTTGGGAGTAGGACCTTGAGAGTTTGTTTCTTTCAACTAGTTTTTATAAATCAATCTATTAACATTTGATGGAAGCACTAATATAAGCAAGAGTACACTTTTTAGATTTCAGCACAAAATAATAGGAGTGGGATTTTAATATAGTTGGAAAGTAAAGATACATGCATTAATTTTATGAGCTGATTTCTCTTCTAAACATTTTAGAAAGTCTGGGTTCAGATACAAGAACTCTATCTTACAACTAACAGTATGATCAAAAGGCAGAATACTCAGAGTTTTCTAAATGTCTTTAAAACATTAAGTATTGCATTCTCACACACCTCAATGTCAAGGACTCTTTCTTGTATTTTGAAGAGGTCAGTGTATAATTCAAAGTCAACGAGGAACCATCCCAAGAGATATCTAATGAGACATTCTAGTAGGAGGGGCACTGAATAATACATCAACATGTATTACTCTTCCAAGAATATAGCTTAAGGGATTTCAAATTATTGACGATCAATTTTACAGTATTAGAGACAAAAGACACTTAAACTTACAGCTATAATTATCATGAGATCTAACTGTTCTCTGTTGCTGGCAGGTTCTCAATTGGAGATAATTTTGATGAGCTACTATTGGGCTAAAGTGTAATGTTCTTCTCTAAATTGTATTATTCTCTGGGAGCAGATTTCTTGGGGGAGATTCTGGGAGCAGCTTTAGTTTCAGTTCAGTTCAATGATCCCAAATGCAGGTAGGAGTTAAAGTCCAGATCCTTTATTTTTTCCTTCAAAGTCCTGAATCTTTTCCTGGGCCCAGTTAGCTTTAATAGAGGCCTATCTCTCTCCTTGGTTCCAAGAGCTCCCTCTGAATCTCCAGCCAGCACAAAGATGGAAATTGGAATGAATTCCACTTCCAAGAGAGTGGACTCGTGGGCTTCTGACTTGTGAATCGCCTGGAAGTCCAAGAGCAGCCTTATCCTTTTGTGGGCTTGTGAACTCCTCCTTATATTTGCTCTCTAAAGGTGTGAAGTCTAACTTCACTTAGATAACTCTCTAAAGATATGAACTCCTTTAAAGGTGTGAATTAAGCACCTTGTTTCAAGTTCTGGCCCATAACACTAAAGAATGCTTTGGTAATGCCAGAATGACTCAGGTCCTAATGATTATGCTTTCTTTGTAATGTCCTGGGTACTGGGAAAGATCAGTAAATAAAAGCAATACCTCATGTTAAATGATTTGCATTTATGAAACAGGGGAAAACATTTAATTTTAAATTGTATTGGGGAAAGAAAACACAATGATGTCTTTATGGCCACCCTGATTGTCCATGAAATGGAAAAAGTAGTTTCAATGAATCTTTCACATTTTAGCTCATTTGTCTGGTATTATAGAGCTTAGGCTTCTTTTGATATTTTTTGATGAGAGCTCAGTAGGTAGATGGACATCTTAGATTAATCCAATCCTGGGACAACAAAAAAGTGTATAATGGTGAATTTTAAAAGGCTTTAGGATATTAGCAGCAATAACTTGTGCAACAGTATAAAAATGTAATTTAAGAAATAAAAGGAAAAGGGGTTTTGATTAATCATGTATCAAGAAAGATAAGCAGATAAATAGTTTCCTAGGTAGTGCCCAGATGATAATAAGATACCTAGAGGAAGGGTTCTGATATGTTGGACAAACTCTCACATGGAGAATTTATGTTGGGTTGTAAATAAATTTATAAAAAAACAAGAATGGGTTATCATTTCATTGGCTCACAATAATAAGGTCAAGACAATAAGATATAAAATTTGCATGAATAGTAACAAACAGTACCAACATCAAAAGAATAATTATTGATCAAGAAACTATGAATATATCTACCTATGAAAATAATGCCTTCAAAACACAAGGATTTAGAACCTAAGGGATTCCAAGTGATAAACTAGAATATCACAGCATAGTATTCTCTGTAGTAGCAGTCTTTAGCTTTCCAAAATTCCTAATTATAGTTATGTTAAATCCCTTAGAGAATATGGCAATCATACATCTCTTATAGTTTGTGATATTTGCAAATGAAGCTCTAGAGTCACATAACTGTGATAGCCATGTTCTTCCCATGTCAGAAGGCTATAGAAAAAGAAGCAGAATAAGCCTTAAATAAAATATTAGCTTAATTTATATGCATATATATGTATATTATATATATATACATAAAGATAAATAAATAGATGAATAGATAGATATAGAGATATAGTTTTTCCCATGAACTAATATCTGTATAAGATAGAATCTTAAAGAAGTGAAAAATGCAACTGTTCCTTGCTTTCTAAAGACCTTCTGTGTATAGCAAATACAAGTCTATGGATGGTTTTATTATTTTTCTACAAAGATAAGTAGAAACAAATATAGGCATAACACAGAGTCTGATTAGCTAATTAAGTTAGACTTTTGAGTCTTATAGTGAAATTACATGCCAACATTATTGAATACTCAATTAACTAATTGAACTATTCATCCCTTTCTAGTGCATATATAATTTTAACTTGAAAACTATCTTTTATTCTTATATTGCTTTGGTTTGTTTAGAGAAATGCCACATTGTATATGTTTTACTGTTTTGTTTATTTTAATGGTTCCTAATTTCTTCCTAATAGCATCTTTAGTTAATTGTATGTATATCATAGAATGACATGTATAAATCAATCCAGATATAAAATTATAAGAAAAAAAGAACACTGAATATATTTCAGGATAAAGCAAAAGGCCAAATATTTGCATAACTGAAATAATTAACAGAACGGAATAATGGGCTGTAGTTGTTCTGTCTAGTAGAGCTGTCCATATGCTTAGGGCTGAATGTAAATATGTATAAGGATAAAGAAAATCAGGCATTAGGCCTAACAGAAATTTAATATATGTTGTCCTTCTTTTGGCAAGTTCTCCTCTCTTCACAAACTTTACCCTCCCCACTTCCAATCTATTCCATCTGATAGAAGGATTTATATATGAAGATTTTGAGTTTGTTTTTTGAAAATTTCTGTTTTTATATCTTAAAATATAGACGTAATCAAGAGTACAAAAGGTTATTTGTAATGTCTAGACTAGCTCTCTATAGGACCTTGGGATCAACCTGAGTCCTTGGTCTTAGAGGAGGAGTGAAGGAGGCAGGACAGCCACCATGAGGATAGTCAAAGATGGAGTCTGGAGTATGAAGTCTGGAGTCTGAAGTCTTCTCTGTGTCTGTGGCTGAGAGAGCTTTCTGTGTTGAGACTTCCTTAAATAATTCAGTACGATTACATTACTACATCAGTAGTAGTTGAATTCTTATGTTTTTTGTTTTGTTTTATTTTTGGTTTTTGCTAGAGTTCAGATAAAGACTATCCTGGGATACATCACTATCCCACTGTTATTCTTTAATATTTAATGTTGTCAATCGTATTGCAAAAGTGGATTTCTAAAAGGTTTTTTTTTTTTTTTGGTAATTGAATAAAAGTGTTGGAATAAAAGTTTATGTTTTGTAAGTTCACTGAAAGCATGTTGGCAAGTTAATATATAATTTAACCTGTTCCTACATGATTTTTAATGATTTTCCCAGGTCTTTATTTACCTTAAAGATTGTTCTGTACACTTTATAGATTATGAATATTTCCATGACAATATTTTGTGAACATTTTAGTCTTAAACCTTTAGAGATTGATGCTATTTTCAGTTACAGAAAATATATGAAGTATATTTTGAGATCTGTATTTTTAAAAGAACTTATCATCTGGTCATTTATGAAAGATGGTATAGTAATTATTTTAATGATTTTTCTAATGTTAATATTACTTTTATTATTTTCCTTCTTGTACATCATGGAGTTTAGAGAAAAATAAATTTGAGATGTGTCATCATCTTTCTTTAATTCTTTTCTATCTTCTGTTTAATGATATAAACATATATATACAAACCACATAGTTGAGTAAAGTATAATAATTTAAGCTCATCCTTTATATACTCATTGAAAGTATCTTTGGAATAGCTCGAGAAATAGATAAGACAACACAGTTGAAAAATACTTCATTCTCTTTCTTCATTCTACTTGATCCCCACCCCCAAGGTATCTATATTTTGAAAGCATTTCATTTCATGTGGTTTAGAGATGGTTAATATTTTATGTGGTCACAGTATTAAAATTTTTGTTCTTTAAATTATTATTAAATTAAAATTTTATGTCTAAGGGTAAGTAATTCTGTGTAAATATTTTGTTTATGATGATGTCCTGGTTTAAGTACACTTTACTCTATGAATTCTTAAGGATATTTATAGAGGTGATATAAAGATTTGTCTTTGATAATTTTATGAAGCATACTGAGCTTTTCCTGTATAATTGTTGCCACTTTTGTTTTCAAAGGTATTTGTCAGTTGTTAAAAGTTTACAACCAATTGGAGTATGTTGTATAGATTTTAAAATTATTATTTTCATGTAGATTTTATATGAATTATTAAGTCTAAGTTTCTTAAATATTACCAACTATGAATTGTGTTACTGCTTGGTCCCATATTGTTGTCACAAGTCCCTCCATATCTATATAACTCTGCCTTCTCTTCTTCTTAATTCTCCTAACATGGTTATACACTTGAGGAGCCTTTTGAGCATGCTCAATTTGCCAAACATGGAATGTATTTTGTCTCCTAACACATGGTTCCAGCTAGCCTCTCTTGATTGGCTTCATACAACTTTAAAACTAGTGAGAGTGAGCTATTTACTTTCCATCCTCTGTTCTCTTTACAGCCACTCTCATCTGTTGCATACAAAGAGTAACAGTTCACCAACAGCATAGGCTCTATGGTAGCCAATCTACAGAGCCTTCAAAGATCCCTTCAGAACATAATACACACCTGAATTACATCTGTAAACAAAGCCACATGACTCAGCCAGCTGTTCACACACTTGTTAGGATTCTTGCAGATTTTATGGGCCAGAACTTGAGACAAGGTAATGTGCTTAGTTCACACCTTTAAAGGCGTTAACACATTTAAAGGAGTTAACACCTTTACAGGAACTCATTCATTGGTTCTGTAAGGAGTTCCCACAAGCCCATGGAGTACCCAAAAGCCCATTCCCTGGGAGGATAAAAGGAGTCAACATTGAGTCTGGAAGGAGTTTGATGTGAATCAAGGGGAGAACTTCAGGGAAGCTCAAGGAGATTCAGAGACAAAGGATTCAGTGGATTTGCAAGTCCAGCAGATTCACAAGTCTAAAGGAAAAGCCTGCTCATGAACTTCCGGGAGATTCACATCTAGGATTGAATTTTGGGAAACCCACACTCTTGGAGGCAGAGTCTGATTCATTCCCACATCTACCTTTATGCTGGCTGGAGGCTTTGGATTCATAGGGAGCTAGAGACTGAAGTTGGCTGGAGATATTATGACAGGAAAAGATTCAAGACTTTGAAGGACACAATATAGGATCTGGACTTTAACTCCTGGCTGCATTTTGGAGATTACTTGTACTGGAACTAAAACTAAGGTGCCTCCCCCCAGAGAACCATCACAATCTAGAGACAACAGAACATTACATTTTGGTGCCCAACGTGGGGCAAGATCCTGATTCCAGTGGAAAAGCCTCCAATCCAGATCTCAGTGGAATAGTCTCTCTGACCCTGAAATTTGGGTGAGGAAAACAAGGAAACTTTGTTAAAGAGCTAAAGTAGAATTCCAGTGAAATGGGGCAAATCTCTAGAAAACAGCCTTCTGTTTCTGTTCAAGGAAAATGTTTAAAGAGCATTGTCAAAGTTATGAAAAGCCAAGGATTGATTATAATTTTGGAGGAGATCACTGAGCTTTAAAAACTGTGTAGGTCACATGTCCTTATTTATTTCTGGAAAAAGAATTGGATCTAGAGGAATGGAAATTAGTAGGAGAGGAATTTTGTCAATACTACAACAAAAATAGACCTAACTCAATTTCCAAAGACACACTTCAAACATACAAAATAATTCAACTGGCTTTAGGAAATTATATAAGTTATAGAATAAGGAAAAAGAAGAAGGAGTAAAAGGGGGAGGTGTCAAATTAGGTGAAAAGGATGAATCAGATAACAATGGAGTTAAGTACAATTCTGAGCAACAGGAGCATTTCCCATCTCCTTCCTCAATTAACCCTTCAGGAGTGGAGGAAGAAGGAGGAAGGGAAGGGGCAGTGACACAAACAGAATTGCCTGTGAAACAGCCTATGATAAGATTAGAAAAACTATTGGTTAAAGCTAAGAGAGAAGAACAGGATGTAAGTGATTTTATAGATGCATACCCTGTGATTAAAGAGATTGACTCTTCAGGTCAAAAAAGGAGAAGTTACACTCCTTTTAATTTAGATAAAATTAAGGATTTGAAAAAAAAGGTTACATTCTTTATGGGGCTACATCCTCTTATGTTAAGATGTTACTAGATAATTTGTCTTATGAAATCCTAACCCCAAATGATTGGAAATGCATAGCGAGGACATGTTTAGAACCTGGACAAAACTTGTTGTGGCTTTTGGAGTATCATGAATTATGTAGGATTCAAGTCAGATGCAACAGAGAAACAGGAGTTGACACACAATTCACTTTTGACCAACTAGCAGGTAAAGGTCAGTATGGAGAGAATTCAGAACAGATTTATTATCCCATAACAGTGTATGAGCAAATTTCTAAGGCTGTAATAAAAGCTTGGGTATCATTCCCTGGACAGAAAGATTGAGGGGAAGCCTTCACAAAAATAGAGCAAGGTCCCAATGAACCTTTTGTGGGTTTTGTGGGACGTTTGCAAACTACTGTAACAAGAACCATTGGAGAGAATGCAGCTACAGAAATAAGGACCAGACATTTGGCTATGGAAAATGCCAATGAGGTTTGCAAAAGAATTATATGGGGACTAGACAAAGATGCTCCTTTAGAGGAGATCATAAGACACTGTGCTACAGTGGGTACAATGCTTATTATACTCAGACTATGATGAACATGAAAAGACAGGGTCCCTCACAGCAAAGGACTTCTAGAGAAACTCATCGATGTTTTCAACTTGTAAAAGTTGGACATCTCAGAGCTCAGTGTAAATATGGAGATAAGAGTGAGAAGACAGGGTGAGAGAAGACCTAAAACTCCATGTCCAAAATGTCACAAGGGCTTCCACTGGGGCTCCAAATGTAGATTGATTCAGGGAAATGAGAGGCAGAGTCCAGCTCCAAGAACTCAATCAAAAGATAGGTGGGGCATGATGGCAGCTGAGGTTACACCCAGGGAGTCTTTAAAAGGTCAGGACTCTGATTTGATCAACCAGCAGAAAAGCAAACACATGGCAGAAAGGGATTACCTGATCAGTCAGTCAAAAAGCAATCAACAGAAATGGATTACACTTGAGGAGAATACAGGCCTTTTAGGGCAGTATGCAGTGCAAACAGCTCAAATGTAATTGCCAGATGATGAGAAGAGATTTAGAAAGTGGTAAACAGAAGGAAATTAGACAGGTTAACTGCCTGGGAGAGAGGGTTTGTTTGTATTTTTACAGACAGAGAAGGAAACAATGGAGAAGGAAACAGTTAGGTGGCAACAAGTACTTGGAGAGAGATAAGAAAGGAGAAACACCTCAAAACAAAGGAGAAGATCTAAGAAACATCTGACACTGAAAGAGCATGGCTGATAAAGAGACTATTAAAGAACTTTAAAATCAGCAGGAGTCATTGGATTACCTAACACAAAATAAGACTATTGTAGGGTTTTAAAATTTGCAGGAATTATTGGATGGACAATGGATTCCTTTTGGATTATTTCTAGGACTTATGAATATGTTCTTCATGTGTTATGTTACTATGTATTTATATAATTTATGTAATTATGTGTAATACCTCCCATATTGATGGATTCATGTATGCCTGTTTCAAGGTCATGACCACTCTATGTTCTAAATCAAAAGAAAGGGGGAAATGTTAGGATTTTTGCATATATTATGGGCCAGAACTTGAGACAAGGTAATATGTTTAATTCACACCTTTAAAAGGAGTTCACACTTTTAAAAGAGTTTACACCTTTAAAGGAGCTCACTCATTGGTTCCTTAAGGAATTCCCACAAGCCCATGGAGTACCCACAAGCCCATTTTGTGGGAGGATATAGGGAACCAACATTGAGTGGGGAAGTCAGTCTGGAGTGAGTCAAGGTGAGAACTTTAGGGAAGCTCAAGGAGATTCAGAGCCAGGGTTCAGTGGATTTGCAAGTCCAGCAGATTCACAAGTCTAAAGGAAAAGCCTGCTCATTCACTTCCCGGAGATTCACAAGTAGGATTGAATTCTGGGAAACCCACAATCCCACACTCTTGGAGGCAGATTCTGATTCATTCCCACGTCTACCTTCATGCTGGCTGGAGGCTTTGGATTCAGAGGGAGCTAGAGACTGAAGCTGGCTGGAGACATTCTGACAGGAAAAGATTCAAGAGACTTTGAAGGACACAATATAGGATCTGGATTTTAACTCCTGGCTGCATTTTGGTGATTACTGGTACTGGAACTAAAACTAAGGTGCCTCCCCAGAAGCTCCCTAAGAGATCTCCTCCCAGAGAACAATCACAATCTAGAGACAACAGAACATTACACACACTGACATGTCATTGATTGGGATCATGCTAGAATATCTTTTGGCTTTAGTCTTGAATTTTAGTTCAATTGATTATACTGATTATATCTGGAGGAAGACCAAAATTGGTTACATTTAATATGTGCAAAGCAATGTAATATTATTCCATTAAGTTATATCTATTGTTGAAGTAAAAATTTTCACCACTTTATCATAAAATCTGCAAATTGTTATCAATCTCAGTCTTAGTTTTTATGAATTATTATTATTGATTCAGAAATTAAATTAATATTTAATTTTTATAAATAACAATGTTTAATTAATAAATCAATATAAATTATTATTAATAATAACATCAAAAATAAATAATTACTTTGCTGCTAATAAAGGTTTGGGAAGGCAGAACTTGACATGGTCCATTGTTTTGTATGAGAATCATGGGGTTGTTCATTGGAAATTCTAATTCTATAATTGGTTGTTCATTAGCAATCCTAACATTTATATAATGTTTTAAAGGGTTCAAGGTTCTTTACATATATAAATTGTTAAATGATAATATTGAAAATGA
This sequence comes from Sminthopsis crassicaudata, assembly GCF_048593235.1. Classification (NCBI taxonomy): domain Eukaryota; kingdom Metazoa; phylum Chordata; class Mammalia; order Dasyuromorphia; family Dasyuridae; genus Sminthopsis; species Sminthopsis crassicaudata. The sequence continues at coordinate 124,350,586 of NC_133617.1, forward strand.
GAAAATATATTTTATTTCTTTAAATATGGCTGATAGCAAATTCAATTGTAATAATAAATCATCTTCACTGAGATTTTATGATTACTTACAATATAAGTATTATGGACTCTAACTTCATAGGAAATTCTTTGTGATAACAGGGCCTTAAAGGGATTCTATTATATATTGAGCTCTTTTATTGTTGTAAAAATAATGGAAGCTGGCAAAGGATAGAAGCAATAAAAAACAAAACATTGAAGTCTGATCTCTAAAAAAATGCCTGTTCTGTGTCCCCTGGATAAGGTCCATTAGTCTCATCATGATCTAGCCCCCAACTTCTTAAAACTATGGTTTCATAATACCATATGGACTTTGTAACTGAATGTGGACGTGTGTGTGTGTGTGTGTGTGTGTGTGTGTGTGTGTGTGTGTGTGTGTAAAATTCTGATTTATTTTCAGCAAAATATTTGATTTATGTTAGCTATTCCATATATCTATATACTTAGGGGTCATAACATTTTTTTTCTCAGGGTGAAAAAGGGGTTTGCAAATGGAAAAAAAAAAGTTTTAAACTTTCATCTAGACAACTAAACAAAATGCCACATGGTCTAAAAGCTATTAATCTGCATTGGTAGAAGGAATTTTTCTCTTCTGAAAACAATCTTATACCATTGAAATTATGAGTTCAGGATCTATCTGTTCTCTAACCTCTAGATTATTTTAAGCTTGTTTATCTCTTCCAATGAAACCTAAAAAATGCAAAAAAAAAGGTCATAAAAGGGGATACAATTTACAGTTTCACAGAAATATATACTTTACTCGATAAAACATAAAATATTTATGTGATAATAATTGCTTGTATGTTATTATTTTTCAATTTTTGTACCTTTGAGTGATTTCCCTATTAACACTGTTACCAAATCAGTTATTTCTCATTTTCCAAAAAATAAGATGGATGGAAAAACCTATCTCCCACAGCAATTTAAACAGATAATTTTCTTTCATAATTTGATTATAATTTTTATGTTTCCTTTTTTCTAGGCTAACAGGAAGCTTTGTACCAGATTTAAAAAGTGAGCATGAATAGCCAGATGTGGCTGCACCTTCAGACAGATGAAAGTGTTGGATCAGTTGGATTCAAGGTGAACTACAAAGGTAATGATAAATTGCTAATGAGCAAAATACTGTTCCCACATAACTATGACAGTGATTCAAAATGAAATTTTAATTGATTTGCTACATCCCATTATTTTTATTTAAAATTAAGTATATCCTATAATAAAAAAATTCCTTTATTTATTGGAGGCATTTTTTACATTTTGTCCCTTTTATAATCTTACTTTTCTATATGCTCTGCAGTAATTTGACTTCAAAAAAAACAATCATTCATTCAAAGATAATTATTGTCAGCCAGTGATTTGGAAGAAAATGTTAAAGTTAAACTTTGAAAGAGTAAATTGCATTGTCTGTTTATGGCCTTTTTCTATAGAATCATTTAATAATGAAAAAGTCATTATGGATGTTTTTTTAATTAAGGAAAAGATTTGTATCTACTATGAAAAGATATGGAATATTGCCTATTTTTGAATAAATATTTTTATATCTATTATGTGTACAAAAAGAATCAATTAGTAAGCATTAATTAAGCTCTTACCATGTACTAAAAATTGGATCAAAAGCTGGAGATACAAAAAGAAACAAGAGACAGACCCTATCCTCAAAGAGCTCACAATCTATTAGGGGAGACGATAAGGAAACATATTTGTACAAGCAAGCTATATATAAGATAAATAGGAAACAAGAGAGGGAAAGCACTTGAATTCAGAGGGCCTGGGAAAGACTTCCTGTAGAAAATAGAACTTTCTTTTGTGAATTAAGGAAAGACAGGGACATTAGTAGACAGGGATTGAAGTGGGAGAGCATACCAAGTGTGGGGAAGTAGTCAGAGACACTGTGGAGACCTTATAGATGAGATTGTCTTGTGTCCATAATAGCAAAGAGATAAGTATCACTAGATTGAATATTACATGGAGGGGAGTATAGTGTAATAATACTGGAAAAGGGAGAGAGTCAAGAGTGAAGGGTTTTTTTATACATGAAACAGGATTTTGTAATTGATTCTGAAGGTAATTGGCAGTCCCTGAGTTTATTGAACAGAAGGGTATCGTATCATGTTCAAATTTGCAATCTAAGAAAACCCCTTCTTTGATAGCTAAATAGAGCATTGATTGGACTGGGGAAATGAAATTGAAGAATATCCATAGCATACATTACAATAAGCCCAGCAATTTGACAAGAGCCTGGACTGGAATAACAGCAGTATCAAAGAGGAAAAAGAGGACAGTTGTGAGATATTACAAAAGTAAAGTTGACAGGTCTTGACAACAGATTATACAAAGGAAATGGGAGATAGAGAAGGCTTCAAGGATGAAGGTCTGCCAGGGTGATATTGCCACTTCCAGTTATAGGGAAGATGCAAGGGTAAGGTTTAGGAGTGGAAGATAATAATTTCTGTATATAAAATATCTTACTGGACAGCTAGTTAGAGATGTCTGAAAGACAATTGCAAATGATAGATTGCAGATCAATAGAGAGGATATGGGAGGATAGGTATATTTTTAAACCATTTGCAAAGAGATGGTAAGAAATACACAGGAGGCAACAGGTTCATCAAGTAAAGTAAAATAGGAAAGAGAACAGTCCAGAACAAATTTTGTGGGAAAGCTATTGTTAGATGGTATAATCTAGACAAAGGTCTAGCAAAGGAGACTGAGAAGGAGTGGTCAGAAAAAATAGGAAGAAGTCAGAAGAGAATGTTGCTTTGGGAACATAGAGAGAAGAAATTATCAATCAGGAGAAAGTAATCAATATTCCAAGGGATTCAGAAAGGTTTGAGAAGGGAGAAATTGAGGAAAGGCAAGTGAATTTAAGAGTTCAGTGGTAACTTTGGAGACTGAAGGTTTGGTGGAATGATGAGGTAAGTAGCTGAATTGTAATGAGTTAAGAACAGATTGAGAGGAAAGACAGTTGAAGGCACCAATTGTAGATGGTCTTTTTAACATATAAACATATAAAAAGGGTAGAAAAAAATATAGCACAGTAGTCAACCTTGGTTGAAAGGATCTATTGAGGATTTTTATTTTATTTTTTTGAGAATGAGAGAACATAAGCATGTTTGTAGGCATAGATAACTAACTAATACTTGAAGGAAGATTGAAAATTAGAAATAGAATGGAAATGTTGGAGGAGAAAAATCTGTTGGAAGACAGGGTTTGGAGTAGGATTTCTTGAACAGAGAGAAGGGTTAACCTCAATAAGAAGTAAGATCACTTAAATGGTCAATGGACAATTTTCAGATGAAGAAATTAAGACCATTTCTAGATATATGGAAATATGCTTTAAATCACTATTGATCGGAAAATGTAAATTATGACAAATCTGAGGTTCTATTACACACCTTTCAGATTGACTAAGAAAATAGGAAAAGATAATCATGAATGTTGGAGTGGATGTGGGAAAACTGTGACCCTAATAAATTGTTGGTGGAGTTGTGAATTGATCCAACTATTCTGGAAAGCAATCTGGAACCATGGCAAAAGGGCTATCAAACTATGCATACCCTTTGATCCAGCAGTATCTCTACTCCACCTGTATCCTAAAGCGGTCATAAACAAGGGGAAAGGACTCACATGTGCAAACATGTTTGAATCAGCCCTTTTTGTACTGGCAAGGGACTGGAAACTGAGTGGATGTCCATTAGTTGAAGAATGGCTGAATAGGTTATGGTATATAAATGCTATGGAATATTATTGGTCAATAAGAAATGATTAGCAGGATGATCTCAGAGAGACCTGGAGAGAATTATATGAACTGGTGCTAAGTAAAGTGAGTAGAATCAAGAAAACATACACAGGTACAACAAAATTATGTGAAAATCAATTCTGATGGAAGTAACTCTTTTCAACAATGAGGTGATTCAGAATGCTTCCAATAAACTTTCAATGGAGAAAGCCATTTGCATTCAGAGAGAGGACTTCACCTTTTTTGTTGTTGGTTTACTTTTTGTTGTTGTTGTTGGTTTACTTTTTGTTTTCTTTCTCATTTTTTTTCCTTTTTGATCTGATTTTTCTTGTGAAGCATGATAATTGTGGGAATATGTATAGAAGAATTGCACATGTTTAACATATATTGGATTACTTGCTTTATTAGGGTGGGGGCAGGGGGAAAGGAGGGAAAGAAATTGGAACACATAATTTTACAAGGATGAATGTTGAAAACTATCTTTGCATATATTTTGAAAATAAAAAAAACCTATTATTTTTTAAAGTATAATGTCACTTTATTATGGAGACTGAAATGAAGCAGAGATTATAAAAAGACAGAGAAGTTATTTGATTTATTTGTTCCTAGAAATGTGAGTGTTAGGAAACATGGTATTAAGTGCACCAAAATGAACAAGAACCATGTTGAAGAAATCTGAATGAAGGGAGATGAAGCAAAGGGGAGAAAAGGGCGTTCATTGCAAATGTTCACTTTTTCTGTAAAATATAAGGCAATGATTTCTACTGAGAATAGAAAAAAAAGAGGAGCCATGTTAGACTTGAAAAAGCAATGAAAAGGTGGGAAGTCAGAGCTATAGAAAATCAGTGTAAGAGAGAGCAGCATAGTGAGTTCATGAGGAAGGCATAATACAATTGCCTAGTAGTGGTGAAGTTTTTATTTTAATATAAAATCATAAGCCATAAAAACCCTTTGCCATAAAATGTTAATTTTTTTTATGGATAGATATAAATTTCAGAAGGGATTCTGCAAAAGTTTTGGAGGGAAAATGATATGTATTACAGAAGTTGGATTACCAAAGGTTTACAAGTGTTTGCCTCAGTTCCTCATCCCTAAATTCAACAATGTTGAATGGCCTGTATGGGAACAATTTAAGATTATAAAAAGGCAGAGAAGATATTTGATTTATTAGTCACTAGAAATGTGAGTGTGAAGAAACATGGTATTAAGTGCATCAAAAAGAGGAAGTACCATGTTGAAAATTCCAGAAATCTGAAATGTCCAATGGTATGTCAGTTATATCATCTCATTAAAAATAGTGAGAAAGTTAATAAACATTTAGAGAAAGGCAAGATTGAAAAAAGGATTTTCATAGGAAAAATTGGGGAATTATTTTTTTTTTAATAACACTGAGTCATTGATAATAAGAAAACTCCATTTTAATCCATTGAATGACAACTACGATATTGAAAAAGCTCCAGGGACCTCTAGCTATTGCACTTCAGCTGCTCAGAGAGCCACATCAAGGGAAACAAGGAAGACTTGTTGCTCTTTGTTGCTGCCTATGGCTTTATGAAGGAATACATAGGGGCTTTGTGGCTGTCCTGAGGCAGCTAAATGTCATAATAGCTAGGGCACAAGCCTATTCAGGACCTCAGTTTCAATCAGTCCTCAGATACTTACTAGCTGTATGACCCTGAGAAAATCACTTAATCTTGTTTGCATCAGTTCCTCATCTGTAAAAAATGAACTAGAAAGATTGCTGAGTAAAGTTAGGAAGCTGCTTGAACCCTCCCTGTTTCCCTCAAAAACCACATGAAACCAAGCCTCTGAACAGAGTCTGATGGAATGAAACCATTCTCCAGTTTAAAAAAAAACAAAAACAAAAAACTGGAAAAGCTTCAAGAAAAGTCAATCTCAATGGGATGAAAGGGGTATTTAGTTCAAGTCAGATAGACTCTGGGAAAGCTGATGAGAGAGTCTTAATCATAGAAATCATCAACAAGACCTTTGGTACTGGCTCAATCCTGAGCCAGGATAGGAGAGGAGCAAATCAGGAGGACAGCTTCTAGTCTCAGCTCATAAGTCAAATTCTGGGAAACCAGACTTGTTTCCTGAACAAGAGCAGGAGAAGAGATCTACCTTAAAAGTTTAAAAAAAAAAAAAGAGGAAATACCAAAAGGAAAGGAAAAGAAATGAGCAAGAAACAGAAAAGAAGCTTGATCATAAAAAGCTACTATGATGACAGGGGAAAGCACCAGTTCAACAAGGACAGAATTTTCTGGTCAACAGAAGAAACTTCAAAGAGTGAAATAAATTGGTCTCAAGTCCAAAATGGCTTCTTGGAAGTGTTCATAAAAAGACTTTTAAAGGCAAAAAGAGGTAGAAGAAAAAATAAGAAAAAAAATGTGAGGTATGCAAGAAAGAATCAACAGGACTTCCAGTCAAGGTGGCAGAGAGGACACACGCATGGCAAGCAGCAAGAGCAGGGAAGGCAGCTCACACTGAGCAGACTGGAGAGGGGTGGGGTGTGATCTCAGCCAGCAGAAAATTTTGGGGGAGAACTTTACCATAGTGTGGTTATTTTGCCCTGGCAGCAAGCCAGTAGATCAGCAGGAAAGCTATAAACACAGGGAGTGAAGAGTATAATCCAGAAAAGCTAGGGTCTCTTGGGACCTGGCCACACCTACCCAGTACCAGGAGTGATTCAGCACGTTCTCAGTATGCTCTCAGAGAGCAGACTGCAGCTCAGTCATTGCTGTCCTGTTGCTGCCTCACTGCTACCTCCTGCAGTCAGCAGAGGAAGCTTAGCAATACCATACTACCCAAATGAGCAAAAAATTAAAGTGTGCTCTAACTATAGATAGCTTCTATATGGATAGGGAGTAGACTTCAAACCCTGAGAAGACTAAAAACATAGTGTCTTCAGATGAAGCCCAAACGAGGATATGATCTGGTTCCCAACACACAAGACCAGGGGTTCTCAAACTATGGCCCGAGGGAGATGCGGCCCACTGAGGATGTTTATGTGGTCCGCTGGGTTATGACAAATAGGCTGAGGGGTGGAGACAGAGTGTGAGTTTTTGTTTTTACTGTAGTCTGGCCCTCCAATAGTCTGAGGGACAGTGAACTGGCCCCCTATTTAAAAAGTTTGAGGACCATTGCATAAGACACTCGTAGAAGAAATTAAAAATGCTCTTACAAGAGAGCTAGAAAAAAAATGGGGAAAGGAAAGGGAAGTCTGGATAAGTCATCCTACTCATTAAAAGATACAGTGGATAAAGAAATCATCTCCCTGAAAAATTAGTGAATTGGAAAAGGTAAACAATTCCAAGGAAAATAGAATTAGTGAACTGGAAAAAGAAAAAAGCTCTCTAAAAAATAAAATTGGCTCAATGGAAAAAATTCCATAGACCAAAACAACTTACTTAAAAACTCAATTGGACAATTACAAAGAGAAATTTAAAAATAATTAAATGAGGAAAATAATTCATTAAAAATCAGAATTGAACCAATAAAAATCAGTGATTTGAGGAGCAATCAAGAATCAATTAAGCAAATCCAAAAAAAAAAAAAAAAAATGGAAAAAATGTTAAATACTTACTTGGGAAAACAATAGACTTAGAAAATAGATCTAGGAGAGATAATATGAGAATTATTGAACTTACTGAAAATAATGATGAAAAAAGTGCCTATACACTATTTTCCAGAAAATCATCAAAGAGAACTGCCTGGATGTAATAAAGCAGAAGGTAAAATAGACATTGAAATAATTTATCAATCACCTATTGAAAGAGACCCCAAAATCAAAACTCCAAGAAATATTATGGCTAAATTCCAAAACTACCAGACCAAGGAAAAAATACTACAAGCAGCTAGGGAAAAAAAACAAAACAAAACAAAAACAAAAAAAACAATTCAAATACAGAGGAGCCACAAAAAAGATTACACAGGATCTAGCAGCATTGACATTAAAGGATTGAAGGTCCTGGAATCTGATATTCTGAAAGGCTAAGGAACTTGGTAGGCAGCCAAAAATAACTTAGCCAAAATGAGCATTTTTTCCCAGGGAAAAAGATGGACATTCAATGAAATAGGTGAATTTCATCTATTTCTGATGAAAAAAAAATGGGACTAAACAAAAAGTTTGATTTCCAAATATAGGACTCAAGAGAAACATGAAAAGGTAAAAAGAAACATTGGGAACTATATTTCTGAACACATGTATAATTTGGTTTTACAGTTATATTATAAAAAGGAAACTAGAGGGAAAAGAAATTGTACCAGAAAAAGTGCGGGTACTATATCTCATGATGAGGCAAAGGAAACCTATTATATCTGAGGGAAAGAAGGGAGGGGGATGAACATAGTGTGTATCTTATTCTCATCAGAATTAGCTCAAAGAGAAAAAAAAAATTAGACATATTCAATTTACAGAGAAACTTCTGCCTCATTGAAATGTGGGAGGGGAAAAGTGAAAATACAAGGAGTAAGCTAAGCAGAAGGGAATATAGAAAGTGTGAGGAAAGGGGGTAAGAAAAGGGGAGGAACTCTAAGGTGGGGAGAGAAATCCTAAAAAGGGAGAGCTGTGAGAGCAAGTGGTACTCACAAGTTCAATACTGGGGAGGGGAAGAAGGGGGGAAGGAAAGGAGAAAAGAATAAGCAGGGTTAGCAAGTTATACAGAATTAGTAATTTTAACTATAAATGTGAATGAGGTAAACTCCCCCATAAAGAGAACTGGATAGCAGACTAGATTAAAGCCAGAATCCTACAGTATATTGTTTATAGGAAATACACTTGATGCAGGGCAATACATACAGAGTAAAAGTAAAAGCCTGGAGTAGAATCTACTATGCTTCAGGTGAAGTCAAAAAACTCTGATCACAGATCAAGCAAAAGCAAAAATTGATCTAATTAAAGAGATAAGGGTAGCATAGCTAATGAAGCAATATCAATATTAAACATATATGCACCAAGTGGTGTAGCATCTAAATTCTTAAAAGAGAAATTAAGAGAGCTGCAAGAACAAATAGACAGCAAAATTATAATAGTGGGATATTTCAACCTTGCACTCTCAGAATTATATAAATCAAACCATAAAATAAATAAGAAAGTCAAAGAGGTAAATAGAATACTAGAAAAGTTAGGTATGTTACATCTTTGAAGAAAACTAAATGGAGACAGAAATGACTACAATTTCTTCTCAGCAGTTCATGGAACCTATACAAAAATTGACCATATATTAGGATATAAAAACCTTAAATTTAAATGCAGAAAGGTAGAAATAGTAAATGCATCCTTTTCATATCATGATGAAATGAAAATTGCATTCAATAAAAGTCAGGAGAAAATACACTAAAACTAATTGGAAAGTAAATAATCTCATTCTAAAGAATTATTGGGTGAAACAGCAAATCATAGACACAATTAATAATTTCACACGAGAAAATGTCAATAATGAGACGACAAACCAAAATGTGTAAGATGCAGCCAAAGCTGTAATAAAGGAAAAATTTATATCTCTAGAGGCCTATTTGCATAAAAAAGAGAAAGAGAAGGTCAATTATTTGGGCTTGCAAATAAAAAGCTAGAAAAGGAACAAATTAAAAATCCCCAGTCAAACACTAAACTTGAAATTCTAAAAATAAAAGGAGAGTTTAATAAAATTGAAAGCAAACCCCCCCAAAAAAAATATTGAATTAATAATAAAAGTAAGAGTTGGTTTTATGAAAAAAAACCCAACAAAATAGATAAACCCTTAGTAAAACTGATTAACAAAAGGAAAGAGGAAAATCAAATTGTTAGTGTTAAAAATTAAAAATGAAGAACTTGCCACTAATGAAGAGGAAATAATTAGGAGTTACTTTGCCCAACTTTATGCCAATAAATTTGATAACTTATGAAATGGAAGAATACCATCAAAATATAGCTTGCCCCCAGATTAATAGAGGAAGAAGTAAATTAGCTAAACAGTCCCATTTTATTTTATTTTACTTTTACTTTTTAGATTGATAAGAGGTTTATTATGGGGTTTGGAAGTAAAGTTAAAGTCTAGTTAGTAAAGTTGAAGGTAGAGATAAGAGGGCACTGGAAACAGTGTTCCAATGGGTAGAGATCCTAAGCATTCCAGGCGTAAGGCTGCCATGTTTGGAACCTCTGCTAAACAGTCCCATTTTAGAAAAAGAAATATAACAAGCTATTAATCAACTTGCTAAGAAAAAATCCCCAGGAACACATGGATTTACATGTGAATTCTACCAAACATTTAAAGAACAATTAACTCCAATACTATATAAACTGTTTGAAAAAATAGGGATTGAAGGAGTACTATGAAATTCCTTTTATGACACAGACAGGGTACTGATATCTACACCAGGTAGGTTGAAAAGAGAGAGAGAAAATTATAGACAAATCTATCTAATCAATATTGATGAAAAAGTCTTAAATAAAATATTAGCAAAAAGATTACAGAAAATCATCCCCAGGATAATACACCATGACCAAGTAGGATTTATTTATACCAGAAAATACAATATTAGGTTCAATATTAGGAAAAATATTAGTTTAATCCACTATCTCACTAACAAAATTAAAAACAAAACAAAACAAAAAAAATGATCATCTCAATAGATGCAGAGAAAGCATTTGATAAAATCCAACATCTATTTCTAATAAAAATGCTTGAGAGTACAGGAATAAATGGACTGTTCCTTAAAATAGTCAAGAGCAAATATTTAAAACTATCATTAAGCAGCATTTGTAATGGGGATAAACTGGGATCATTTCCAGTAAGATCAGGAATGAAATAAATTTGCCCACTATCACCATTACTATTCAATATTGTATTAGAAATGCTAGCTTTGGCAATAAGAGTAAAGATAGAGATTAAAAGAATTAGAGTAAGTAACAAGGAAACCAAATTATCACTCTTTGCAGATGATATGATCGGTATACTTAGAGAACCCCAGAAATTCTACTAAAAACTATTAAAAATAATTTACACCTTTAGCAAAGTTGCAGGATACAAAATAAATCCACAAAAATCCTTAGCATTTTTATACAACACCAACAAAATCCAAAGCAAGAGATACAAAGAGAAATTCCATTCAAAATAACTTTTGGTAGCATGAAATATTTGTGAATCTATCTACCAAAACAAAGTCAGGAAGTATATGAGCAAAATTATAAAACTCTTTCCACACAAATAAAGTCAGATTTAAACAACTGGAAAAATATTAAATGCTCTTGGATAGGCTGAGTGAATATAATAAGGATCACAATACTACCTAAACTAATATATTTATTTAGTGCTATGCCAAACAGACTCCCAAGAAACTATTTGACTTAGAAAAGATAACAATATTCACATGGAAGAACAAAAGGTCAAGAATTTCAAGGGAACTAATTAAAAAAAAAAAAAAAAAAACTCAAATGAAGGTGACCTAGCTGTACCTGATCTAAAACTGTATTATAAAGCAATGGTCACCAAAACCATTTGGTACTTACAGGTTAAACTCTTTCCATCCCTAGATGGCAAAGAAATATCTGTAACACTTGAGACCTATATCTGTCACTGGGACAGACAGAGGTTCCATCACGTGGACTAAGGTTGTGGTTATGAATGGATTCTGATGTGATTACATGAAAGAAAAAATCATTAAAGGGTGGGAAAAGATTTGTACTGGAAAAAGGAAAGGAGAGGTGTAATGGGATAATTGGTTCATATGAAGAGGTACAAAAGACCTATTACAATAGAGTGTAAAAAGGGAGGGTGATAAGCATTTTCTGAATGATCTCATCAGTTTTGTCTCTAAGAAAGATTACCCTTTATCATTCAGTTGCATATAGAATTTTATCTAACCAGATTAAGAGGTAAGAAGAGAAAGAGGAAAAGAAAAGAGAGGGATAAGATAGAAGGGAGGGCAGAAACACTAGAGAAAAAGATGGGAAAGGGGGAGGGGTGATAGGAGAAAAAGGAGTGGGTGGAGTGGTTTAAAAAAAAGCACAGGACTGAGTACAGAGTGGAAAGAAAGAACTAAAATGTATACAGGGAGAAAATAGGATGGAGGGAATTATAGAACTGGTAATCATGCAAGTGTGAATGTGAATGAGATGGGAACCCCTTCCCCCCCAAATGGAAGCAAATAGCAGAATAGATTAAAAAAACAGAATCCTAAAAAAAATGACCTGGAGAAATAAATGTCAAACTGCTTCATTTATCTTTGCCAAGAAAAATCCATATGAAGTTATAAAGAGTTAGACACAATTGAAACAATTCCACAAAAATTTAAAAATAAATCATATCTTAGTTAGAAGAACTATATTCTTGTGAGTTGCATTATGATTGCTCAGCAGAGGATCTGGAGAATGAATAAGTGACTTGTAGAGCTCAAAGACAGTCAATTTCATAACCTTATCAGGTGTTTGGGTTAAAGATAACTAATTTGTAATACTTTCTAAAAACTCTTTTAAGGGAAGTGATTAATTAAAGAGCTTATGGAGTTTGCCTTCAAGTAACAAAACAAGATTTCCTCAACCAGAGAATGAAGGAGGATCAACAATTAGGCAGTAAGTAGAGAAGCAACTTCAAGTTGTACATCTGTTTCTGAATTAAACAAAAACTCTGAAGCCTGAAATGTAACATCCAGATTCTGATAGCAGGTTCCATTATGTCCACTCTTTCCCATAACCATTGGGTCCACTTTTGAGAAAGTATGATGTAATTTGATAAACACATATACACACACTTAAACTCAGATAATATATAGATAGATGGTTGTTTAGTCATTTGATTGTGACGTCATTTGAGTGTTCTTGTAAAAGATACTGGAAGTCCAGCTCACTTTAAAGATGAGGAAACTGAGGTAAACAAGGTCAAGTGATTTGTAAACAAGGTCAAGTGATTTGTCCAAGGCCATACAACTAGTAAATACTTGAGGTGTGATTGGCACTCAGAGTCTTCATGACTACAGATTCACCACACTACCAGCTGTGCCTACCAGCTGTTCAGATATATGTATACATATACATAAATGTATATACGATATATGTCATTATATACATGTGTATATCTAGACATTACTATTTCTTTTGCTTTATTGTTAAATAAATTATTTATAAGTTCTTATACATTCAAAAATATCATTTCAGCTTGCTGATTTTATAGATATAAATCATGTTAATTCAGGACTTAAGTGAGAATGAATGAGTAGATAAAGTATATTTCCCTTCAACTGTGTTAGCCCTAGAACCTTGAAAGAACTTAAATGTAACTGTAGTAATTGTTGTTTATCTCTTGAGAATTAGAGTTTTTAATTTGAGAACAAGTTGGAAGAGTGAGAAAAAGCCAGAGAGTTGTAATGTCTTTTACACAACAAGGTGAGAAATACAAAGTCCCAGTTCCTGTGTAGATGTTGAGTGTAAATTCCTAGATCCTTATATCATTTGGAAGTCATTAGAATGTATCATAGACCACATATGCCTTATTACATATAACATAAGGGAATTAAATGTATTAAAAAACATAATGTTTGTATTCAAAGAGTAGACAGCTGCTCATAGAATCTAGATAATTAAACAACTAAAATACAAAGAAATAAATGTCTTATTGTAGGATAGATACTTATACTCTATGCTATCTTTGATGAATGTTCCAACCTCTCTATATTGTAGAATATTTCTGAAATTTGTTGGAGTTGAAACATTGATGATTCTTCTGCCAACCTAGTGACATAGAAAATCTTATCCTCAAATACCAAAAATACCAACTTACCTCTACTTAAATTATATTTATTTTTTTCTATTGTTCAGTTGTGTTCAGAACAGCTTGTGTTCTGTTTGTATAATTTTTCAGAAGGATCATTAACATGAGATAAGGAGGCTTTGGGATAGGACTTTGATGCATCAAAGATCTTTGCCTCATTAGATTAACATTACTGATAAGGAACCATCATAAATGCCCTGGCCTTGTTATTCCTTTTTTCTTAGTCCTAAGAACATTTAGAAAACCATTCCTCATTATAAGACACATTATTAGATCATGAGGAGATTGATCCCCAAAAGTTGATTTTTCATTTACTAACTTTTACATGCTTTTTTTGTTTTTTTTGTTTTAGAAATTTGAAAGAAGTCAAGGACACTGAGTAGGTTTTTTTTTGATGATAACTTAAGATCTTTTAATTTGGGAAGATGACAAAAAACTAGTTATAATTCCTTCAGAGTGCATTTCTTCAATCACAAAGTTATAGTTTAAAGTAAACATTGAGGAGTAATTCTTGAGAATTAATTAATTCCTAGATGAAATGTCACTTTTCAAAGTCTTTCTCAAAGTCTTGAACCTAAGCTCAGGGACTCTTCATCTTTTTGTGATGTTCCAGCTGTAACATAATTGAAATATGTGATTAATGTTCTTAGGACATTAATCACATATTTCAATTATGTTATAGCTGGAGAATGTGTAAAGACCACCTAGCACCAATTTCCTTTTTATGAGTGAATAAAATAAAAATCAGGGAGCTTAAATAGTTTGTCTAAGGTCACATAACTAGTGATTGTCAGAACTGGAAACAGAACCCAAGTTTATTGACTTCTAGTCCACTACTGTTTTCATGATACTTTCATCATAATGTACCTAAAGGATGGCATAAACATTAACAGCCAGTGAATCTATCTGTAGAAATATGTTCACATTTTAGTTCCTAACTATTAATTTCTACTCCATCTATGTTATCAGAGACAAAAATATTCCTAACTGTTCCAGGTAGAAATTCAGTTTTTTTATAGACAATTATCAGTAAGGAAAGAAAATGTTATTCCTGCTCTTTGTCTGAACTCTATTTGTACCATGTGCCAATTTCCTATATCCAATTTCTTCTACAATTATTATTATTATTATTATTATTATTATTATATTATTAATATTATAACAAAGCATAACAAGACTATGAAGACTATGTACCCAATTTGTTGTAATTTAGATTGAAATCTGACCTGATCCAGATCCATTGATTTAATTTGAATTGGAAACAGCTGGTAACAACCCATGTATACATATACAATTTTCACTGAAATCATATTGAGATGTTGAGATGTTAGGAATTTATACACAAAAGGAACCTATTAGAAATACAAATGATAAAATTTCTTACAAAACATGTAAATCTTAATAAATTCATGAAAAACAAACTCGTGATTTAAAAAATGGAAATGTGAAAGAGCATCTGAAATTAATATTGCCTCATATATTCAGCTCTTGTGCTAATGACAATAATTCCTTTTTTTAATTAACAACTAGGTAATGAAGCTGTGCCAACTTCTCTCATTCACACTAATCCATTTAGATGAATATAATAAAAGGTTCCTCTTTCAGTCCCCCAAACACTGACTCTTTATATGTTTATAGACTTTGGTCTGAAGACAGAGAGAGTGAATTCATGATTCTGTCAAAGTGATGGAACGCCCACGTCTTGTGTTTGTCACTTGCTCCAAAGATTGGGTACTATATTAATCTTCAGAGGAATAGATTCTTTAGTGCAAGTAGAGATTTAGGTAACTGACAATGGAAAAATAGCTTGCCTAAGTTATAGTTTGATCTTCATTTTTTATTGCATCTCATACCTGGTAAATAAAAAATTGGCTGGGGAAAACAAGCTAAGAAAATCTAAAAAACTTTTTGTGGGTGTTCCAAATTTCTACTTTTCTTTTTTCTACTCTAAATGGCTGAATGAGTTTGGCATCTTTGTATTCCTCTTGGCTTTATTATTATTTTCATCTTTTGAAGGTTACCTGTCAAAAACCTCTAACTGCTCAAACTTAAGAAACTATATTAATCAATGACAATGTTTCAACAAAGAATGAAATTGTTGAAGCTGCTATGCTTGTGGAACTATTTGACATGTCAGTACAGTTACACAGCATTAATATAGATCCTTATTATTAGAGTCCAGTGAGTAAATGGAAAATTCCATAATAACATTAACTAACATTTTCCCTCTTTTCTTTAATTTCAGGTATTAATTTGGGAAAATATTTTATTTTGCTCTTTTGCTTTTTATATCTGTCTTTTGTTTTTAAATGGAAAAAAACTACACAGAAAACTTAGCAATTCAACTATAGAATGATAACTATGAAGGACAATTTTTTTTTATCATTACTTTTTATAGCTACTTTGTTCTAATTATTTGTCATGCAAAAGCAGCATGATGAAATGAATTAAGGGCTAGATAGAGTCAGGAAGACCTGAATTCAAATACTGCCTTTGATATTTAGTAGTCCAATCTGGCCAAGACATCTCAGTTATTTTTGCTTCAGTGAAATTTCTAAAATTTATTTATTAAATCATGTATGTTGATGAAATAAGTTCCAACGATAGGGAATCTCACATTAAAGATAAAATATTTTCATTGAAAAACTAATGGGTGAAAACACTATGTAGTATCTTTAGATAGCACAAAAAAGTCCATGCTATATAATCCATCCATTAATCAATAAACATGTATCAGTGCACAGCATAAGACCTACAACATTGTACACATTTAATTTGATCTGTCTATCTTTGTATTTGTAATCTATTTGTCTGTCATTTCTCCTCTCTGTGTATGTATCAAGTGTTTAATATGCCCTAGGCACTGAGGATGCAAATACAATGAGAGACAGCAAAAGGCTAGTATTAGATTCAAATCTGACTAAAATGGGAAAGAAAAAAAACAAACACAAAAAAAAAAAAAAAAACAAGATATCACTATGAGAAAAATTTCAAAGCAATGGGAAAATCATCACTGGAAATAATAGTAATAAAGATTTTTACTTCAGTTATTTCTCAATTATTTTTCAGATATTACTCAAATATATTTTCCAAATATATATAGTTAAGCTTGCTATCATTGTACTTCAAAATTAAAGAATACATGTACATTATTATGAGAGATTATTTTCTCCCTTTGGAATGTTAGTGATTGGTAGACAAAATAAAGAACTGAGAAATGGTATGTTTGTGTGTGTGTTTAAAAAAAATTAAATGAGTCTATGCTTATGAGTCTATGCACATTTTATGATGAATGAATAGAAAAAATACTAATGACGAAAATGTTGCTTTTGAATATTATAGAGGATTTTTTTCCCTTTGGGAAGAATAATAAAGTTCATTCTAGGTGTAAAAGCTGTTTAAAAGCTACATTGTATATTTTGATTGACAACAGACAAAGAAAGGAGGTTGGGAAGGGAAAATTTGAGCAACAGTACTTTGGGGGAGAGGGGATATTTTCTCCCCCATTAAATTATGAACTTCTTGAGATAAGGTATTATTTTTGCCTTTGTTTCCCTAGTATTTAAGTGTTTCTGACACAAAGTGAGTGCTTGTTAGCTTACCATGAAAACTTTAAAATCTAAAGTTTTTTTTTTTTTCAATTAACTATAAAGAAAAGCACACCCAGATTAACAGATTTTGGAATTATTTATTTTTTGATGCTGAAGTTATAACTGAGAAAGGAAGGAGAAGTTAGCACATCATACATTCAAGATGAAAATTGATGTAAAAAACTAGTTACAATAGAAATTAGTTAAGTACAAGTGAAAATGTCTGTCTTTGTTTTATTTTCATTCTTGCTTTATAGTGGTGTTTATTATAACCTTTCGGTGGAGGATAAATTCAATATATTAATGATCTAATTTATTAACTTAATAATTAATTTTTTAAAGAAAAAAGTGTTATACTAAGTGGATTCCTCTTGGATCTGTGGAATTAATAGCCAAAATAGTATTATGGGGACTGGTTTGGGAGTATGATGATTTCCTAATTCTCTTATAGTATAACCCGTATGTATGTATGTATGTATGTATGTAAACACATATATGCTATGCATGTATACATACAATATAAATATAGACTATATGTGTACATATTTATGTATATGTATAGATATATAACTATATTTATAGTGAAATTTTATATTATTTCAATCAATAAAAGATTTCACTCATTCATCACCATTTATCCCTTTGAATTCATTTCTTCAATTGTAATTCTCTTTATACTGATCTTAACACAATAAGTCTTCTTTGCTAACTAACATCCATTGAATTTCAATGAGAGCTTTTTAAAAAAATAAAAGCTGATAGATTCAGAGGTATATTTTTTCAGTATGTTAAAATTTAGTTATATAAAATCCACTGACTAAATCCATAATTGCTTTGTATGTTGTTTTCTAGGATGACCCCTCAAAAATAATCCTGTAGTATTGCCTTTGGAATTTTTTATTTGAAAAAATTAATTCAATTCAATTCAACAAGATTAAATAAGTAACTACTATATGTAAAGGGATGAGGATACAGAATCAAAAATTACTGAGCCCTGACCTTCTTAGAATTTACCTTATACAAACACTAACAAAAAAAAAAGCAAATTTTATGAAATTTGAGGAAAGTAAGAGCATAAATTACAAAGGAAATCAGAGAAATCTTCACAGAACAGTTGGAAAGGATATCCTTGGCTATCTACTTCAACATTAAGAAGGAAAAAAAAAGATTCCTCATTAACACACCCAACATAATGATTGTCTATACTCTATTTGAAAACTATGAAGGAGAGAGATACTAACCACCCCTCAAGATAGCATGTTTTCATTCTTGACTACTTTGGTCATGAAGGACCATAGTAGTACACTACCTATAAGTAAATATTTTTATTATTCCATGTAGAGGAGAAGATAAAGCTATCCTCTTTAGTTATTTAAAATCCTAGCTTTATGTGGCAAGAAAACATTTAATGGTCATTTTGCTACTACTGTTGCATCAGCCCTATCTCTAGATAATTCTTAAATTCATCATCTAATGAAATAATCTTTGTGGATGTATAGCCTTCCATCCTTTCCAATATCCTAGCCTACCTGCGAGTAGGTAAGCTTAAGAACTCTAGGAATAGCAATACTCCATAAACTAGCAACTCTGCTTTTATCTTGGTACAATGATCATTCAAAGACCTGTCCAACTCCCAATCCTCCCAATGATCCATCTAACCTACATCACTTTTTCATGTATGAAAAGAGAACAAAATTGACTTTGTAAAATATTCTGCTAAAATTCATGGTACTAGGTCTAAAATACTCTTCTTAAACTCTACCAGCCCAAGAAATTGTTAATTTCACATTTTTTCGTAATAAAGCCATGCTGATCCTTAGTCATCACTATTTCTATTTCTAAATGCTCAAATCCTCACTTTTGATAATACTTTCTAAAAAATTGTCAAGGAATAAATTAAATTCATTGAACTAGCACCTAATTTTTTCTCCTTTTGAAAATTAAAATAATACCTCTTCTTCAGTTCTATGGTGCCAAATCCCTTTTTCATGACTTTTCAAAGATACTTAACAGTTATGCAATATTCAGATCGGTTTTATTCTTTAGGTACTCAGGGGTACAATTTCTTCTGTCCCATTGATATAGCCATTTTTCCCCTTGGAGTTTCAAGTATCTCTCAAATATTTTTATTCTAAAAGTCAGTTATAGTCATATATAAATAAAGACCATTATAATGTAGTAACATAAAATGTAGGGTTCCATGGACAAAGAATTCCTCATTATTAATGAAGAATAATGATCAATGAATGAATGAAGAATGAATCATCAATAAATGGTGTCTCTCTGTATTTACTGAGCCTGTTCCATAAAAATAGACATTCAGAAGTATTTTATGATATTTTGAATCTTGTTAGAGTTCTGGTTTGTTTAGTAAATCTTTCAAGAATTAAGACTCACTTTCTTGCCATGAAGAAGCATTGCACTAGGACTAAAAAAATACCACACATAAACTTTAAACTTGGAAGGGAATTTATCATTTAAGTGATGAATTTATCATTTAGGAGGTATGGTTTCCTAATTTTACATAAGAAAAGAATGCAGTCCAGAGGAGATAAGTGAATTACCAAGGAAGTGTTTTTGGTAATTGCTTTAAATGATCAGATAATTGACTAATAGAGATAATTATGAAAACAAAGATGAGATAATTAATAAGTCAGTAGGTTAAAGTTAATGTTTGTTTTTTTTTTTTTCTTTTTTTCTTTAGAGTCTTTGTTTAGAACTTTCATACTGGGAAACCTCAGCACAAAGTTGAAGCTAGGTTCATTTTGAGATGTTTCAAGTTTTGATGTGAAGATAGCTTTAGTAACTCAGTCTGCTAAAAATAATTTCAGTAATTATTGCTCACTCCTGTTAAGTAGCACGTTGGTTCTAAATGAAACACCTGCTAAAAATCTTTCCATACCTGATCTAAAGATAGCCTTTTAGTTTATGTATTTTTTTACATGTGAGAGAATCATGTAAGTTCATTGTATGTTGTGAAATGTTAGCTTTACCTTGAAACTAATGCACTTTCTTTCTTTGTGATTATATATTCAGTTCCCATCAGTGATTGGATTTTCAGAACTTAATGACTAAGTAGATGTGATTTTAAAAGTTATATGATTAGGATTCAGAGCTTCTATTTATTCATAATTCTCTAAAATTAGACTATTGATACCTGAGTACTTAAGGACTTCTCAAAGAATTCAGGAAGGATATAGACTTGCAATACAGATAGGCCTATTATAAGTCTAATTTTCTGTGGCATGTATTTCTCAATTTATTTTGAGTGGATGCTTCACATGATATCATCTTTAAAGTATGGTAATATATAATACACTATTTATAAAATGAGACTATATAAAGTGGGGCTATAAACGTTTCTCTAGTAAGCTGAAGAAGAATGACCTTATCAGGCACTAAATATTGGAAGATAATAGTAATATTGTTAAATAGTAGTTGCTCAATTAGTAATTACTTATTGAATAGAAACTGAATTGAAGAAATACTGTTAATAATGATATTCTTCATTTAAAATAAACTTAATTTATATCTACAATCCAGAACTAGTTATTCCTGCTCAAATAAAAACTAGATGACTGTCTAGATAGTATGAGTTAAGGGCTATAAGGAAATTATTCTTATTAGGAAGGAGACTAACACTTTGAGATATGTCATAGCTGAGTGTACCTGAATTTTCCATTATTGTTCTCTGTAATGCACTATACCTCAGAACTGTCAGTACCTTTGTCTTTGCTCAGTCCTCTGAGCTTTATCATTACTGTATGCCCTGAACCCCCAAATTATCTTTATCTAAAGCTTGGTCAAAAACCTGTCTTCTTAATTCATATGTAGCAAAATATAATTTTCAATAAAGGTTTATTTAATGGGTCATATGCCAAAAATATACAGTTTAATTTATTTAGTATAGTATAATATAGCACAGCATAGCATAGCATAGTATAGGATTGTATGCTATGATATAGCATGGTAGCAGTACTAATAACAAGGCCATGTCCTATTACTAGTTAGAGAGAAATAATGGGCCTAATTCATCCTAGAAAATTCTGCCATTTTTTTGTTGGATAGATTAAATATAAACCAGTAAAAGATATGGATACTCTTGAACTCATTGAATTTGTATTATATGCATTATTCTGTTTGCCTTTTTTCCTTAAATTTGCTAGTTCATTACTTCTATGGACAGAGAGTTATGAAGAACAACTGTTTTGACTTTGGACCAAAAAGGCAGTGGATAGAATGAAAGACCATGACTGGAAGAGAGACAAAGCTTTCAGATAACAAAAAGAATACTTTTCAGCACTTTCCACAAATAAAATGAATTAACTTTCTCAGAATTCACTGGAATTTAGAACAGATTCTGGTTGAACACTTTAGTCATATTTTATAGATTGGACTTCTGATCAGGATTTGTCAGATAAAATTCCTCTGATTTCCCCTTCAATTATGAAATGTAACAATTCTGTGTGAATTTCTGGGAGAAAATTAAAATCTATTAGAGGTTAAATACCTGTTTATTGTTGTTGTTGTTGGTACTGTTATTACTAACATTATCTTTTTTCATTAAGCAGTTTTATTGGAGTCAGGAAGAACTGAATTCAAATCCAGTCTTAGACACTTCATATATATATACATATATATATATACATATATATATATATATGTATATATAAAACAACAACAAAAAAAAACTTAATTATTTGTGCTGCAGTTATCTTAAGCCTAAAATAAGAACCATAATAACATCTACCTCCCATTGTGGTTTTGAGAAAAAAAAAAAGAGATATTTGGAAAATACTTAGCCTAATATCTGGCATACAGTAGATGCTATATAAATGTTTATTACTTCCTCCTTTCTTATTTCCATATGCTTGTAGAAAACGTTGCCAGGTAATTTTTGCTGTGCAAGCTCTCCAGTATAGCAAAGTCATGATGTGTTCTTTAATTTACAACCATTCATCTCAGGATAACTCTTTAGTTAGCTATGCTCAGGAAAAATAACAAATTAAAAAAAAAAAACAAGACAAAGAAGAGTAGAAGTAACAAGGAACTTTGAGCTGAGCTTAGTCTTACATAGTTGAGCATATATTCTATCTTCCATTTGTGAGCAACTATCATAGGTGCTGGAATTGAGAAGAGGTATTCCTACACTTCCTACCTTGCTCCCTGGCAAGGAAGAATTCAAGAGAAAGGTTGAGAATACTTACAAAGTCAGAGATAGGGAATGATAGGGAATGCAGTATATGAACAATACTTTCTATAAGTTATTTTTCCTCAATTATTTTAAAAATTTATTTTAAACTTAAAAATAAAATAGGAGAAGGGAAAAAATTACCATGGGCACAACAGAATATGAGAGGACTTAAAAAATAAAACAAAGAATTTCAAGTTCAAGAAAGCCTTAATAATAATAAACATAAATATTGTGCTCAGAGAAGCCCATTTTTTATTTCTTTTCTTGTAGATTTTATTTTGTTCTCCCTGTGTACTTTTTACTTTATTCTTTTCCCTCTTCCCCTGACCCCAAGAAGGCTATAATTAAGTATATGAAAGTGTATATACATATATATATATATATATATATATATATATATATATATATATATATATATGGAAATATTCATGTGCATACATATACACACACATATATATATAAGCATACACATATTTACATATATACATTCACATATATCTATATAAGACTCTACTATGCTTTTTAGTTCTGTTTGTCTGAAGATAGATAGCATCTTCCTTCATAAGTTTGTTTTTCCATTTTTTTCTAATTCCACCAACTCATCATTTGCTAGAGTACAATAATATTCCAGCCTTATACTCTCTACTTATATTAAATAGTATAAAATTAATATGATTAGCATGCAGTATAGTTTAACTAATTTTCCCTTTTGATTAAATCTGTTACGGTTTTAACTTTGTCTAAGATCATGGTTACTACCCCGGTTTGAGCTTTTTTTTTTTTTTAATATAATAAAGTCTACTCCTAATCTTTATTTTGCTTATATGCACCTTTTATTTCCTATCCTATCTGAATCCTCTATGTTACTTCTATTATCTTGTCTTCCTGTTACTTAACCTGCCCAACCTTCAGAGATTCCTCCCTTATCTTCCTCCTCCCAACCTATCTCTCATTATTCCATTTCTGTTAATCTATATACCTTATCCCATTTTTTTATTCCACATACCCTTTTATACACCCCCATTCTATTCCCTCACCCTCTTCTTCATACATTGAAAAGACTTATATTCCCTTCTAAATGAATGTTGTTCTCTCATTAACCATGACATAATGTGAAAATGATTCTCTCAAAATCCTTCTTTTATCCTATTTACCTCACCTCTTATTTCTTTTTGAATTTAGAACTTTTTTTATATCCTTCTAGATATATGTATTCATTGTTTTCTCTTTAACCCATTCCCAAAGAAAGTAGGTTTTCAGAACTACCAGCCCTCCTCCCCTATTTTATTTTTCTGTGTTATTTCCTCCTCTCACACCTCATTTATATAACATAGTTACTCTATTTTACCTTTTCCTATCTATTTCAATAGGGAGGAAATAAGAGCAAACTATTCATGATTTATACATGGAGATATAAACTATATTTAAGATTGTCATTAATAATTGATTAAACCAAAAGAAAGATGGGAACAGAGTTGAGTATGATGTAATTCTGAAAAGTAAAATTTGGCTCCTTTTCATATTTCTAATCTGGTTATAAAAATGGTTCATTAAATTATTTCATCCAGATGATATAACTCCTTTCCTTAGAGAATTATGACTTCCTTCTTATGAGCATTTTTTTTTGTTTTTGTTTTTAATTAGGAAGATACTAGATACACACTTTTCTCATTGCCTTCCAAGGGGATATTTCAATTATAGGTAGGATTCTAAATTATGCATTCATTACATTGTTAATTGGGATCTGACAGAATCAATCACTACATATATTTGGAGAATATTTTAGAGAGTAATTAATACAACTCACATCAAAACAAGAATCTAAGCTTTTTTTCTTTTTGAAATGAGATAAAAGGATCTCCTATCTTGAGAGAACCCAGTCTCTTTTGCAATAGCTTTGGTTATGAGCAAGTTTTCATTACATCATAGATATTAAATTTGAATCTCTACAATTTCTAAGTATTATACCTAGTTTTCTGTCTCTTTCCAAATTCTGTTCACTTTCATGTGATGTTCATCAGTTTAACAAGGTCAATCCCAAAATAGTATCAATAACAAAACACTGTATTCCATTAGTGGAATAAAAATTCCCACCCTTCCTAAGTTGATGTTCCTTTAAGGATATTAGGTCATGTGATGGTAACCATAGGTTCTCTGAACACTTTGAAATTTATTTTTCAAAAATAGAGGATATATATTAGGCTACAGCTAGCTTTCTTCTTTTTTGTTACAGAAAGATGAAGTTATCACTTCCCCATCTCCTCCACGGTTGACATTAGTTTAACTTCAGCAGGCTTTTTCTCCTGATAGCTAAAACTGAGCTAGGAACAGTTGATTAATTAACTTGTTCTTCCACATTTTGAATGATAAAATCCTTATTCTGGAAAGCTAAGAAAATTATTAGTTAATTAAATCTGTCTGGATAACTGAAACAATTATTTACTATAACATTATTTTCATGCCAACTTATGATCTTTTTCATAACAATTTTATTTTTCCTCCTCCATCTTAGTTAATCTATAATGACAAGATTCAGTGATTTTTTTGGCTTCAATGCAAAGGGAAGAGAATTATTTTGTTTGATCCCAGAGGTCATGACCAGGGTCAATCAGTGGAAGTTTCAGAGATGAATGTATAGAATTGATATAAGGAAAAGCTCCATAAGAATTACAATTCATGAAAAATAGACAGTAGAATGGAATGACTTGTGGTATGATTTTCTTTCCTAGAACCCTTTAAGCAAATACTGGATGGCTAGTTGCATATATTGTAGGGAAATTTCTTGTTCATACAAGGGTTATACTATATTATTTCTGAATTTTCTTCTATTACTGATAAATATGGATCTAATTTTCCTGTAAGAGAGTACATATGAAAACATTTTCATGTATGAAAATACATGAAGATAGAATATATGAGAGTTCTTGGCAAATACATTTTTTCTAGATTGTGGGCAGTTTTTAATGTAAGAAGCAATGGGAATCCATGTAAAATCTTTCCATAGGAAAAGGGCATGATTATATTAGTATATAATTAAGAAACCTATGAAGAGGTCAGTATTAAAACCACATAGACAGGGAAATCTGATGGCATTAGGAAAACTAGTTAGGTGTCTAACAAATTAGTTTAGATAAAAAGAGAATTGGGCTTGTCATAATGGGAATGAAGAAGGTAACGGGCATTTAAGAGATATTATGAAACCAGAGGTCTGCTAGGTGAGATAGAAGAGTGCTCGGCCTGAAGTCAGAAAGATTCATTTTTCTGATTTTGAATCTGGCTTCAGATACTAGCTATGTGATTCTAGAAAAGTCACTTACCCCTGTTTGTCTCAGTTTCCTCATCTGTAAAATTATCTGGAAAAGGAAA
Organism: Sminthopsis crassicaudata; assembly: GCF_048593235.1. Taxonomy (NCBI): domain Eukaryota; kingdom Metazoa; phylum Chordata; class Mammalia; order Dasyuromorphia; family Dasyuridae; genus Sminthopsis; species Sminthopsis crassicaudata. Next base: position 124,376,259 of record NC_133617.1, read on the forward strand.
TGACAAACCAGTTCAGTATTTTTGTTAAGAAAACCCAAATGGGGTCAGGATGAGTTAGACACAACTGCAAAATGACTGGATAACAATAACAAAACAAAATGAAGCCAAAATCAGTGGAACTTGTTAAGTGATGAACTATTCATGGTATGATTGAGACAAGAATAAAAGATGATTTCTGGTAATTACATTAGTAGAAAAGATAAATTCTAGTATTTATATTAACAGAACTAGAAAATATAAGTGTTTTATTTTTAATATTCAGGGTTGGGGAAGAAAGATTAGAGAGACCCTGAAAGGGGAATGAAACAAAGGGAGGAAGCTTTCCCATAGTGCTAAAGAATTAAAACAAGTGCTTCACTCCCATATCCTTTTGGTCTGTCAGTCAGTGAGCAGGTGAATCCTTTTAATACATTCCCAGCACCCTGTCCTTGAAGACCTCTCATCTCATGCTGTTTTCTTTCCTTCTCTCAGATTCAGCATTCAGTAGGAGTAGGCTTCTGTTGCCTGGGAAGGATGACAAGGCTACATATAGATTTTGTGGTGGGTTTGATGAAGTAGCATTTCAATCTGCCGTTCAAAATCAGGAGCTTTTAACCCTGACTCATGAAAACTTTCCTATTAAAAGTCTCAGCTATTCTGATTTTACCTTCATTTCTGTGTCGGTAGTTTTATATTATTTCCCTATTGAATAAGATCTGTCATAATCTTGGAAGAGGGACAATTCTACTACTGCCCACAATTTGTCTGCAGAAAGGACTACATAAAAGCAGCCCAGTCAAACTATATCTCTAAATGTGAATGACACTGAAATCTAAAATTCAACATCTTTGGAATGAGAAGAAAGAGAAGAAATGTGAAGCAAAGCTGGACCCAGTTCCATGTCCATTATTTAAGATATATAAACAACTGGGTTATCTATCCAACTTCATATATAGTTTTACATCAGGGTTTCTCTAAGTTTTCCCACTCAGGACATCTTTTTGCCCAACAAAATTTTACCTGACCCTAGGTATATATGTATATAAAATAACCCTGATAATAAATCATAATTTTGTGACTTCCACATTTGTGACCCATATGGGTTTGTGATGCACAGTTTAAGAAGCTTTGCTGTAGAATAACAAGGATGCTAAAATCATTGACTCAATCATATATGACATGAATACTAAATAAGACAAATAAAATAAAAAAGTGCTTCAGAAAGTTTAATCTTTAAATAAGAGCCAATAGCAGGAATTCTTAACCTATAGTTAAGTAAGAGTTTCACGAACTCTTATTGGAAAAAAAATTTTGATGTAATTGGTTTCCTTTGTAATACTAATACCTTTTATTTTATTCTTTTAAATATTATTCTCTGAGGATGGCTATACTCTTCAATAGACATTCATTTGACTTTGAACTTCTTTAGAGCAAACTTTTTGCTTTTCTTTGCATCAAAAGCACTTAAAACAGTTTCCAGCATATTTGCTGTTCAATCCTTTAGCTGTGGGTAACTCTTTGTTATCCTATCATCATGGAATTTTTTTTGAGAAAGATAACTGTAGTAGTTTGTTATTTCCTTCCCAATGTATTAAGAGAAACAAAAGTTAAGATTTGCATAGGGTCACAAAGCTAGTGTCTAAGACTGAATTTGAACTCAGATCTTCCAGACTCCAATCCCAATGCTCTATCCACTGCTTTTTCTCGCACATATCAAGCTTTTAATAAATGTTTATTGAGTAACAGATTGTCACAGTTTACAACATCAATAGACACATATGTGTATGTGTGTGTGTGTGTGTGTGTGTGTGTGTGTGTGCATGTAATGCCTATTCAACAGGATTATTGGAATGAGGAGAAACTGGAATTCAGAAAATTGCAAGAATATAATTACTTTGATTCATGTATGATATAATGAAAAATGATTAGAGTAGAAAGTAAAAAGAAAGGAAAGGTGGAATTCAAGGGCTATTTTGAATAAGCAAATTACTGGATTTTTAAAAAATGAATTACACAAAGGAGATAAAAGTGATTCAATCTGTTTTAATTTCTGTATTTTGTATTTTTTAGTAGTTTGTTTTTTCATTATCAATCCATCAGTAAATAATAAACATTAAGCATTTACTTCATTCCAGGTACTATACTAAGAACTAGTAATTGAAATATGAAAATTTACTTGCTAGTGAAAAGTATCTGAGACAGATATCTTTTTACCTATACATATAACATTTTCATGGTGTGTATTCAATTTTATCAAGTTTAGATATTGTTCTTTTCATGTGATTCTCCTTTCCCTCTAAGGCAAATGATGACTGATATCAATCCTGAAAGAGTTTCAACAAAACATAGCTCCTCAAGTAGATTGAAACATCTATAGTAACAATTCTATAGTTCTCTATTAGAGGAAAGAATGTAAAAAAAGAAAAGAAAAAAAAAAAGAAAAGTCCTCTTGCCATATCTTTACCACAAATAACTAAATACAATGTGCAAGTCACCAGGACTATTCTCTTTTAATATATATATATGGAGAAAAATTGTCACATCTACATCTAAATCTAACCAGATTATTGACCATATATATGAGTTATTTGGATATTGTCATGAGCTTTTTCTGGACATATCATTCACATTTCATTCTCAGGCAAATTGAGAGTGTCCAAGGCATTTGAATGTGAGTAAAAAAGAGGCTGATATAACCAAAGTGATATCTGGATAGTCTCAACATTGACAAAGATTTTGTTTTGCAGTAACAGGAAGAATGGGAAAGCCTAAGACTGATACTTTCTGTTCAACACTCTTTCCTGGCTGCTTCTTCTAGCCAATTTTCATGGCATCTTTCCTGTTCTCTACAACATGATAATTCTCTAGAAGCAAGTGATCAAAATATCTTGGATAGGGAATTGAATTGTTGCCCATGTCATTTCTGGCTCTAATGCCCCATAAGTATTTTAGACCACACTAAGCTTCTCTCAGAGAGGAACATAAAAATGACTAGAACTGATTGGAAAAAAAAAAACCTATCTCAAATAATATTTTCATTTTATGTTAAAACATTCTTACTGACAGATGGAAAAATTCTTGTGTTCATGATTCTCTCAGCCTTTATATTCAGTTGGGAAATCAAACACAGAGGGTACCTACTTGTGGCAGTGTTAATGCCTTTCTCCAGATGGGTGGGAAATTTAAATTTCTTTTTATTGGAAAGGACTATGAGGATCCAGGTTACAGGACTTATTTAAGATATCTTGATATATAATTGAAGCTAGGTTGCACATTTGACACTAGAGTCAGGAAAATCTGAGTTCAAATATGGCCTTAGAGATGGGTGTCATTTAGCTATCAGCTACCTCAGTTTACTGTACAGTTAAACTGTAAAATGGAGATAACAATACCCAACCTCCATAATAATTATAAGGATAAAATAAGATACTATTTTTAAAGCTTTTGATATAGTGCCTGACACACAGTAGGCATTTAACACATATTTGTTTCCATCCTATGATTATAATCAAACACAGAATGTTATAATGTTTCATAAAAATTACTACTAAACTGTTAACAAAATATTTTTTTGCCATTGTTATGATACTTTAAGTGTTTATACAACTTTAGAGTTTACTAGGCACTTTTTTATGAATGATAGCAGAAGTAATTAATAGACTGCTGGATTTAGAATTGTATAGATTGGGATTCAAATCCAGTATCTTAGCTCACATGTAATTTTTTAAGAATTCTTTATTCAGACTTAATTCGGCTGAGATCTGCTTAATCAGTTCCTAGAAAGTGTGAATCTCTTATAATTAGACATCAAAAATTATACATTCTCCACATATTCATATGCATGACATAATTTCATCTTCTCAACAACTTTTTGAGGTGGGCAGGTATGTTTTTCCATGAACAGAAAAGATCTTGGAATAATCTTCAAGTAGGGACAGCAGTGGTGTAGTAGAGAAAGAGAAAAAGTTGGACTCACATTTAGGAAAACTTAGGCTTTGCTCTTTCTCATATTTACCAATAGCAAATTGGTACTGGGCAAGTTCCTTAACATCTTTGCATCTCTGGACAAGATTCTAGGAATATATGTTGCCCCCCATCCCCCAAAAAATTAAAAAGTAGTTCTGAATTAGTAAAGAATTTTCATAGCAGAAGCTCCTTATCCCAAGGAAATTCAAATACACATACAAGCACATGTATGCGTAATGAAATTAAATAGGCCTAAGCTTCCATTTAAAATTTAATACACCTAACTTCAAGAAATGTTGAAACAACTGTAAAATGGAATGAAGAGAATGAGAATGGTAATATTATGAACAAATAACTATTTACATTAAATAGAAGCTTTTTTCCTTTTGATGGTTTTATTGCTGTAAAATTATGTGGTAAGAAACAAATAGATCTTTTGTTTCTTTTTTTATCATCTAAAACTCATTCAAGAGGTATGTTCTTTTCAAAGTCTTTGAAAGTTTAGAGAACTCACATAAATGCAAGTCAGATTTTATATGAAGATAGATATTTTGTGTATATTTTAACATTATTCCATTTGTTGGTCATAAATGATAAATAATATGATAATGTAGTTCAATTGTTAATATTTATTTAGCCTGTATGTGCCAGATGTTGCATTATATACTGAAACTAAAAAAGACATATGTGCTCACATGCACACACACACACACACAGAAAGATAGATAGATAGATAGATAGATAGATAGATAGATAGATAGATAGATAGATGTAATGTTCTTCTTCTCTAAAGATGTAATCTTCTCTGGGAGCAGGTTTCTTGGGCAGCTTCTGGAGGCAGACTTAGTTTCAGTTCAGTTCAATAATCCCAAATGCAGACAGGAGTTAAAGTCCAAATCCTTTATTGTCTCTTCCAAAATCTTATCTCCTTCACTTGGGGCTCTGCTAGTTTTCTGGAGGCCTTCCTCTCTCCTTGGTTCCAGAGAGCTCTTGCTGCTAGTCCTTTGTCTCTCCAGCTTCAGCCTCTAGTCTTCCCAATGTCTCTGGACAGCACAAAGGTAGAAGTGGGAATGAATCAGAATCCTCCTCTGAGAGTGAAATTGTGGGTTTATGTGGGCTTGTGGATCTCCGGGAAACCAATCCTAGTTGTGAATCTCCCAAAGTCCCCTTGGCCCTGAGGGCTTCTCGTTTATATGTTCCACACTGAGTATACACCAATCATTATATCATGAGGAAACAATTATTTGTTGTAGGATTAAATCAATGCTAAACTTCTTTATTAGAATATGAGCTCCTTGAAGACAAAAATTATGTTGCCTTTCTTTCTATTCCTATTGGATTTTCCATGTGAAGCATTAGCTATTAATGGAGGAATTAAACAATTTGTGAGAAAAATACTAAAAAAAATAAAGAAAATAACTCATTAAAAATCAAGAACTGAATAAATAGAAATGAATGATTCATTGAGACCAATAATCAGTCAAGCAAAACCAAAAAAAAAAAAAAAAGAAAAAGAAAAAAAAAAAGGAAGAAACATTAAATATCTACTTGAAAAATCAACAGACCTGGAAAATAGATCTAGGAGAGATAATCTGAGGATTATTGGACTTCCCGAATATTATGATAAAAATAAAGAGCCTAGATACTATTTTACAAGAAATCATCAAAGAGAACTACTCAGAGGTAATAGAACCAGAAGATAAAATAGGCATTGAAAGAATTCATTGAACACTTTCTGAAACAACCCTAAGAAACATAAACAAACAAACAAAAAAATCCATGGACTATTATGGCAAATTTCAGAAGTATCAGATTAAGGAAAAAATATTACAAGCAGCCAGGAAAAAGCAATTCAAATACTGAAGTGCCACAATAAGGGTCACTCAAGATCTGGTGGCCTCTAAATCAAAGGATTGAAGGAACTGGAATCTGATATTCAAAAAGGCAAAATAACTTGGAATACAGCCAAGAATGAACTACCCAACTAAGCTGAGTATTTTCTTCCATGGAAGAAGATGGACATTTAATGAAACAGATGAATTCCATTTGTTTCTAAGGAAAAAAAAAAACAGATCTAAACAAACAAACAAAAAAAAAAAAGATCTCTAACCATAGGACTCAAGAGAAAAAGAAAAAGGTAAAAGGAACTCTTGAGAACTGTATTTCTGTTATGAATACATAAAGACCACATGTGTAATTTGAGTTTAGTGATATAACATAAAAAGGGAAGTAGAAATGGAAAGGGGATAGTGTCAAAATAAGGGAAAAGGGATAGGGTCAAAATAAAGGAAAAGGGGAGATAAAAAGAGGGAAACTACATCCCAGGAAGAGGCAAAGAAAACTTATCATATCTGGGGAAATTTAGAGAGGCGGAGGAACATTGTGTGAATCTTACTCTCATCAGAATTGACTCAAAGAGAAAATAATTGACATACTTGTTTTATAGAGGATTCTCTGTTACCTCATTAAATAGTGGGAGAAAAAAGAGAAAAGGAAAAGAATAATAAGGGAATGGTACAAGAAAGGGGAAGGGATTTAAAGGTAGGAGGGAAGGATACTAAAGAGGGAGGGCTGTATGGCACACGTGGGGCCCATAAGTTTAATACTGGGGAAGGGGTTCAGAGAGGGCAAGAAAAAAAAAAGCATAATCTGGAGATAATGTGATGGCAGGAAATACAGAATTAGTAATTTTAACTGTAAATGTGAATGGGATGAACTCTGCTATTAAGTAGAGGATAGCAGACTGGATCAAAAGTCAGAATTCTACAATATGCTAGCTGAAGCAGAATATATTATGCTTAAGGTGAAGTCAAAAAAGAAGGGGCAGCCATCCTTATCTCAGATCTAATTAAAAGACACAAGGAAGGAAATTATATCCTGCTTAAGGGTAGCATAGACAATGAAGCCATATCAATACTAAACATATATGCACCAAGTGGTATAGCATCTAACTTCCTAAAGGAGAAGTTAAGAGAGTTGCAAGAAGAAATAGACAGCAAAACTATAATAGTGGGAGATCTCAACCTTGTACTCTCAGAATTAGATATATCAAACCACAAAATAAATAAGAAATTAAAGAGGTAAATAGAATATTAGAAAAATTAGGTATGATAGTTCTTTGGAGAAAACTGAATGATGATAGAAAGGAGTATACATTCTCAATAGTTCATGGAACTTATACAAAAATTGACCATATTAATATATAATCATAATGATCTCAAAATTAAATGCAGAAAGGCAGAAATAGTAAAGGCTTTTTTTCAGATCACGATTCAATAAAAACTATATTCAACAAAAAGTTAGGGGTAAATAGATCAAAAAGTAATTGGAAACTAAATAATATCATCTTAAAGAATGATTGGGTGAAACAGCAAATTATAGACACAATTAATAATTTCACTCAATATAATGAAAACAATGAGATATCAATTATACCAAATTTGTGGGATGCAGCTAAAGCGGTAATAAGGGGAAATTTTATATCTTTAGAGGCTTACTTAAAGAAAATAGAGAAAGAGAAGATTAATGAATTGGGCTTGCAACTTAAAAAGTTAGAAAAAAAAACAAATTAAAAACCTCCAATCAAATACTGAACTTGAAATTCTAAAATTAAAAGGAAAAATTAATAATATTGAAAGTAAAAATTGAACTAATCAATAAAACTAAGACTTGGTTTTATGAAAAAAAACAATAAAATGGATAAATCTTTGGTAAATCTGATTAGAAAAAGGAGAGAGGAAAATTAAATTGTTAGTCTTAAAAATGAAAAGGAGGAACTTTCCACCAATGAGGAGGAAATTAGAGAAATAATAAGGAGTTACTTTGCCCAACTTTATGCCAAGAAATTTGATAAACTAAGTGAAATAGATGACTACCTCCAAAAATATAGGCTTCCCAGATTAACAGGGGAGGAAGTAAATTGCTTAAATAGTTCCATTTCAGAAAAATAAATAGAAGAAGCTATTAATCAGCTCCCTAAGAAAAAATCCCCAGGCCCAGATGGATTTACATGAGAATTCTACCAAACATTTAAAGAACAATTTTTCCCAAATTATATAAACTATTTGAAAAAATAGGGAATAAAGGAGTCCTACCAAAGTCTTTTTATGACACAGACATGGTACTGATACCTAAACCAGGTAGGTTGAAAACCGAGAAAGAAAATTATAGGCCAATTTCCTTAATGAATATTGATGCTAAAAATCTTAAATAAGATATTATCAAAAAGACTACAGAAAATCATCCCCAGGATAATATGCCATGATCAAGTAGGATTTATACCAGGAATGCAGGGCTGGTTCAACATTAGGACAACTATCGGTATACTTGGCCATATTAACAACCAAATTAGCAAAAATCATATGATCATCTCAATAGATGCAGAAAAAGCACATGATAAAATCCAACATCTATTCCTATTAAAAACACTTGAGAGTATAGGAATAAATGGACTTTTCCTTAAAATAATTAGTAGCATCTATTTAAAATCATCAGTAAGCATCATATGTAATGGGGATAAACTTGAACCATTCCCAATAAGATCAGGAGTGAAACAAGGTTGCCGCTATCACCATTATCATTCAATATGTATTATAAATGCTAGCTTTGGCAATAAGAGATGAGAAATAAATTAAAGGAATTAGAATAGGTAATAAGGAAACCAAACTACCACTCTGCAGATAATATGATGGTATACTTAGCGAACCCCAAAAAAAAGCTATTAGAAATAATCCACACCTTTAGTAAAGATGCAGGATACAAAATAAACCCACATAAATCATCAGCATTCTTATATGTCACTAACAAAATCCAACAGTTATAGCTACAAAAAGAAAAAAAAAAAAAAGGAAATTTAAATCTAAATTCATACCGTTAGCTCCATTTCTTGAAACAAGCAGTTGTATCCTAATAATGTACCACATCAGTGGTCAAGAACAGAGTATAGAAATATAAAAATTCAGAAGGCACCCCAGATGCCATTTAATTTATGTAAAATCTTACTGACCAACCTATTTCTGCAATATACCAGGCAAACTATCATACACATTATTTTGAAAGACTTCTAACAAGAGTAAACCCAAAGCCTTATGAGGAAATGCATAATAGTCATGCAAGTCAGGACCAATAACAAATAAATTATCCAGGGATGTCTTTGAATTATAAAATGTCTGTGTTTGGTAGACATTTTATAATTCACAGACATCCCTGGAATATTTATTTGTCATATAGCTTTCATATTCTAGAACTTATTATGATATAAAATTATTTTTTTTGCCCTCAGATTTTGCAGGGGGGAAATTTTCCCAGGATACATATATTTCTTTTGAATTTGAAAATGTGAAAATTATGACTCCAGCGTCATCCATTACAATATTTTTTACCATATATTGTGAAGATAATAATAGCTAAAACATTTAATTAAGAAACTGAAACATTATAAATGCTAAAGGAAGTCAGATACTGTAGTCATCTATGTGTAACTTATTATACAAATAAGCTATGTCTCATCTAAATCTCTATATAAGATTGAATTATACTAGGAAAAACCTAAAATAGATTAGGGAATGCTGTCTTTCAGTGTAGGTAAATATGTTGAGAACATTGTCAGGTGTCTCTTTTTTATGTATTATCAGTGAATAATACGGAGATTTGCTAACCTCTTAAGGTCAAATAATATTTTCTAAAACCTTTTGGCTTGACCAATGAACTCCTCTAAAAGATTTTATTTTATAATGCTATATACTTCAGATCTTTCCATCTTTTCCTCTGCCCAGAAAAAAGAGATGGTATTTCTATCTCATGGCATTGCCGAACTATGACAATCTTTTCTAGATACTAGATTTAATTACTTCATACCACTTCCCTTCTTCTGGTTCCTCTCCCCTTCTCTATTCTATTTATTTCCCTTAATTTAACTATTTTCTTTCCGTACATAAATATCCTCGGATTCTGACAGTGTAGACTTTCTCAAATGAAAAGCACAAGTCTCTTATTTTGTCACTTTGAGTGTGAAGTTGCATTGAAGAGGTTACCCTGAGGAAAAAAAAAACCCTATTATGACTTCCAAAACCATACAAATCATAGTATATAAAATAGTAATAGTAGGTTACAGCTAATAGATGTCTCAACTATTATGTTGTCCAGAATTCTCATATTTTAGATAAAGAACTTCAGACTCAAGACAGCTAGTTGACTTTCCAATGACACATGGCTATGCACTTCTAAAGACTAGAATTGAATTCAAGGCTCCTGATTTCAAGAGTAGCAGCAAAACTTTGGTCTTGGCTAAATTACTTGGAAAGAGCTGTGTGAAGGACTTAATTGAGCTATAGAAAATAATGAAGTATGTTGTAGAATTGATGAGCTGCATATTTTATCATACTCCATAATGGAAAAACAAGACAACACCCAATGAACCTGAAAGATGGCTTGTTTTAAAGAACAGATGCTATTTATTTTTCTAAATTTTAATTGTATATGAATAATATTATGAATTGAAAAACATGATAGCTTTCTCCAACAATATTGGTGACTTATTTAAACATTGATTTTATATTAATATTTATTTTTAATAAATGTCATGTTCACTTCAACATTTTTTCCTCTCAGCAACCTAGACCATTCTTTGGCCCAAAACCTAACTTAATTTCTATTAATGGTGTTGCTCAATTAAACTATGATGATTTATAATATTATACATCAGGTTTCCAGGCTGCCAGTATCACAAATTATTTCCTCATTTTTAGCCAGATGTTCACCATCTGTTATAGGGTGAAAAATGCCAAATTGGGGGGGGGGGAGGGAGAAAGGAAAACTCTCAAATGTATGTACTTTTAATTCTTTGTAGCATAAACAGAATGAATTGCTTTATTATACTAAAGTGCAAAAGTTAAGGAAATTATATTTAATTGATTTTCGTTGATAACATTTCTGGATATATTCCAAAGGTTATCATATAATGTAACAAATAAGGATTACCTTATATGTAACTGTTTTGCATTTATTCATATTTATTCTCTATGTATTCTGAATATATACTATGTGTCTCTTCTATTGGAATGGAAATTTCTTATGAATAAAAATTGGTTAATTTTTGCTGTTTATTACTCCAAAGTGTCAAACAGTAATCTAGCACATAGTAGGAGCCTAATTAATGTTTTTTGTTTTTGATTTTGAAATTATACTGTGTTCCTCCTCTATTCCATGCTGGGGAAGATAAAAATAATAGCTTAAGCATTCTGCTGTCCTTTTTTACCATTAGGAAAACCCCTATTATGAAATTATATTCAACCATATGAACATCAGTGGTAAATAGAGAGTCAGTCTGTAGCCAAGAATATTTAGATCCCAGTAACACTTTGGCCTATGATGATTGTGTGATCTTGGGAAATCACTGAACCTCTTAGCGAGTGCTCTAAGCAAATCTATAAGATATATATATATATAAAGACACATTTATATATATATATATATATATATATATGTGAACACATACACTTGTATATACCATACATATATCACCTTCTAACATAGATTCCTGCTTTTCTAACATATTTTTCAATTGTGGTTTTTGCAAAGATCATCCATATAAACACAACAATAAATCCATTGTCCTTTAGATAACTACTGCTTAGACATTAGATTTGACACCAAAATTGACTGTTAAATTCAGGGCTAAAAATTCTCATTGATTTCTAATTTGATAATTTTTAAAGGATTTTGTAGTCTATTTTCTAGCTTTAAATTATGATGAATTTTAATTTTGTTTTTCAAGTCATTGCTAAAAATGGCTTTTATTTTGGGCAAAAATAGTTGATAGGTATGGTAGCGACTGAGAGATGGAAAGTAGTCTTTCATGAAAGGGAGTAGACTGGCCCTTATCCCTGTGGTGGGTGTTAGAAATTTCATCCAAGAAGAGAAAGGCTCCCACTCACCAGAACCTAAATGTACTAGCTGTTTTCTATGTTCTCTAAAAGACAATTCAGGCTAGTAGAGGCAAAGTAAGTAAATGGTGGTCACCCCTGAGAAGAAATGAATTCATCTATTTGCCATGGAAGCACTCTAGGGTAAATTAGAGCAAGATCTTGGTAGTTATTTTGAAAAGATGTACCATAAGTTAAATTATAGAACTATTTCAAGTTCAGGATTCATATAACTAAGTCTTAGTATGATTTTTGTTTATGAATTAAGGTGAAAAATTGTACCCTACATTTTTAAAAATAAATTACTATAAGTAAAGTAGTGATTTAAGAATAGAAAGCATGTCTTTTTATATTCATTTATTTTTAGTATAATGTTTAGTACAACTGGTACTAAACTAGGAAAACTAGTAGATTCTCCTCTCCAAAATTTCTTCTTTTTTCTATAATCATGGTGCTGGAAGGAGAAGCTTATGTACTAGAAATTAAAGAATCAAAATATCTAACAGGAAGTTGGTAACCAAAATATGTAGAAAGATAATAAGAGCACAATTAACATTGTTTGATTGGTTGAAATCATCTGATACAGAAGAACTTACTACCTTGAGCCCTAAAAATATGTGATAACTGAGCCAATGTTAACTATATTTGTATGATATGATCATGGAAAACATGCAAGATAGCACTAGACTGGAGAAAGAATTCACTTTGTTTATTATTATTATTATTTTTAAGTAGAAAAGAATAACAATTGCCAACCAGAAAACAGTAGACTTGAATATGAGTCCTATAAAAATTCTAGCATAGATTATTAATGTTCTATCACTATCTAGAATTTTTTTTTTTACAAAGAACCAACATGGTTTTGTAAAGCATGTCATGAATGACCTTTCTCATGAAATTTGCTAAAATCTACACAAATTATATCCAGATAAGGGGGCATTCTCTGGATATAATTTATGGAGATTTTAGCAAAGTTCACGGGAAAATATCTTATACTCTTCTTGTGGAAAAGATGACAAGGGATATTTTACACATAAAGCAAATGGATTCAGAAGTTGTCAGATATCCAGACTGAAAGAGACATTAATTGTTAATGTTCAATTATTATAGAGAAGGATGACAACAGTGAAATGGCCCTTGAATCTGTATTTGTGCTATTTGATATTAAAAAAAAAACATTACTCAGATAAAGGATTAAATGCTACACTAATAAAATTTGCAGATGACAAAAAGCTTGGAGGAATGCCTTGAATTGACAGGCTATAGTATCATAATGAATCAAATAATTTGAAATCATTAGAGATAAATGCAAAATCTTTCATTTGTATATCTAAAAAAAAGATCAGCTTCAAAATGTAAAATGGAGGAGACATAAATATACATTTATGAAAAGTTTTAGGGCTTGCAAGACTTGTTTAAAATAACAGTATTATGTGGCAGCCAAAAAATGTAATGTGATATTGAACTAGAAGGGGCCTAAATTCCGACTATATGGAAGTGATAATTACACTTTACTTTATCCTTTTCTTCATCTGTCTGGAGTTTTTGGTCAGTTCTGAGCATTCTAGTATAAAAAAATGATCAATTGGAGAATGGAGGTCAATCCAGATGAAGAAGAATTGGTACTCTGTTCATAACATTCACGTCATGGGTAAAAAAAAAAAAAAAAAGACTGTGTAAAGAAACTAGGCATGTTTGGCTTAGAAAAGAGAAGACCTCTGGGAAGGGGGACACATATTATAGCTCTTTGTAATGAAGGGATTAGATTTATCACATTTCACCCAATGAATAGAACTAGGGTTTAGATATTAGTTACAAATAGGAAAATTCAGGATGCCAGGAAATACAAAAATGGAATCACTTTCTTCAGAAAATACTGGCTTCACTTTCCTTAGGGAGACTGCATAACTATTTAATAGTTGGATTTCTTTGATATGTAGATTAGACTGGAAAGCCACTGAAGTCCTTCACACATCTCAAATTCTATGATTGAATTTAATTTTTTTTCATTATTCCACTGAAACTATTTTCTCCTGAGTTATTGTTGTTCTAGTTGGTAAATTTAAGGGCTTTTTCTTAGTTCTCATCCTTTTTGACCTGTCTACATTTCACACATCACCTGTTCTGTGAGTCTTCTCAGAATTTCTTGCTGATCATTCTTTGTTTTTTTTTTTTTTTTTCTGGGTCATAAAATATGATCTACTTATTCCTTTCCCTAGCCTGTCTCTCTTTCCTGAGTTCTAGTCCCATTTCACTAACTGACTTTTGGACATTTCTGATTGAACAAACCATTTACATCTGGAAGTCAGAGAATTCATCATTCCCTCCAAAGTATAGCCTCTTCCTGATTTCTCTAATTTTTGTGAAGGGTGTCACTATCTTTCTAACCTCCCTGGTTCTAAACTTGGAATCACCTTTGTATCCTTACTCTCACTTTGCAGATGCAGTCAATTGTCAAACCTTGTCATTTCTATCTCCACAATATCTATTCTTTACTTCTACTAACACAGCTACTACCTTAGTATAAGTTTTCATTTCCCAATTCCTTGACTATTGCAGCAATTCTTCAATTTTCTCCTTATTCCCAGGCTCTTTCCATGTCAGTCCTTTTACATAATTGTCAAAATCTCATGCCTAGAGCAAAGATATGATTATATTGTTCAGCTACTCAAAAAGCTCACCAGTAGCCATTAGGATAAAGTGCAAACTCTTGTCTTTGACATTGGAGGCCTTCACAATCTGATTTCAGTTTTTCTTTTCAGTCTTATTTCATATTACTCTTTTCATATATTCAATGGCCAAACCCAGCTTGATGATTTTCTATTCCTTGTAGTAGACATTCAGTCACGTTTCTTTCCATAGAATGTCACGTACACACCAATTTTACACTTACTGCCTTAGAATCTCAAGCTTCCTTAGAAACCAAGACTTATCTTAAGGTGTCATCTTTTACACAAAATCTCTCCTAATTCCCCCATAGAAAAAATGTTTAATTTAATATGTATTTTGAATTTATTTTCCAGTGTTTATGTTGTCCTCTCTCACTGTAGTATTAACTCCTTGAGGTAAGGAATTATTTTGACTTTATATTTGTAGTGCTTTACATAATATCTAGAATATGGTAGGAAATTACAAATAGGTGCTAAATGAATGAGTGAATGTTAGTCTAGCAATTAAGCAAATACTAAGCATTTTTAAATAGAGAGAGGCATATTTTACTTTTCATTTCATAATGTATTTTTCATAACCTAGAAATTGCTGAAAAGTAGCATATTTTTTGGGTATTGACATTTTTTAAAAGAAGACCAGTTTAAGTGTAAAGGCAAAGTATTAAGTTGGAACATCATTACATTTATTTCAAAGATAAAAGTTTAAACCCCTTAGGAAAGTAAGCATTTTTAGCTATCTATAAATTAGAAAGAAAAGGTTTAATTAGAGTTTTCCCAGATATGGAGCTGCTGAGGAAAATGGCAAAATAATTTCATGGACAACTTGGGAAATCAGAATGGCAACTATTGGTCTTAATTGTACCCATAGAAAATTTTGTATTAGTAGGATACTTGGATTGTAATTCCCATGTGAAACCATGGATTCTTCTTATCTAGTCAGCACTACTTAATTTTGCTGGATTATTAGAAAAGAAGATTAAAATGTTAAAATGTCTTTGAGTTTTTCATATAATATTTTATATGATGATGAAAAACAAACTTTTATACTTTCTTATAATAAATGATTCTTTTGTGTGTGTGTAATTCTTTCCTTAGTTTCAGGTCCTGAGAAGCACCAATTCATAACCTCAATACTGTAATTTTACAAGCAACATAATGGCAAAAGAAGGGAAATATATTTTATTGACTGGTAATGCTAATTTAATTAAAGTGGTTCAAAAGGCCAGGGATTATCTTTTAGTGAGGAGAGTTGAATAATCATTTAAGGGCCTACTATGTGTCAGGCACTATTAAACATTTTATAACAATATCTCATTTAGACATACTGATGATAATACTATTGCTGCTGTTGCTGCTATTAAAAAAAAGTTTAAAAAATTCTAACTGTTTCAGAAAATGGGGAGCCCACAAAAATGGCAGTCAGATGCATGGGATTTTAGCTTACATTAAAAAGTAGGTATTTTAAATTATGTTTTTCTGCTAGATTCAGAAAAGGATATGGGTGTTGGAATAAATGAATAGAACTACAGAAATTTTACAATTTCCTAAATACAGTAAAAGCCTATTAAATAAGGAGTCAAGGAGAACTATTCTTTTTCTTTTTTCTCTCATATTAGTAATAAATAACAAATGGAAACCTTGTTTTCTTGGTGGAAGAAATAGCCTCAGGTTGATTTTTAAGAGCAAAGGAGTTCTTAAATTCAGAGAGGAGTACTAAATTCTCAACAAAGAGAGTGCAATGTTATTGATTAGAGATGTTAAGCCTAAATTTAAGTTTCTTTTGTTTAAGTTATCTTTTCTTTTAAAGAGGATTTTCATAGAAATTATAGGTAGAAAGGAAAAGATCAAATAGTCAAAAACACTTATAATTACAGAGGAAATATCCAAGCCCAAAAGAGAAAGGGTTCAATCAGGGTCTCCAAGAATTTTGTTTCGAAGTTTAACCTTTTAAACAAACATTCTAATAATATTCATAAAGATAAAGAGCTAGTCTTGGAGATATAAAAAAATAAACCTCAAATTATGTATTTCCTATGCACTATTGGTATGATCTTGAGTAATTCTCAATGTGGTAAGCATCTTTAGGGTGCAGAACAGTTGCAGATATAAATTTTTAGAAGGAGTTTTACCACTGAAAATTTCCCACACTAATGAAACCATAGATCCAGGCTAAATTTGTATAACATTTGTAAATGGTTTATATAAAATAGTACTTTTCAATCTCTAGGTCTCAAAACTTACAGGGTCTGTAACTATTAAAAGGAAGCTATTCCTTAAATAAATCTGTTTAATAAATAAGCAAGCATACTTCAATATAATGAATAAAATGTTCTGTTATATAAATAGGCACAAGTGAGATATAATTATATATACATATGTATATATATATATATACATATATATATATACATATATATATATATAAAACTACATATAAACATGTATATAATGTTACTATATTCAAATAAATGTATATGATTGCCAGGATTTATTAAGTTTTTAAAATAAGAAAAGACCTCTAAAACAGAAATGTCTAGACAAAAAACCAAAGAAACACAAAAAAACCCAACAACAACAATGCCAGAATTACAGACATTGTCCTCTAGAGACCATTCTACTACTAATTGAATACAATATTTACTCATGTAAGTGTGTAGACACTTATTACACATATTGATGTGATAGCATGAGGTAATAAAGGTGAATCGGATGTTTTATGGCTGGCTTTATGCATAATGAAGGACAAATACTTGTCTTTCATCTAGCCCTTTGTTTTACTCTACCTTCATTTCTGTTCCACTCACAAAGGATCTTGTAAGAAATCCCCAGTCTGCACTAAACACGTGTGTCATTTTGATGAAGTTGGGTGCCACAGAATTCCCAGAGGTACAGGGCCATAGTCAGAATTTGAATGAGAATTATAGGAGGTATAGGGAGATTTTTTTTAATATTTATATATAATGACATTTTTTTTGGTATAAAGACAATTTCAATTTTTATCCTATTCCAAGTGAGTTTTCTGTTGTGGGAAAATATATATATATATATATATATATATATATATATATATAAAATCTAGCTTCATAGCAACTTTGTAATTGAAATAAAGAATACCTAGATTCAAATCCTGCCTTTGACATATAAGTAATCTTATCCTGAACTAAGTAGACCCCTAACAACTCAGTTTTCTCACCTGTAAAACAGGAATAATACCACTACTTTTTATGTAGAAATAATTGTAGTCATCAATTTAAAGCTAAATGGAATTGTAGGGATTATTAAAACCAAACTCCTCACTGTACTACAAGGAATCTATGGCAAAGAACAATTCAGTGATATCTGGGGCAGGAATTAAACTTATTCTTCCTGATTTCACATTGCAGCACTCATAACATGCTTTTTCTCATCTTCAACTTCTTTTAAAGATCGATTAAAACAATGTACAGAAATGTGTTTGGGACCCTTAAGTATGTATACATATATATATGTGTGTGTGTGTGTGTGTGTGTGTGTGTGTGTGTGTGTTTCCCTCTCTATGTGTGTCTCTCTCTGTCTCTATCTCGGTCTTTGTCTCTGTGTGTCTCTTTCTGTCCCTCTCCCTCCCTCCCTCCCTCCTCTATATATCCCCCATGTTTCTTTTATCTCTTTTTACCCTTTTCTCTCTTTTTCCTCTCTCTTCTGTTTTCTCTCTTCCTCTCCTAGGTCTCTGTTTGTCTTTCCCCCTTTCTACCTCTTCCTCTCTTCCTCTTCCTCTCTGTCTCTGTCTCTGTGTCTCTGTTTCTCTCTCTCTCTTTTCCTCATAGTCCATTGAGTTTTATATATGTGCACAAACATTACATACACACAATACACACTGTTATCTTTCTACATCTCCTTTCTACAAAATTCTATACAATTATGTTATAGTATAGATGCCAGGCAGCCAAAAGTGGTAGTGAAGATGTTTTTTCATTAGTTACATCTATTTACACCTATACATGAGAAGTACACAGTGAAAAGCAATAGTTAGAAAAATCAGTTGAAGCTAGGAGTAATAGTGCAATTTTTATACTCTCAGTTTTACAGGTTAACTTTTCATTCCTTATATCTTTTTATTTTGATGATTGACAAAGTTTGTGAAAGTCTCTTGGTTAATCATCAGGATAAAGCTATACATAGTTGGAGTTACAAAAGTAAGTGCTAATGAAACTAGAATAATCCACCTAACCTCCCTATACAAATTGTGCTCCTTGAATTTAGTATTATCATTTCCTGTCCCTTGGTGTAGATGCTTGTCATCAAGTAGTATATACTTAAATACAGTGTGACTAACTTTAGCAAAACAAAGAAATAAGCTTAACTTTCTTAGCATAGAAAGGATGCTCATAGTTAAATATCTTTCAGATAAAAAACTGTGAGGGTTTGGGGTTTGATGACTGACAGATCAAACTTTGTACTTAGGTGGGATTAGGAGGAGGTGGTAATCACAAAGGGAAAAAAGTTCCTTGTAGCTTCTGATCTCTAACATATTTTTTTAGTAGGTTGCTATGACACTGGTGAATGTTTATGAAAAGTACATTTGTTGGTTGTGGGATTGATAGAGCAGAGAGCAAAAGAGTAGGAGAAAGAATGAAGGATAATAATACTTAGTTTAGAAAAGGATTTCAATATATACACTTTAAAAATAATATAAGTATGACAATTAAATTTTGGAATATACTACCAAAGTGTAATTATTTTTAAAATAATCTAATCATAGTTAGTTTTTTTATTTTCCCCCCGATTTTTAAGTGATTGGTTATGTTCTTTTGATAATGTAATTAATAAAAAAAGAAGTAATCTATGACATGATTCTACCATTAAATCAAATCTTGAGAAACTATTCTTTATCAGCAAATAATACAGAAAACTGAACTAGGAAATTTAAAGCTGTTTCATAATAGATTTAAATTAATCAAGGATTGCATTCAATTCTTTTGAAATAGGTATGGATCTGCCCTTAATCACTTTTTAAATTTAATGTCATTTATGCATTTATTTCAGTCAAGTTCCATATAAAAAGAGTAAAACCTTAGGGACAAAATTGTTTTCAAGGTGCTGACCTTGAGTCATAGAGTTGTCATAAGAAACATAAAACTAGAAAAAAATTAATGATCAACTAGAAAGAAATAAAATGGGGGGTGTTTGTATTTCTATTTGGCAACTCCAATAAAGGGGCAATCTAGGCTTTGGTTGATCCTCTTCAAGCTGGCATGTTTTGAAATGTCTATAAAGAAAATTTGTCTTGGCTGCAGATAAGTAAAGATGGTGGAGTAAGTTTAAGGAACACAATC
Source organism: Sminthopsis crassicaudata (assembly GCF_048593235.1). Taxonomy (NCBI): domain Eukaryota; kingdom Metazoa; phylum Chordata; class Mammalia; order Dasyuromorphia; family Dasyuridae; genus Sminthopsis; species Sminthopsis crassicaudata. Next base: position 124,396,107 of record NC_133617.1, read on the forward strand.
TACTTCTTTCTACAAGTATTCCAACAAATATCTAAACCTAAAGAAGGATTGGGAAATCAGAAGATAATTTAAATTGACTTTCATTTAAACTGATCAAAGGAGGTAAAATAAATTCACAATATGGTTAGGTAAAGAAACACAGTTTACCTGACAAAGAAACAAGAACATTTGAAGAGAAAAAGAAGAGAACAATCCTAGCCATCATTTAAGGAAGGGATAAGTAATAAGCCAGAAAAAGAAAAGAAAAGAAAAAGCTAAGCTAAGAGAGTGGATTTTGAAGAAGAATTGAAGTAAAGCAGAAAATGATTTCTCTAATTGAGGTCTGGAAGAAAAAAATAAAAAAAGAGAGAAGCAGGTAAATGGAAGCTGAGTATATCAAACATAGAACACTGGTGTCAAGCACAGTCTTTTCTCACCTACCTTTTCTTCCTAAAGAACAAGGATTTAGCAAATAGAGGAAAACTCTATAAAAATGGAATATAGAGAAATGCATGATTAATAATTATAAATGTGGTTATAAACAGAATTCACTCATAAGAGATAGATAAATGTATTAGAATTCAGAAGCTAACAATATATTGTTTATAAGAAATTTTGTAAAATTCAAAATATAAAATTTCACACAGTTAAAACAAGGTTCTGGATCTAAATATATTATGGTGCAACTTAAAAGAGCAGAGAAAGGGTAATTGTAATTTCAGAAAAGGTAACAGCAGAGTATCATCATTATGCCGAAAGTCATGATAGACAATGAATCAATAAAAAAGGCAAGATCTATGTACTGAAGTTATAGTATCTAAATACTTGGATGAAAAGCTAAGTGAATTACAAGGATAAATAGAGAATAAAATTATCATAGAGGGTTATTTCAATGTACCTATTCCTGAACTAGACAAATCTAATGATGATAAATATATAGAAAAATAAATTTTAAAAAAGTTAAGGCTCTAAATAATATTTAGAAAATTTGGATCTGATAAATCACTCAATTATTGAATAAAAAAAAAGAAATAGTCAAAAATATTTATTAAGGACCTCCTATGTGCCAGATGCTATATTGATATCTGGATATTCAAGGAAAGGCAAAAGAATCTAATAAGAAAAGACAATAAATAAAGGAGTGGGGGAGTATACCTAATGGAAGAAACATGATTAAGTACTACAACAAGGATAAGAAATGATGAAATTATTATCCTGGACTTGCTTCTTAAATGAGGTGGAGGGAGGAAAGGGAGACAAAGAGGTAAGGGAAGAATTTGAAGGGAGCAGTCCAATTACCATCTTCTTCTTTCTCCAATCAGAAGAAACTTCTGATGCTAGTGACAGGGAATATTGAGGAGGTATGAATTTAAGAGTTGGTAAAAACTTGAAAATATGAATGAATGGACATGATGATGAAATCCAAATCAGTCAGATGGAAAATAATCCATGGATAGACATTTACAAAAATTGATCAAATGTTAGGAAATACAATTTTAATAAATCAATGCAAGTAACCCAAGATGTTAAGTATTTTTTCTGACTATAAATAAAATTATATTTTAAAAGGCTCACATAAGAAAGGATTAAACTTAGAGATAAAATAACTTCTGTACTTTAATTCCTCTGTTCTAAGACACAATAGTCATACAAATATTGTTTTTAATTAATCAGTCACTGAGGCTAATTTAGTACTTTGCTGAAAAATAATTAAGCATTAGTAAGGACTGATTTACAGAAAACTTTTAACTGATTACTTTGATTATACTTATGAAAATAAAGGAAATGAACTATGATAAACATATGTAATAATGAATTCCAAAGAGAAAATTAATTTGTTAGAATGTGTATGCTGATTTGTGCTATATTAAATAATGATAACATAAATATAACCTTTAAAAACATTTTAAATGCTCTTATTCTATTTCCCCATTCTTTCCTCCTTCTTTTTATTTTTTCCTCCTTTTTTCTTCTCTCTATAATTTTTATTTTAGATTTTTCTATCTTGCCTGTCTTATTATTAATATGAGCACCATCGCCTTTTATCATCATATCATTCTTTGTATCTTCAGTGCTTTTAGTGATTTCCAACATATTTGTTGTTACTCTTTAGTCATTTTTGTTGTCTTTGTGACCTTTTGTGAGATGTTGTCATCCAAGATATTGAATGGGAATTTTAATTCAGAAAGATGAGTCTCCTTGATTCCAGTCCAACTCCCTATCCACTATGCCATCCATAACTGTTGTTCAGCCATGGCTCTTTATGACCCCATTTTTAGTTTCTTGGCAATGATACTGGAATGGTTTGGCATTTACTCATTCAGATCATTTTACAGATGAGAACACTGAGGCAAATAGGTTAAGGGACTTGCCCATGATCACATAACTAGTGTTTGAGGCCAGATGAAACCCAGAAAGATTTTTTTTTATACTCTATCCATGACTCTACTTCACCTACTTCTAAACATATATTAAGAACTTGACAAATGATTTTCTCCTTACTTATTAAAAATTAATGTTTATAGGCTTCTTTATCATAGAATTATTGGGTCATAAATCAGAGTTGGAAAAGAACCTGATGTTGTGAAAGATTGAAGACAAAAGGAAAAGGGATTGCTAGAGTAAGAGAAGGAGAGATAGTAATTTGGAAAAAAAAAACAAACAAGCACAAATTTTGACAGACTTTGGGAAATAGAGGAGAATAGAAGTCTTGGTATGATAATAAGGTGATAATTGCACATGATTGAATAACTGAACAGCAAACAATAAATCAAGTAGCAGGGGTGATTGCTAATTATCTAGACCAAACCCCTAATTTTATAGGTGAGAAAAATAAAGCTCAGGACTTGGTAAGGTTTACAAAGTTTGAGCCATCTCAAACTCAGATTATTATCAATAGGTGATCACATCATGAGAGTTATGTGAAACAGGATTATTACAAGAAAAATGAGCATCATATGAAATTCAAAGAGTTCATAGTCTTTACAGAAATTTGCATATTTATAATGCTACAACAAAAAAAAACAGAATACAGAAAAAGACTTGACATGAGAAGGGAAAGGTGTAATAACTCCTAAAGAAGAGGAACAAGATAATGGCAAAAACTGCATTCTTTTCTCCTGGTAACTTCCTGATAACTGTGAAGATAGGAGGGTCCATTTATCTGCAAAGAATGCCAGCTGCACTAGCATTTTTCCCAGTTTGATATATAGTGCCTGCCTTTCTTCCCAAGTATATACAAGGAATTCAGCTTGGTTTGCAAGAAACAAATTGTGTCAGCCGGCACAAGGAGGCAGAGTTTTGTCTTTGACACATAGATTATTCTGCCTACCCAGTGTTTCTTGAAAATATGTAACATCAAAAAGACAAGTTCAAGGGACCCCTTAACAGCACTTAATATATTCCTAATTCAGGAGTCTTTCCACCATACCATGCTGCTTCTCTTTTTTCTTTTTTTCTCATAATTTTCTGCTCTCTTCTTACTCTATTCCTTCTTCTGGATATGTCCAGTCAATACCTTCTCTTTGACTTGTTATTCTCTTTTACTTCAATTCATTTCTAAATTTTTTTTCTTTTTTTTTCCTTTCTCTTTTTCTTTCTTCCCTCTCTCTTTTCTTTCTTTCCTCCCTCCCTCCCTTGATTGATTTCTTCCTTTTTTTCTTCCTTCCTCCATCTTTCCCTCCCTTTCTCCCTCTTTTACTTTCTTCCTCCCACTCTCCCTCCATTCCTTCTTCCCCTTCCCTCCCTCCAAAAAAAAAAAAACAAGCAAAAAAAACCTAGACACCATTATTGATCACAAAGTAGATAATTTTGTTCATATTGTTAAAAAGGTTTTGTACAAGCAAAACCAATGCACACAAGATTAAAAGGGAAGCAATAAACTGGGAAAATATTTTTACATTCAAAAGTTCTGATAAAGGCCTTATTTCTAAAATATATAGAGAATTGACTCAAGTTCATAATAGTTCAAGACATTCTCCAAATGATAAATGGTCAAAGGATATAAACAGACAATTTTCAGATGAAAAAATTGAAACTATTTCTAGTCATATGAAAAAAATACTCCAAATTACTATTGATCAGAGAAATGCAAATTAAGAGTATTCTGAGATACAACTATTCACCTCTCAGATTGGCTAAGATGACAGGAAAAGATTATGATGAATGTTGGAGAGGATTTGGGAAAACTGAGACACTGATATAGCGTTGGTGGAACTGTGAATGGATCCAACCATTCTGGAGAGTAGTTTGGAATTATGTTCAAAAAGTTATCATACCCTTTGACCCAACAGTGTTTCTACTGAGCTTATATCCCAAAGAAACCTTAAAGGAGGGAAAGGGACCCAAATTTGCAAAAATGTTTGTGGCAAGAAACTGGAAATGGAATAGATGGCTATCAATTGAAGAATGGCTGAATAAATTATGTTGTATGGATGTTATGGAATATTATTGTTCTATAAAAAATGGCCTACAGGATGATTTCAAGGAGACCTGCAGAGACTTTCATGAACTGATGCTAAATGAAATGAGCAGCCCCAGGCAATCATTATACACAGCAACAACAAAACTATACAATGATAAATTCTGATGGATGTGACTCTCTTCAGCAATGAGATGATTCAAACCAATTCCAATTGTTCTGTGATGAAGAAAGCCTTCTACACCCAGAGAGAGAACTGTGGGAACTGAGTGGACCATAACATAGAATTTTCTCTCTTTCTCTTGTTGTTTGCTTATCTTTTGTTTTCTTTCTCGGGGTTTTTTTTCCTTCTTGATCCAATTTTTCTTGTGCAGCAAGATAACTGTATAAATAGGTATATATATATATATATATATATATATATATATATATATATATATATATATATATACATATATATATATATATATTGGATTTAACATATTTAACATGTATTGTACTACCTGCCATATAGGGGAGGGGGGAAGGGGAAGAAGGGGAAAAGTAGGAACAGAAGGTTTTACAATTGTCAATGTTGAAAAATTACCCATGCATATGTTTTGTATATAAAAAGCTTTAATAAAAAAGAAAAAAAATAGTCTTTTAAAAGCCATATTCTAAGTAGAATCTATCTTCACTATTGCATAACTGGTTTAAATACCCAATATCAGTTCATGATTGTATTCCCCCAATAAATAAGGATTATTATTTTTAAAACAAAAGTAAAAATATATATCTACTATGTATAAAATAAAAAAAATTGTGACTTGAATGACTTAAACATTAGCATAATATCTTGATGAAATAATAGCCAATTAATTTTCAGTTATCAGCATTTCCTCTTTTGAAATACAATACTAAATTAATCTTTTTTCCTCAAATTCATTCAGATGAAGACATTTATATGCATATATGTATATGTACATATATATATTTGTACATATGAATAAGTAGATATATGATAGATATATGATAATTTAGGGGAGGTAAAGGAAAAAAATAACATCTAAGAAGTCAAGGAAAGGTTTCATGTAAGAAGATGAGAAATAAGTTGAGCTTTGCAAAAAGGCAGAAAATTTAAATGGAAGAACTAAAAATGGAGTAAATTCTAAACATGAGGACAAACTGTGTAAAGGTACAGAGCTAGAAGTGGTGGCATGTTGAATTTGGAGGACAAGTAGTACAACTTAGAGGAAAGAAATATTAAATGAATCAGAATTACATATAGTATCTCAGAAAGGTAGTATGGAGCCAGATTTTGAAAATTTTTAAATACCAAATTTTTCTGTTAGAACAATAGAGAATTATTACATTTTCATGAGTGGAGTGTTAGAATTAGACTCACACTTTTAGGAAGATTATTTGTATATCTCTGAATGATGGATTCAAAAGGGAAGAGACTGGAAGCCAGGAGAACAATTAAGATTCTTTTGAGTGAACAAAGGGCAAAGGTATGTTCATTAATTCACTTACAAATATCATTATATCCTTATGATACCACTACAAACAAGCTTGTTTCTTATGTTATTATTTTGATCTTTTTTGCCCTAGAACATGTTCAAGGAGGATACTTTGTTTTGCTTATCTGAATATGTTGGATTAAGTTCATTGATCTATTCTCTCAGTTTACTCTCAAGCAATTTAAAAGTTTTATAGCAACTTGTTATCCTTTGGTGCCTTTGGCCCATTCTTATGTGATTTTTTCTAATTTCCCCTTACATTTAACCAAGGTAAAGGAAGGAATTAAAATTATCCCAGCCAATGTTGCCATCTCTTCATAGATCAGAATATTAAAACTAATACAAATTGGTCCAAAGTTAATGCTATGGATATAGTACTATATATACTATATACTGGGACATAGCGTTGGATGTGGAGTTAAAAAGATGAGTTCAAATCCTGAGTTACATATTTCCTAGTTCTGTAAACCTAGGCAAGTAACCTAATTTAGAGTCAAGGTTTTCTCATATATAAAATGGGCATTACAATAGCTTGGCTTTATGAGGATCTAATGTGATAATGTATGCAAAATACATTGGAAACCCTGTGACACTATTTAGCTGTTAGCTCTTGTTATATGATCCATGTACCAAGGAGTCTTCTAGAATACTTTAGTTAACACCTGTCAAATTGGCTAGAATGACAGGGAAAGAAAATGCAGAATGTTGGAGGGGATGTGGGAAAACAGGGACACTGATACATTGTTGGTGGAATTGTGAATACATCCACACATTCTGGAGAGCAATTTGGAACTATGCTCAAAAAGTTATCAAACTGTACATACTCTTTGACCCAGAAGTGTTACTACTGGGCTTATATCTCAAAGAGATCTTAAAAAAGGGAAAGGTATATGTGCAAGAATGTTTGTGGCAAGGGGCAGCTAGGTGGCACAGTGGATAGAGCACCAGCCCTGAATTCAGGCTGAGTTCAAAAGTGGTCTCAGACACTTAGCACTTCATAGCTGTGTGACCCTGAGCAAGTCACTTAACCCCAGCCTCAAAAAAAAATGTTTGTAGCAACCCTCTTTGTGGTGGCCAGAAACTGGAAACTACATGGATGCCCATCAATTGGAGATTGGCTGACTAAATTGCGGTATATGAATATTATGGAATATTATTGTTTTGTAAGAAATGACCAACAGGATGATTTCAGAAAGGCCTGGAGAGACTTACATGAACTGATGCTGAGTGAAATAAGCAGGATCAGGAGATCGTATACTTCAACAACAATACTATATGATGATCAATTCTGATGGATGTGGACATTTTCAACAATGAGATGAACCAAATCAGTTCCAATAGAGCAGTAATGAACTGAACCAGCTACACCCAGCAAAAGAACTCTAGGAGATGATTATGAACCACTACATAGAATTCCCAATCCCTCTAATTTTGTCCACCTGCATTTTGGATTTCCTTCACAGGCTAGATGTACACTATTTCAAAGTCTGATTCTTTTTGTACAGCAAAACAACTGTTTGGTCATGTATACATATATTGTATTTAATTTATACTTTAACATATTTAACATGTTTTAGTCAACCTGCCATCTGGGTGGGGGGGAAGAAGGGGAAAAATTAGAACAAAAGGTTTGGCATTTGTCAATGTTGTAAAATTACCCATGCATATATCTGGTAAATAAAAATTATTTTTACAAAAAAGAATATTGTAGTTAGTTCTCCTCTAAGGAGGATATACATTTTCTGGTAGAAAGTAAAAGACTTTTCAGAAGACTGGGAAAATAGGTTAATATTGTATGTTCAGAGATGAGAAAAGTGACAAAAAAGAAGGAAATTATGTCCAAGATACACTGAATGACTTCACTAGACTTTTTTGTTCAAATATTAATGTTCATCATTTTACACATCTACAAAAAAGACAGAGACAACATGATTTAGTAGAAAAGTAAGAAAGACATAGGTTTGAGTTTTGACTATAACATACATAGGCTGTGAGGCCCTTGGCTTATTACTTAACCTTTAAATCCTCCAGGTACTTATTGAAGAAAATAAATTGTAGAATAGTTGCTTTTTTTGTACTAGTAAGAGTTATTCCTCACCTGATGATTCCTGCATATAGTAAAATAAAAGATTGTTCCAAAAAGGTCTTAGTAACAATGCATTCTTTTGAATTTAATGTAAATTTTATTGCTGTTAATGTAGTATTTATTTACATGATTATAGTCCATAAGTATAATGTTCAATGATTCTCAGCAATAACTTTGTAACAAGACCTATATCTAAGTTTTTTTTAGAGATGTGCTATAATAATCTGATATATTCTAAGATAAAAGGCCATTTATAAATTATGTCAGACTTTGAGAACAATTTCTCATCCATTCTATTCTTTACTCCCTTTCCATCTATCAATTCATGCCTTCCTTCTAAATTAGGAGTAAAATATAAGCAATCTCCTTCCAGTTTCACTATTTCCTTTAAATGAACTCTTTCCCCATTAATTGTGATATCTACTTGCACATAAAAAATCAGGGAATTGGATTCTAATAGTTCAACTTGTTGACAAGCTTATACTGAATATTTTTCCTCTTAAAATGACAATCTACACCATTTTTTGATTTCAGTCTTTCTCATCTGAATTCTCTGGAGCTCATTCACATGAATACATTCCAGTTTTTGGGAAGTCCCCCTCGATGCCATTATTAATTTCTGTCTAAGCAGGAGAAATTTTGGTAGGAGCTAGACTTGACTCTATTTGTTAGAAGATTACTTTCCCAAAAATATCAGAACAGTCAAAAAAGAAAAGTCTTTTCAGAGATGTTCTCTAACTTCCTGTTTTGTTGTTTTCCTGGGGGAAGCTCTATACAATAGCTGTATTTGGAGATCATTGTTTCCTGTGGACTGTAAGTCATGGTACTTTTTTAAAATAACAATTTAATTAAATATACTCAACACATTTTAAGATAAAATCTTAGGACACTCTAGAAGAGAAGAACAACAATTATTTCAAATGTGCCTTCAAAACAAGTCAATAGTTTTACATATAACTATCATATAATGATGATGATAAATTTTATATGCATATAGCTCTTCACAGTTTTCAATATATTCTTATTGTTGCATTGAATGAAAAAAAAATTAGTGTAAAATTAATCCCAATTGGGTGGGTTTTATCCTTTTTTGTGGACTGTTCTATTTTCTTGATAACCATGGAATTCTAGGTTATTTTTATATGTAAAATTGTATGTAGGTTTTGCTAAAATTTACATAATTTAAATACATACATTTAAACAAATATACCACCATTAAAATAAAAGGTAACTGTCTTATCCTTCAAGAAAATGTTTTCTTTTCCTTCATTAGCCACAAAATGACAGTAAAAACCTCGCATGATGGAATTCACCCTAACTCAGTTCTTGGACAAGTGAATGCCTCTAGATTTCTATGATTTCCAAAGAATCTAAGACTATTCCTCAGCTCTATCACTCAAAAAGAAGTAGGCTCACTATTTGTATTGCATGGGGATTTAATCAGAATTTAGCTCCCAGACCAAATGACAGTCTAATCCACATATTTTGAAAATTGAATGAATATTGCAATATTGTGGTAATTTAATGGAGTTGTGTTCTCATTGAAACAACAACAAGAAACAAATTGGGGAAATATTTTTTACAGTTAAAGGTTCTGATAAAGGCCTCATTTCCAAAATATATAGAAAACTGACTCTAATTTATAAGAAATCAAACCATTCTCCAATTGATAAATGGTCCAAGGATATGAACAGACAATTTTCAGATGATGAGATTGAAACTATTTCCACTCATGTGAAAGAGTGTTCCAAATCACTATTGATCAGAGAAATGCAAATTAAGACACTGCACACCTGTCATAATGGCTAAGATGACAGGAAAAAATAATGATGAATGTTGGAGGGGATGTGGGAAAACTGGGACATTGATCCATTGTTGGTGGAGTTGTGAAAGAATCCAACCATTCTGGAGAGCAATCTGGAACTATGTCCAAAAAGTTATCAAACTGTGCATACCCTTTGATCCAGCAGTGCTACTACTGGGCTTATATCCCAAAGAAATACTAAAGAAGGGAAAGAGACTTGTATGTGCCAAAATGTTTGTGGCAGCCCTTTTTGTAGTGGCTAGAAACTGGAAAATGAATGGATGCCCATCAATTGGAGAATGATTGGGTAAATTATGATATATGAATGTTATAGAATATTATTGCTCTGTAAGAAATGACCAACAAGATGAATACAGAGAGGCTTGGAGAAACTTACATGAACTGATGCTGAGTGAAATGAGCAGAATCAAGAGAACATTATACACTTCAACAACAATACTGTATGAAGATGTTTTCTGATTGAAGTGGATATCTTCAACATAGAGAAGATCTAATTCAGTTCCAGTTGATCAATGACGGACAGAATCAGCTACACCCAGAGAAGGAACACTGGGAATTGAGTGTAAACTGTTTGCACTATTGTCTTTCTACCTAGGTTACTTTTACCTTCTGAAAACAATTTTTACATGCAACAAGAAATTTGGTTTTACACACATATATTGTATCTAGGATATATTGTAACATATGTAATTTATATGGAATTGTTTGTCAACTAGGGGAGGGGGTAGAGGGAGGGAGGGGAAAATTCGGAAAAGAAGTGAGCACAAGGGATAATGCTGTAAAAAAAATTACCCATGAATATGTACTGTCAAAAATTATAATTATAAAATTAATAAAAAAAGAGACAACCACAAGAGCTAGAGTGCTAAGAATATCAGTGTGCATAGAAAGTGGAGTCTTAAGATTATCTTGTTTTTGAATGTTTAGCAAACTAGCACCAGACTTGAGGAAGAACAAAGGGAAAGGGCAGAAGATCAAGAATGTATTTCATGTTGCCACAAGAATTTGATGGCTAAAAACATAACAAAACCGATACCACAAATCTTAAGAAGATAAACATTGTGAATGAAATAAAAAGTTAGAATTGTAAGTAAGGCATTCATAGATAGTCATAAAGAGCTTGCATACTTTTCAAAATGGCTGTCACTTGAACTACTACCAAATCACCTGATTTATTAGAACTCTGAAGGGAAACAATCCATGGGAATAGTACTATAATATTAATGGCTCAGTTGTATTATATATTGAAAGTATTTGGATTCTAAAAATAGACCAAAAAAAGAAAAAAAAGAAAAAAGAAACAGAATATATAATACTGTGCCTGGAGTCAGAATGTGAGTCCAGATATGTCCTCAAACAATTGCTAGCTCTGTGACCTTAGGCAATCTATCCTCTATTTGCCTCATTTTCTTATGGTTAAAATGAGGATAAGAACAGCACTGATTTCCCAGGACTTTTGTAAAGATCAAATGACAGAATTATTATAAAGTACTTAGCAAGGTGCCTATCACATAGTAAGCACTACATAAATATTAGCCATCATCATCATCATCATCATAATCATTTTGAATTATTTCAGCCTATTCTAGTTTAGGAATCTAGTGGATTTCACTAGATAGACAGAACTTAAGGAAGTTTGGTGTTTTATTTGTCTCAGATATTTGGCTTTAGCTAATCACATCACAGAGCTGGTAAGTGGAGTTGAAGACCAAGTACACTGATGAGACCTGACATTACCATATGTTCCAGCTTGCCTTTCTCTTGACTGTGAAACACTGCAAACCCCATACCTCCACCTCCCCAAGTCACTTTCTCTCATGACTCCCAGTTCAAAAATTCCAGTTGTTCCTTCTAAAGTAGGAAGGGATAGCTATAAGTGAAGGAGCACAATATCTCTTTTTCTAGTAAAGGAAATAGATTTTTACTGAGCTATCCTCTAGAAACTTATAGCAAGCCTGAGTAATGAAATATATCCAGAGTTCTCTATTAGTATTTGCCCTCAATTGTTATAGACAAGAGAGTTCATAAATTAACATTTATAGAGAACTTGCTTTGTCACAGGCATTGTGCTAAATGCTTTACAATTATTATTTTATTTAACCTCAAAACAACCTTCTGAGGAAGGTGCTAATACTACCCTTATTTTACAAATGAGGAAACTGAAGCAAACAGTATTTAAGTGACTTCTCCAATATTATATGTCTAGTGAGAGTCTAAGGGCAGATATGAACTCAGTCCTTCCTGACTCTAGGCCTGGTATTCTATCCACTGTGTCACCTAGTATCCTAAATATTCATTAGAAAACTTTAGTTTTATCCGTATTTTCAACAACCTTTAAATGATAAAACTGCAACAGTATTAAAGAGGCATCATGATATGTAGAATGTAATTTCAGAAGACACAGGTCTCAGCTTAACTGCTAATTAATATTTGTGACCCTGGACAAAACTAACTTTTCCCAGCCTTCTTTGCTTTATCTATCAAATTCCTGTCCATTTCCCTTAGAAATTTATTGCAATTATCAAATGAAGTAATATATATGAAAAATACTTCCACAGAAATACTGAACCTCAGAGCTAGAAATGGGACTTAATGGTCATTTGTCCAAACTAAACCTGAAAAATAATCTCCTAAGAAATTATGTAAATAATAATTTGAAAAAAGATTGACATTATATGTGTATATAAATTACTTTACATAATAAAGAAAAAAATAAATATCCAGATTTTCCTTCTTTAATTTATATTATATTGCTCTGTCCAATATTATTTGTTGTTACACTATTTAATCAATGGTATATGTTCCAAATAATTCAATTGAATAATTGATAATACAATATAGTCTATCCTTTCATTACCCACCCTGCAAAGATACTTACTATTTATATATTTATTGCAATTTAGGTATTTCTAGGAACTAACATTTTAAAAGTTTTGGTCCTGTTTATATTTTTAAATGAAAATTTGAAGCAGTATTTAATTTTTGTTTAAAGTGTAATTATTTAAATCTATGATAAATGATTTAATGTCAAAGTTTTATAAATTAGCATAGGATAAAACACATCTAGTCAAAATTTAACTTTAAAAACCTAAGGAAGAATGTTTAAAGAGCTTTATAGTTCTTTAAAGAGGGCTGAACTAAAGGATTCAAATGAATTTCTCATTTGCTGAGCAATTGGTAACCCAATCATAAAGTTAAGATTAACTGTGCAATTATTTTTAAATAATTTTCAAACTTTAGAGAAAATCATGAAAATTACCTTAAGCCTAACTAGTTCTTTTGCCAGTTAAAATTAAATCCACTCATGGACCTAAGAAACAAAGATGAGCAACTTTGTAGAAAGCTGAATACCAGCCTTGAATACAAACAAGGTTTGGCTACCAATAGAAATGAACCTGATTCTTATACATTAATCACATAGCCACCACTCATTGTATAGGTAGGAAGATTTAATGATTCATTCATATACTAATCTTGTATTAAGTGCCTACTTTAAGCAAAGCACAAATTATGATGACATTTCATTAATGACAAAATCTCTATTACAGTTCAACTATGTATAGTACAACTTAGTTATTTTTAAAAATGAATTTTGTTATATAATCATCTAAAATGAGATGTAATGTAATAATCGTGAACACTAGAGACTACAATCTTTTCTCTCTCTCTTTTATCCAGAGCAGGAGACAGAGCATTTCATTTATCTGGTGGGGTAGGGGAGATTGGGATGGGACCTGTGGGTGTGGTGGAGCTGTGTTTTGTGGAGGGAAGAGGTTCCCAAAGGAGGACAGGAGAAAACACTAGAAACCAACCCTTGAATCTATTTTGACTTTGCTTGATTGTATTATTTACACAAACCCTTGTCTGGATTCCAACCTATTCTCTTAAATTTAATTTCTCAAGAGCTTTGACTTGACTTGGAATGCTTTTCTGTTTATTTTTTTGAAATCAGAACATTTTTCAAGTTGTTGCTCCTGTTAAATGTACCCTTATCACCAGCCTACATTTGCCCCCATCCATCCAATACTCAAGGCTAGAAAGTATCACTGGATTAAAATTTGTTCATTAATATATATATATATATATATATGTACATATATATATATAAATTCATATATATATATATAAATTCATATATATATATAAATTCATATATATATATAAATTCATATATATATATATATATAAATTCATAGTTTTTCCACTCTCTCCTTTCCATTTCCTTTCCTAATCATTTAGAAGGCAAGAATTACAAGAGACATTGCAAATACAAAATCATGAAAAACAAATTTCTACAATAGTCATGTTCTAGGAAAAAAATGAAAGAAAAAAATATGCTTCATTTTGTACTCTGAATCCACCAATTCTCTCTGTGGAGGGAATGGCATTTTTTTTCCTGAGTTGTTCTGATCAAAGTTTATTGTCTTTATTATATTGCTGTTCAGTGTAAGTTGTTCTCCTGATTTTGATCACTTCATATGTCTTCCCAGTTTTTGTCTAGTGATCCCCTTATCATTTCTTATAATTCTAATAATAATAATATTGTCATATTCATATATGATAACTTGATTGTCAGTTCCACAATTAATGCTTATCCTCTCTGCCATTACAAAAAGAGTAAAAATATTTTTTACATACATTTGACTTTTTTCCTTTTCCTTTGATCTCTTTTTTTTGGCATAGATCTCATAGTGAAATTGCTGAATCAACAGATATGTATAGTTTAATGTCTTTTGGGGTATAGTCTGAAATTGCTTTCTAAGGTAGTTGGATTAGTTTATAGTTCCACCAACAGTACATTATAATGCTTATTTCCTTACATTTTTTTCATGTTATTGTTATGTTTAATCATATAGATACCTAAAATTATTTTAACTTGAATTTATCTGAATTCTAATAACTTACAGTATTTTTCTTATGACTTTTTTAGCTTTGTTTTATTCCTCTGAAAAATGATATACTCATATCCTCAGACTTCTTTAATGATAATGTCTTTTAAGATTATTTCCAAGTTATTCTCTCTGGCTCTTGTTTGTCCATTGTTGTGTGCATGTTGTCTCTGACACTGAATTATGTGTTTCATCAATGTAAGCACTGTTTTTGTTTTTGAATGCTTGATTCTTAGCAACTGCCTGGTACATAGTAGGTACAAATACTGATTTTTCTTAACTTCATAATTTCCCATTGTTCTGAAATAATTATGCCCCTTTCTGAAGTAGTAAAAGTAAATGTGTTGCTGAGGTCTTATGAATTATGATTTTGTATCAGTGAAGAACAAGAAAGTAGTTTAAACCTGATGTACATAAGCAGTCACTTAATCTAGTTCACATCATCTGTAAATGACCTACAGATACAAATGGCAAACCACTCTAGTTTCTCTGCCAAGAAATCTCAAATAGTGTTATAAAGAATGAAACAAGACTGAAACATTAGGACAGCAAAACTGAAATGGTCAGAGTTTCACTTTAATGTTGAATGAAGAATGGACTGGAGTAGGGAGTAAAGTTGGGAAAAACTTGCAGAATAGAAACCAATAAGCAGTCTAGGTTGGAGGTGATAATACATCTACCAACAAAGTGGTAGTATTAGAAGAAATAACTAAGCACATGCAAGAGATTTTGTGAATGTAAAATCAGCATGTTTTGGCAAATAGATTGGATATTAGGAATGAGACAGTGAAGAGTTAAGATAATACCTAATAGTAAGAATGAGTGAATACAAGTAGGATAGTGGTGCCCTAAAAACATAGGGAAGGTTAGAAAGGAAGATGATTTACAGGGAAAGATGAGCTTATTTTTAAACATCTTGAGTTTGCACTTTGAGATGTGTAATAAGTAATTGGAGTTGTAAGACTGCACATTAATTGGTTACATAACCCATATGTGCAAAAATGTTTGTAGCAGTTCTTTTTGTGGTAGAAAAGAATTGGAAAGGGAGTGAATGCCCATTAATTGGAAAATGGCTGAACAAGTATGGTATAGGAAGAATAATGGAATATTATTGTTCTATTAAAAATAATGAACAAGCTGATTATAGAAAAGCCTGGAAAGATTTACATGAACTGATGCTTAGTGAAACAAGCAGAACCAGGAATACATTGTACACAATAACAACAAGAATGTGCAATGGTCAACTATGAAAGGTTTGATTCTTTTCAACGATTCAGTGATCTGAAAGTCCCAATAGACTTTGGACAGACAATGCCATCTGCATCTGCAAAAAGATCTAAGGAGACTGAATATAAATCAACACATGTTATATTCACTTCTTTTTTCTGTGTTTTTTTCTCTCTCCCATTTTTTTCTTTTGCTCTGATTTTTCTCTCTCAAGATCATGCATAAAAGCAATGTGTATTTAAAACAAAGTTTATTTAAAACTTACTTCAATTAAAAAAGGAAAAAAATGGTTATGTAGATAATAAGTGATAGAGGCAAAATATGAGCTTCTTTCTTGCTCTGGGCCAGGACTTGTTCCATTATTTAGCAGGCCTATAAACAATCTTGGTTGTACTTCTTTAGATTTCCTCCAGAATTTCAATATGCATTATAGAATACCATATACTTCCTCTTTGTTCCACTTACATAGCCATCACACTAACAAAGACTCCCAGTATGACTAGTCAAAATTGGGCATAGTATTGCAGAAAATTTCATATTAAGATTTTATTTGAGGATTATCATTACTTTCATTACTCTTGATAATATATTTCTTTTAGAAGCAAAAATTCATTTGGCTTCTCTAGTTATTGCATTATGCTATTGACTTATATTTAACTTTATGTCTGTTAATCAGTTAAAAAGCATTTATTAATTACTTACCAAATTTTATGAGAAGCATTGATTTTGTAAAAAAAAATTCAAAAAACAATTTCCTCTCTATCCAAGAGGGTGCATGGAGATAACATGCAAATAATTATTCATAAAGAAGGCCTATGCTATATAATTAGAAGGTAATCACAGAGGGAAGGCCTTAGGAATGTGGACTCTGATGGTAAACCCTTTTGCAAAAGAGAAAGTAGGACTTAAACTGAGTCTAAATGGAAGCCAGGGAGGCTAAGAAGGAGACATGAAGAAAGAGAACATTCCAGCCAAGGGGGAAAAAGTAATAAATCTTAAAAGGTGGTATAGAGTGTAGAAGGGGTAAAAATGTAAGGAGACTAGAAATGTAGAGAGGAGTTATGTTATACAAAGATCCTTGCATGCCAACAAAAGATGTTATATTCAATTATGGCACTGTGGAGTGTATGTGTATGTGAAAACGTATATGTGTGTGTGAAGTAATCAGATCTAGTCTCTAAAACACCAATTTAGTTAAAAATGGAGAATGAACTAGAATGGGGAGAGGTTTGAGAGAGCAAAAGAATAATTAAGAGTTCACAGCAATTGTTCTGGTGATAGATGATGGGAGCTTTTATTATTGTGGTGGCTATATAAAGAGAGAGAAAAGTAAGTATAAAAGAAATATCGAGAATTTAGAGATGACAATATTTGACAGTAGATTAGATGTGTGTATTAAGAGGAATGTTTGACATTGAAGTTAAGCCTGCGTAACAAAAATTGTGATGATGTTCTATAATAATGGGAATGTTGGGAAGAATAAAGAGATTGGAGAAAAGATATTGAGTTTGTTGTTGAACATATTTCCATTGGCTTGCTTTTGAGACTTTCAATTTGAGATATTGAGGTTTTAGGTAATGGCAATATGGCAAGCTCAAGACATTAGTTAGGTATGATGATATAATCTTTGAGATAATATAAAGATTCTAATTAAAACCATAAGAGCCAGTGAGGTAATCAAATAGGATATTATTCATGAAAAGGACTTGGACTGATCCTTAAGACAACCACAGTTAAGAAACACAAGAAGGAAAAGAATCCAGTATTTGGGGCTGAAAAAGAGTGGTCAGACTTATAGGAGGGATCAGAAAAAAAGCAGAGTCATGAAAACCTAGAGAGGAGAAATAACCAGGAAAAGGCTATAATTGGTAATACTAGAAAGGTAAATAAGGACAAAGCTTGAGAATAAGTCATTAGACTGTACAATAAGATAACAGTAATATCTTTGGAGAGATGATTTTCAGTTGAATGATTAATCTAGATAGAATACAGATTTCAGAGAGTGTGAGGGTTGAGAAGAATGTAGCAGGAAAGTAATTGGTGATCCAAAATTTAGACAGTTTTTTCAAGAAAGTTAGCCATAAAAAGGAGTAGGGATATAGGATGAAAGCTAGTAGGGATGGTAGATTCAAGTGAGGTTTTATGTTTGTTTATAGAATGAGGAAACATGTTTATAGGCATCCTGAAAGGAACTACAATATTGGAAAAGCCTGAAAACTTTAAATAGAAAGTTGAGATGATATTAGGAACAATGTGTTAGAGAAAACTAGAGAAGATGGGATTGCCAGTGAAATTTTAGGGAATTGCCTTGATAGGAGAAGGGCTACATGTTCAAAACACAGAAGAGTGAATGAGGAGATGGAGGTGGGGGAAATGGAGGGGAAAAGATAGAGTCCTCAGTAATATTAATTTTGGGGAAAAGGCAAAGAATAAGACTTGACTCTCAGCTAAGAAAGGGTGTGGTATGAGAGGCTAAGAGAGGGATTAGAATATTTGAACAAGTTATTATTGCAGATATGGGATAATGAGTTGATTGGAAAAATATAAAAGGTTTACTCTTCAGTGACATTTCAGATGAGATAACATAATAAATTTCAAGTGGACATTGTAGACAGGCATATTATGAGGAACATTAAAAATCTGTGATTTGAAAAAATATAGTAATTGATAAGACAAGGTAACACCTGTTGAAGAAAGAAAAAGTGTCCTGGAGGTTGATAAGTAAAAGGCTGAATGTCTGATAAATTTGGATAATATGAACCACAAAGACGGAAAGATTTTTGAGAGATAGTGGTAGAGAGAGCCTAGAAGTATCAGTCGAGAAGGAGACTTACATTCACTTTACAAATCATTAAAGCATGTAAAACTTTTTCAAATGAGATTTATGATCTTGTTTTGTTATTTTTCTCCTCTAATTGTATTATTGCATGGATTTGTCAAAACCACTGTTTGAGTAATGGAGTATCATTTCTTAATTTTCATCTAAACCATTAGCTTTTTCCTTCCAGTTTCATTCAATCCACAGATTTAGTAAATCATGACAGTTCTTTCTTTACCTAACTTACAGATCTTGATTTTTAAAAGAACATTAAAAGCTACAATAATCTCATATATCTTTTTCCAGTTAAACTAATAAAGTTGGAAAATATAATAAATTAGGAACTGTAAAATAAAATGAGTAATCTCATCTAAAGGACACTGAAGCCATTATTGAGTAATACTCATGAGTTGATTTAAATCGAGTTTTTTGTCCCATCTTTTGTGCAAGATTACATAACATAAATCCTCCATATCCTGGTATACAATACATTTGAAATTGCCTTATCTTTGATTCTGTCTAAACATCCTTCATTAATAATATAGTAAACATGAAACAAAATACAAAATACAATTTCCTACTTGCATTCTAGGTGAGGACATAATTCTTCTCTTCATTAAAAATATTGATATTGTAATCTAATTAGGATTGTTCTGTACTTAATGATTTCATTGATATAAAGCACTACCTGATGAAGAAAGTCTTCTAGTGTGGATTGGCAACTTTTCTTCAACTTATCATCTTAGAGTTGCTTGGGCTACTAATAGGTTAGGTGACGTCAAAATCACACAATCAATATTTCTCAGACATGAGACTTGAATAAATGATTACTTGGATGGGTGTCATGGTGCTTAAGGTATTACAATGAAGAAAATAGTAATGTATCTTGTTTAATGTTATTTTCCATAAAAAATCATATTAGTTTTAAAAATTGAATTATGTGACAGTATCAAGGACATTCTTTTATAGAAAATACTTACTTTTCTGGGCCTTGAGTAACTGTCACTGTATCTCTTACACAAGCAGTTGCTAGGTCATATCAATGGACTCAATGTAAGATTAATGTTCTAGATATTTTTTCCTACTCTCA
Source organism: Sminthopsis crassicaudata (assembly GCF_048593235.1). NCBI lineage: Eukaryota > Metazoa > Chordata > Mammalia > Dasyuromorphia > Dasyuridae > Sminthopsis > Sminthopsis crassicaudata. Next base: position 124,415,940 of record NC_133617.1, read on the forward strand.
GAGCCATTGAATTTATGGTCAAATCAGGTAGTGATCCATAGTTGCTGGAGATATTGAGGAAGATGGTTCACTCTCCATTTCTCCCCTAAATGGTGTTTGTGGGGTCCAGGATAGAAGTATGACAAGTAGTCTTGAGACACTGCTATTTTCAAAGTTTTGGAGATCCTAGACTATCTATCTCTGAAAATTGGAGGAGAGATTATGTATAAATGAAGGATTTATTCTAAATGTGTTTGTTTGACTTGCCTGAAAAATGCCAACTCCTATGTCTTCTAAGAGTGCCTTGCTGTTTCTTCAAGGCTGGCATGCCTATTAGATCAGTTCTATTGAAAATACCTCTTGTGTCTCTCCTGTTACACAATATGATTTAGAAAAATGAATGCATATTTACTATGATACTAATAATATATAGTTTCATCTATGAAAAATACTCCCTCCAAAACCTTAATATTCCATGAGTTATCGTGACTTCAAAATTTAATACCTAATAGTAAACCCATCCTGTTATCTAGGTCCCTAAAGAAAACAGTCGATTGCTCTTTAAACATAATTATACTAATAGTCTTTCTAGTTTTATAAGCCTTAATAATAGCTTGTATTCCAGTGGCATGACCTTCACATCCCAGGAATTTATACATAGAATGAGAAGACAACTTGCTTGGTTTGGGATGTTCACTAACAAAGACAGAAATAATCAATTGACTGGGTTCTATGCCATGATCTGTTGAGGGACACCAATGATATGAGATATGGTAGTATGTTTTCATTAAATAATTTGATATATATATGTGTTTTCCTAAGTATCTATTTTAATCAATACTTCTAAGAATGGAGGTTGAGTCTTGACCAATAATTTAATCTGTGTAATAATCAACAAGAAAGCACCCTGTACAAATGCAAATTTTTCACTTATCTAAAACTTATGCTCATAAATAATTGCTTGGAATTCTGTCAGCTTAAGTGAATTGAATATAGTCAAAGGAATATAAAGTATAGAAGGCAGTATTTGAACCTAGGTCTTACTGACTCCAAGTCTAGCTTCCCACACTCTGTGCCCATATTATATCAAAATCTAAAATTTAAACTAGTTAATTAAAGACAAGTACATTAATCTATTGAAAGGACATTATTATCTTTCCTTAATAGCATTAGTTTGTTTCAGTACTGTTCAACCAAAGAGTAATAGAAAAATATGAAAAGAAAATTAAAGCTCAGCTGGAAGTATAGTAAAAGAACTAACCTATTAGATACATAAATGACATGAAAATTTTATTTTGAATTTAATTTAGCTTCTTCAGGAACTGGTGAAATAAAAACTTACAGTTTTGGTGTTCTTAGACTCAGCATTAGATTGTTAGTAATTATCTTTCAATAACAATAGCAAAAAGAAGATCAAGCACTATTTGGAGATTGTGGGGAAGTTTTGTGATTCTTGAGAAATTCCAGCTTGATTATACTTTTTTGTATTGTTTTCTTTGATATAAAAGCCTTTAAAAAAAAGATTAAGTTAATGTTTATGATGTAATATCTCCTAATAGGCCATTTCTGAGATGAAATGTCCTTTTCAAGAAATCACTTTACCTTACATTTGTACAATATTTTTATTTGTGTATGGTTTAATTTATCCTCTATTGTTTTATCATCTGTGCCAGGTACAGTAGAAAGCACTGGCTTTAGAAATCAACTTGTATTGATATTTTGTTTCTAACAAAAACAAGTTGATGTACCAGAGTGCTAGATTTAAAAGACAAGTTCAAATCCTTTCTCAGATAGTTACTAGCTGCTTAACTATATACAAATCATTAACTTTTTATTTAAGTTTTTTCATCTGTAAAATGAGGGTTATAGCATCTATGTCAGGAGATTTTTGTTAGGGCCATATGACAACCTTAATCAAGTCAAATGTTTCTTTGACCTTCAGTTTCTTATTTCTAAACTGAGTATTTGATTAAGTATTTTACAGGTCTTTTGTCAATAAGCTAGCAAACCACCCAGAAAAAGTTATTTTATTTGAAATTTGCTGAAAAGGAATAAAAAACTTGCTTTTAATTACAATGATAGGATAAATTATAATAAATATGGTAATTGAATGATTGTTAGAAAGAGTTACCCACATCAATGATATCATGTATATTTTGACTTATGGGAATGTTTTCGGGTATATTAATTTTCAAGAAGAAACAATTTAAGGGGGACTTTTCAAAAAGTGTTTCTTTGCGGGGAGGGACTTTGACATCCTCCACATTTTAACTTAAATTTTAAAAGGCGTTATTTTGGTTAGAGGTTTGTTAGACTTATAAAGTGTCATGTTTTCTACATTCTGGAGACAAAAATACATAGAACAACTAAAGAACAATGGAAAATCATTCCCAGGCCTACATTATATCCTCTTTCTGTTTTATATTTGATTCTCCTGACTTTTCTTCTTAATTGTCTCAGTTTTCCTTTGGTAATTTAGAATGATATCACCTCCACCTGCAAGATACCCTTTCTTTTCTTCTTTTCTCTTATAATCTTATAGCTAATTCATATTTTTCTTGTCTGTGTTATAATGCTAAATAGGAAATATATCTTGCATATTCATAATAAAATTTGATTTGCATTTGGGATAGTATTGTGATGCTAAGTTATATATTTCTTTGTACAACTACCATTCTGTCTCCAGTAGCATTTCACTGACCATTTATCAGTTTATTTGACATACCTTTAATCCCCAACTAACCAAAAAGTTTTCAGATGTTAATATAAAGCAAAATTCTTTATTATTTAATACATTAATTAACTCAATCAAAATTACCAATTCAATGATGCAATCAATATAAATGCTAAATAGCACAAGAATTAGCAATATAGTAATTGACCATATAATTTTTACTATTCCTTAATTCTGGGACAACTTCTTTGCAAATCGCCTCCCTTGATGATGATTAATTAAAAAGTAAAGTCAGATAACTGGTGGCACTGGAATTATAATCAGGAAGACCTGAGTTCAAGTCCTTCCTTATATACCAATTAGTTCCACGATCCTAAGCAAGTCATTCTCTCTTTGAGCCTTAATTTGTGAAATTCTGATGTTGAATTAATTTTCTTCTAAGGTCACTTTTAATTCTATGGCTTTGATCCTGTGAGTCTGGTTGGTAGAAGCAGAACTTGTAGGCCACTTCGTATAGTTCACTTACTGAACAAATCCTCAGGGCCTACTACTAGTAGAATCCATGTCTATTGACTCTAATGTAGATTATTTTACTGACAGAAATAAAATTGGTCAAAAATTTAGTGTAATAAATATTTTTCCATTTATCTTTTAATTTATTTGTTTTATATAATTGAATATTTGTGTGTAGCATACTAGATAGAGCAAACAAGAAATCAGGTATCTTCCCCACAGATCCTGATAATTTTATGACCTTCTTACATTACTTCTCTAGGCCTTTATTCCTTTTTTGCATGGGAGAGAGTTGCACTAATACAGTCAGTCTTGTCTAACTCTTTGTGACCTCATTTTAGGGGTTTTCTTGGCAAAGACATTAAAGTGGCTTGCCATTTCTTTTTTCCATCTAATTTTAGAGATGAGAAATTGAGGGAAATAGAATTAATTGATCTGATCAGGATCACAGTTAGTCGGTGTCTGAAGCTAGATTTGAATGCAGGAAGGTGTCTTTCTGATTCCAAGTCTAGTGATTGTTCCATCTATGCCATCTAGCTGACCACAGAATTGAACTAGAAGATTTTATTTAAAAAGGAGAGAAGGAAGAAGCACCAGATTTATATAGGTTGTAAGTCCCCTGGTATACCTAAAATGTGATAATTTCCAAAGAGTCAATTTCTGTGCAACATTTTTTCTGACTTATCTAGAGTTTGATATGACATCAAACTTTATCCTAATTCAGAAATTGATGATAATTCCATGTTTATCCATGGTGAATTCTGCCATGCTAGTTTTGAACTGGTTAAGATTTAATTTTTACTTATCTTGTAGAATTTGAACACCATTGTTTCCTCTCAAGTTGGTTCTAATTCTCATAATATGTCAATTCTGGGTTATTATTAACACTGCTGCTAAATACCACTTAACTCTAAACTTGATTACTACACACCCCAGGTACAGTAGCATAATAAGGGAGTTCCTCCATTTGAATACTTCATGCCAACATAGCTTCCCCATTCCTACAGCCTTCTATTTCCTACAAAAAAAATAATTCTCTTTCCCACTTGTCACATTCTCTTTATGACTAAAATAATCCCTGACCAAGAGCTCATAACAATTAATTTTATTTCACATATTTAGACACAGGTACCATATCAAAAATATTTCCAAATATTTAGTATTTTGTTGATATTGTTAATGAGGGTTCTCATAAGGCATTATATACTAAGCAGGTTGCATCTTCAGAATTCAAACTGTGGGCAGCAAAGATATTATTTTGTGTTAGTCATTTGCTATGAAAATTATGTCATACATATAGGTATTTCTTTTTTTCTAATTTTTAAAAAAATTGTTAGTTGTTTTATTTTTATGGCTATACATGTATATTAACTCTTTAAATACACATTTCTTTATGAATTATGTTAGAAGAGAAAAATGAAAACAAAAGGGAAAAACCACAAGAGAAAAAAAACAAACAGAAACACAAATTGAACAGAGCATGTGTTGATTTACATTCAATTTCCATAGTTCTCTTTCTGGATGCAGATTGTATTTTCTACTTTTGGAATGCCATGGATCACTGAAACACTGAAAAGAATGAAGTCTTTCATAGTTTGTTAAGGGACAGGTCAATTCTCTGAGAGCCACCACAGCTGTGAATCATAACATCCAAAGAAGTTACAAGACAGTCTTTGCTGACATAGGTGTTACAGAAATTAGAGGCAGAGGGAAGAGAAGAGAAGTCAGACAACACAATGGCCTCTCAGTCAGATAGGTCAGAGAACATCAACTGACTCTCAGTCTCCTTGTATCATCCTCTTACACAAGGAGATCCATTCCGTAGGTCTGAGTTGGATCTCCAGCAGCCACTGTCAGGTGGCTCCTGTGTATTCCAACAGCTCCCAGTAGCACAGTAACAGTTGATCGTTGCACAATTTTGCTTTTACTGTATACAATATATTCCAGATTGTGTTGTTTCACTCAATATCAGTTCATGTAAAACTTTCTTTTTTATTAAATCTTTTTATTTTCAAAACATATGCATAGATAATTTTCAACATTCACCCTTTCAAAATCTTTTGTTCCGAATTTTTTCTCTCTCTTCCCCTGATCCCCTCCCCTAGATGGCAAGTAATCCAATGTATATTAAATATGTTCAATTCTTCTGTACATGTTTCCACAATTACCATACTGCAAAAGAAAAATCAGATAAAAAAGATAAGAAATGAGAAAGAAAACAAAATGCAAAAAAATAACAAAAAGAGTGAAAATACTAAATTGTGAGCCAAACTCAGTCCCCAAAGTCCTTTTTCTGGGTGCAGACGACTATCTCCATCATAAGTCCATTGGAACTGCCCTGAATCATCTCATTGTTGAAAAGAGTCATGCCTATCAGAATTGATCATTTTATAATCTTCCTGTTTCCATGTATTATGATCTTCTAATTCTGCTCATTTCACTTAGCAATAGTTCATGTAAGTCTCGCCAGACCTCTTTGAAATCATCCTGCTGATTATTTCTTATAGCACAATAATATTCTATAATATTCATATACTGTAACTTATTCAGCAATTATCCAACTGGTTAGCATACACTAAACTTCCAGTTTGCTGCTTTTATAAAGAGGGCTTCCACAAACATTTTTGTACATGTGGGTCCCTTTCCCTTCTTTATGATCTCTTTAGAGGCCCAGTAGAACACTATTCGATCAAAAGGCATAATAGATTGATAGCCCTTTGGGCATGGTTCAAAATTGCTCTCCAGAATGGTTGAATCAGTTCACAGCTCCACCAACAATGTATTACTATTCCCTGTCTTCTCAGCCAATCCTGTGAGGTGTATAGCAGTACCTCAGAATTGTCTTAATTTGCATTTCTTTGATCAATACTGATTTAGAGCACCTTTACATGTGACTAGAAATGGTTTCCATTTCTTCATCTAAAAGTTATCTATTCATATCCTTTGACCACTTATCCATTGAAGAATGACTTAAATTCCAATAAATTTGAGTCAATTATATATATTTTTTAAAATGAGGCCTTTATCAGAATATTTGAACATATATATATTTTTAATTTATTGCTAGCCTTCTAATGTTGTCAAACTTAGTTTTGTAAGTGCAAAAATATTTTAACCTAATATAATCAAAATTATCCATTTTGCATTCCATAATGTACTCCAATTCTTCTTTAGCCACATATTCCTTCCTTCTCTATAGATCTGAGAGGTAGACTACCTTTTGTTCTTCTAATTTATTTATATCACTCTTTATGTCTAATTCATTTACCTCTTTTGATCTTATCTTGGTATAGGGTATTAGGTGTGAGTCAATGTCTAGTTTCTAACATACAAATTTCCAATTTTACTAGCAATTTTTGTCAAATAGTGAGTTCTTTTCACAGAATCTGGGGTCTTTGGATTAATCAAAAACTGGATTACTAGAGTTATTGACTATTGTGTCTTGTAAACCTAACCTATTCCACTGATCAACTACTCTGTTTCTTAACCAATACAAAATGGTTTTGATGAGATTTGCTATAGCTAGGCCACCTTCATTTGCATTTTTTTAATCAAATCCCTTGAAATTTTTGACCTTTTGTTCTTCCAGATGAACTTTGTTATTATTTTTTTCTAGTTCTGTAAAATAATTACTTGGGGGTTTGATTGGTATGGCATTAAATAAGTAGATTAATTTAAATTGTATTATCATTTGTATTATATTTAATTGGCCTACCGAAGAGCATTTAATATTTTTCTAATTGATTAGATCTGACTTTATTTGTGTGGAAAGGTTTTTGTAATTGCATTTATATAGTTCCTGACTGCCTTGGCAGGTAGACTTCCAAATATTTTATATTATCTACAGTTATTTTAGAAGAACTTTTTCTTTGTATCTTTTGCTGCTGGACTTTGTTGGTAACATATAGAAATGCTGATGATACATATAGATTTATTTTGTATTCTGATAGTTTGCTAAAGTTATAAATTGCTTCTAATAGTTTTTTAGTTGATTCTCTAGGATTCTCTAAGTATATGATCATATCATCTTCAAAGAGTGCTAATTTGGTTTCATCATTATGTACTCTAATTACTTTAATTTATTTTTCTTCTTTTATTGCCAAAACTAACATTTCTAACCAAATTACATTTCAAAATACGGTATTAAATATTAATGGAGATAATGGGCAACCTTGTTTAACCACTGATCTTATTGGGAATGTTTATAGATTGTCCCCATTACATATGATGCTTGCAGATAGTTTTAAATAGATGATATTGATCATTTTAAGGAAAACTCCATTTATTCTTATACTCTCTATATTGTTTATTTTTAATAGGAATGGGTGTATTTTTATCAAATGCTTTTTCAACATCTATTAAAACACTCATAATTTTTGTTAGATTGGTTATTGATGTATTCAATTATGGTAACAGTTGTCATAATATTGAACCAGTCCTGCATTCCTGGTATAAATCTTACTTGGACATGGTGTATTATCTTGTGGATGATTTGCTGTAATCTCTTTGCTAATGTTTTATTTAAGATTTTTGCATCAATATTCACTAGAGAAATTGATATATAGTTTTCTTTCTCCATTTTGACCCTACCTGGTTTAGCTGTCACCACCATATCTGTGTCATAAAAGGAATTTGGTAAAGTTCCTTCTTTCTCTATTTTTCCAAATGGTTTGCATAATTTTGGGATTAATTGTTCTTTAAATAATTAGTAGAATTCATATGTAAATCCTTCTGACCTTAGAGATTTTTTCTCAGGGAGTTAATTAACAGCTTCTTAATCTGGTCAATTTATATTTTTGTAACTATTCATCCATTTCACTTAGATTATTCTATTTATTGACATATAGTTGGGCAAAATAACTCCTAATAATTTTTCTAATTTCTGCCTCATTTGTGAAAAGTATACCCTTTTCATTTTTGATACTAAAATTTTGATTTTCTTCTTTCCTTTTTGTAATCAAATTAACTAAAAGTTTACCTATTTTGTTGTTGTTTTTTCATAAAATCAACTCTTAGTGTTGTTTATTTCAATATATTTTAAAATTTCAATTGTCTCATTATTGTCATTCTCTTGGATGAAATTATTGATTGGGTCCATGATTTGTTCTTTTACCCACTCATTCTTTAAGATTAGAATATTTAGTTTCTAATTAATTTTGGTCTATTTTTCCCTGGTCCTTTATTACAAGTAATTTTTACTGCTTCATGATCTGTAAAAGATGCATTTACTATTTCCTTCTTTCTACATTTGATTTTGAGGTTTTTATACATGGTCATTTTTTGTGTAAATTGCATATACTGCTGAGAAAAAAGAAAGTTTATTTCTTTCTGTCTCCATTCAATTTTCTCCAAAGGTATGTTATACCTAACTTTTCTAAATTATATTTATCTCCTTAATTTTTTATTACGTATTTTTGTGTTTTGATTTATCTAGATCCAAGAGAGCAAGATTGAGAGCCTCCACTAGTATAGCTTTGCTATCTAATTCTTCTTGCAGCTCTCTTACCTTTTTTTCTAGTGAATGCTGTACCACTTAATGAATATATGTTTAATATTGATATTGCTTCAATATGTATGGTACCCTTCAGCAAATGCAGCTTTATTCCTTATCTCTTTAAATTAGATCTATTTTTGTTTTTTGATTGATCTGAGATCAGGATCCCTATCCCTGTGTTTTTCACTTCAGCTGAAGCATCATAGATTCTGCTCCAGCCTTTTACCTTTACATTGTATGTATGACTCAGCTTTAAATGTGCTTCTTAGAAGCAACATATTGTAGAATTCTGACTTTTAATCAAGTCAGCTATCTGCTTCCATTTAATGGGAGAATTCATCCCATTCAAATTCACAGTTATAGACACTAAATCTGTATCTCCTGCTATCTTATTTTTCCCATTATACTTTTTTTATTTCCTTTCCCCCTTTCCCTCCTCCCCTATATTTTGCTTTTGACAACTACCTCCCTCAAACAGCCCTTCCCTTTTATAGCCCCGCCTTTCTTATACCTTTCCCTTATGTTTCTGTTCTCCCTTCTATTAGCCTACCCCTTTTCCATTTCCCCTTTACTTTCCTATAGGGTGAGACAAGTGTTTCTCTGAAGGTAAATATGTCTGATATTCTCTCTTTGAGTCCAATCTGATTAGAATAAGATTTACAAAATGTTCATCCTTCTCATTTCTTTCCCTCAATTGTAATATATCTTTTTTGTCTCTTCATGCAATGCAGCATAACTGAGTTTAATTCCATTTTCATTTTCTTCCAGTAGAGTCTCCTTTCCACTTCTAATTTATTTTTTTTTTTCATTTTCATAATAAATTTAATTTATACCTTTGATGAGGTATAACCAAATGTTGAGGTCTAGATAAGGGATACCTAAATAAAATTAGGATTAATTGAGGTCTAGTGGCAGTTTTGGAGTACAGGGAGTCAACTGGAGCTCCCCTGCAACCCTTTGGATTCGGCGTAAGGATAAATGAGTTCTAATGAAGACAAGAGAGTCCCCTGTAAATGAATTTATAGGCCTGAAAACCTAGATTGATTTAAAAAAAAAAGGTTTATTGTAGGATTTGGAAGTAAGGTTAAAGTCTGGTTAGTAAAAGATATTAGGTAGAGGAAGAAATGCACCAAAAGCAGTGGACAGAGAGTCTGTGATGCAAAGCATGGTGCTTGCATGTTTCTACTCTCTGCCAAGAGATGATTCCAGCTTGGCTCTTTTTTTTTGCTTGAAAGGGCCTACGGGTGGAACACAGGTTAATTCCTCAAGTCCAGAACCCACCAGGTGGGGGTTGGGAAACCCAAGCACATCATTAGAATGGAGGCTGGATACAGCCCAAATTAGCTCAGATCTGGATCTTTCCCCTTGAAATACAAAAAGGTGGTTTTGACCATATCATGTAAATCAAAGGTCAGTCATAGGGGTTGGGGATCAGAAAAGGAATCTTAAAGGGGCCACAGCCTGCATCACCTTGACTGAAATCCAAGTTGTTTTTTCCTTTTGGAATTTTAGATTCCAGGGCCTTTGATCCTTTAAAGTTGTAACTATTAGATCCTGTGGGTAATCCTGTTTGTGGCTCCTTGATATCTGAATTGTTTGTTTCTGGTTGCTTGTAATATTTTCTCCTTGATCTGATGATTTGGAAATATAATTATCATATTCATTGGAGTTTTCATTTTGGGGTCTCTTTCAGGAGATAATTGGTGAATTCTTTCAATGGCTATTTTACCCTCTGGTTGTAGGACCTCAGGATAGTTTTCTGTGATGTTTCCTAAAAAATGATGTCTAGGCTCTTTTTTTCATTATAGTTTTCAGGAAGTACAATATTTTTTTTTTATATTGTCTCTCCTACATGTATTTTCCAGGTCAGGTTTTTCGAATGAGATATTTACATTTTCTTTTCTTTTTTTTTTTCTTTCTTATTTTTTGATTTTATTTGACTGATTCTTGATATTTCACTGAGTCATTCAGTTTCATTTGTTATATTCTAATATTTAGTGAATTATTTTCCTCTGTTAATTTTTTTATCTCCTTTTGAATTTGGCCAATTGAACTTTTAAATGAGTTGTTTTGGTCATTGGATGTTTTCTATTTCACAAATTATGTTTTTCAACAAGTTGGTTTCTTTGTAAAATCTATTTTGTAAGGAGTTATGTGCTTTTTATATTTCATCATATTTTGCAAGGTGTTATATGATTTTCCCATTTCACTAAATCTATTTTATAAGGAGTTTTTTTTCAGATAATTTCTGTTTCCTTTTCCAAACACTCCTACAAATTTCACATTTTCCCCCATTTTTCTTCCAATTCTCTTTTAAGATCCTTTTTGAATTTTTCCAAGAGAGGACTATGAGATGGGTGCCAATTCATATCACCCTTTGGGGCTTCATCTGGAGACAATTTGCTTTTAGTGTCCTAAGAGTTTGAAGTCTGTTCTTCTCTGTCTCCACAAAAAAAAAAAAAAAACAAAAAAAAAAAAAAAAAAAAAAACTATCTATGATTAGACTTCTTTTTGTCTTTTTGCCCATTTTTTAAAGATTTGGATCTACTCTTAGGGCAAAGGAAAGATTGTCTTAAGCTGCCTCTATCTCTATAGAACACAGAAGCTTTTTGTTGCCCCACAGCTGATACTGCTGACTTCTTTCTTTCCTTCAGGTGCTAAGTGAGGGTGACCAAGTCCTGCATTATTCTAGGGTTCAGAGGCTTAGTATTTGCCCTTTTTTTTGTTGTTGTTGCTGTTATTGAATGTCTCACAGGTAATCTGATGATCCACTGTCTTCTGAACCAGAACAGAGTAGTCACACTGCTATATTTTGGCTAAGAGCCCCCTAGAAGATTTCTTGGTGCTTGGACACCATATCTCCCTGGGTCCCTGGGCTGTGCCTGCATATAGCCTCCTTCCTTCCTCCTGCCCAGTTGAAACATACTTTTTTTTTTTCTAAATTTCTCCCAAAATATTTTTCCTGAAAGTTTTTTTTAATACTGCAAATATTTGTGGGTTCTGTCTCTCTAAAACCAGTTCAGAGGATTGATTTGATGTTGATCTATAATTGTCCAGGAAGAGCTCAGATAGACATGTCTACTCTCTACAATAAATTCATGTAAATTTTTCCAGGCCTTTCTAAAATCAAAATTTCTTCATTTTTTATAGAATAATAATATTCCATTACCTTCACATACCACAACTTGTTCATCCATTTCCCAATTCATTAGCATCTACTAATTTTCTAAGTCTTTGCTAACACAAAAAGAGCTGCTACAAACATTTTTGAACATGAGGGTCCTTTTCCATCCTTTATGGTTTTCTTGGGATACAGACCCAGTGTTAGTTCAAAAAGTATGCACAGTTTTATAGTCTTTTTGGCACATTCCAAATTGCTTTCTAGAAAGGTTGGATCCATTCACAGTTCCGCCAACAATGCATTATTAGTATACCAGTTTTTCATATCTCCTCCCACATTTATTATTACCTTTTCCTGTCATCTTAGCAATCTGAGAGGTGTGAAGTGGTACCTCAGAGTTGTTTTATTTCCATTTCTCTAATCAATGTAATTTAGAGCATTTTTTCATATAACTATAGATGGTTTTAATTTTGTCATCTGAAAACTATCTGTTCACATCCTTTGAAAATTTATCTGTTGTGGAATGACTTGTATTCTTATAAATTTAACACAGTTCTTTACATATTTTAGAAATGATATCTTTATCATAAATTATAAAGATTTTTTCCCATTTTTATGCTTTATTTTTATTAGGTTAGTTTTATTTGTGCAAAACTTTTTTTTTAATTTAATGTAATTAAAGTTGTCCATTTTATCTTTCATAGTGTTCTCTAGTTCTTTTTTTGGTTATAAATTCCTCACTTCTTTAAAGATCAGATAGGTAAATTATCCCTTGCTCTCCTAATTTCTTTATATTATCATCCTTTATGCCCACATCATTTATGCATTTTGACATTATTTTGATATGAGTTATGAGATGTTGGTCTATGGTGCATTTCTGAAATGTATTATTTTCCATTTTCCCAGCAATTTTTGTCAAACCATGAATTCTTATTTCAGAAGCTGAAGTTTGGGGATTTATCAAATAATAGTTTGCTATGAAACTTAGTTATTTATTGTGTGTATCTAATATATTCCATTGATTCACCAGTCTATTTCTTAGCCAGTAATACATGTTTTTGATATTTTACATTTGATATTGTTAAACCATCATCCTTTTTTATTTTTCATTAATTCTCTTACTATTCTTGATTTTCGTTCTTCCAGATAAATTTTGTTATTAATTTTTCTAGTTCTGTAAAATGATTTTTTGACAATTTCACATGGCACTGAACAAGTAGGCCAATTTAGGCAGAATTGTCATTTTTATTATATTAGCTTGGCTTACCCATGAACAATTGATATTCCAATTATTTTGATCTGACTTTATTTGTGTGAGAAGTGTTTTGTAATTGTGTGCATATGGTTCTAGGATTTATCTAGGTAGATAGACTCCCAGTATTTTATTTTGTCTACAGTAATTTTAAGTCTAATTTCTCTTTCTTTCTCTAGCTGATGGGTTTTGTCAGTAATATATAGAAATGCGGATGATATGTGTGATTTTATTTTAAATTGTGTAACATTGCTAAAGCTATTAATTTTTTCTAGTAGTTTTTTGCATGATTTTCCAGGCTTCTCTAAGTATATTATATTATCATTTCCAAAGAGTGATAGTTTTGATTCCTCATTGCATATTAAAATTCTTTTAATTTCTTTTCCTTTTCTTATTGCTAGTACAGTGCTGAATAATAATTGTGATACTGGGAATCTTTGTTTTACCCCCAAACTTATTGGAAATATGTTTAGCTTCTTTCCATTGCAAATGATTTGTTTTTGGTTTTAGATATACATTGCTTATTTTTTAAAGAAAGTTCCCTTTATCACTATGCTCTCTAATGTTTTTAATAGGAATAGGTGATGGCTCAAGTCTTATTATAAAAATATGGTTAGGACACAAAAAATATATAAAACTCTTTATGTGCAATGTATAATTTGATCCTTGTAATAGCCCTATGAATTAGATACTATCATTCAATAAATCAGTATGAATTAATAAAATATGGACGATGCCTGTTATCTATTTATTTTATTATGTCATTTATATTATAATTTTATTTATAATTTATTTATAATTTTCTTATCAATTATTGCAGGCAGAGATTATAAACTGTATTAACTCTTAATAATATTTGATATATTGTAAGGCCTCAAAGTAAATTTCTTGACTGATTAAAACACTGTGTTTCATTAGGTAGCATAGTAAAAGAATTTATTACTAAAGAACTAGACTGCTAGGGAATACCATTTCATACTTAGCTAAACTGGCCTTCTGTAAGTACGTAGTTTATTGCTGGGACCATCTGTGAAGCCTTTGTACCTTGATAGAATCATTCAGACATTGCAACCTGCTGGTCAAAATTTGAATGCTTCTTTTTATCTCCACTCCACAATATCTTTATCTGTTGTAGATAATATAAGGGGAAAAAAAGGGTTAACCAATATACTCCATAAACTATGAACTCCATTGGTATGATGCTCTATGGTATCCATGTGTTCTATGGTATAATACATTAGATCCTGGAAGAGGAAATCTTGTCTCTGTATAATACAGAGAAGAAAATTGTTGCCCAGATAGATAGGTTAATGGACCTGCCCAGGATCCACAACATTTTAAGTAGTAAAGTAGCAAATTGAATCAAAGCCATCTGACTACATGGACAGTTCTTTTTCTTATAACTTGCCCTTAACAATTACCTAATTACTGTTAAAGACACTATTATTATTTCAGTCAGTCAGACTTGCAGGATCAGTGTCATCTTCATCACTTCATAGATCCTCCCTCAATTGCCAATTTTTGTTGTTGTTGTTGTTTTTTTAATATTGCCACAATAACTCATGTCAGTTTCTTCATCTATAAAGTGTAGGTAAAAGCAACCAACTCCTCAGATTATTGTGAAAATGAAATATTTGTAAATTTCTTTGTAAACTTTAAATGTTTATATAAATGCTAGTGTTATTATTATTATATTGTATTCCTTTTACCCAAATTACCAAGATCTTGAAACAATAATGTATTAATTTGTGATGGATCTATTTAGGGAAGAATATTGTCATTTCAACAGCACTTAATGATTTTATTTTTTTTTCTCATGAATGCCTTGCAAATAGCAAAAAGAATCTGTATGACCATTTCAAAAACTTTAGAGGTTGAGTGACTTGTCACACACTCAAGTATTCCTGATTCCAAATATTGAAGAATAGAACTCTTCATTTATCACACTACTTTAATATTCATGTGAAAAATACCATAATTCAAAGCTACATGTAGTTCTGGGTAGAAATTATCACTGGAATAAAGGATTAATGCATTTTTGTTGCTTATTCATTTCAATGTTTTTGATTCTTGGCAAAGATATTAGGGTGATTTGCCATTTCCATCTGCAGTTTATTTTACAAGTAAGGAAACTAAGGCAAACAGGATTAAATGATTTGTCTGAGTGTTTTAGTGGTCAGCTATAAAGTTATATTGTTCTCTTATTCAAAGATAAAAAATATGCCGTATCTCTTTCCATATTAAGTATTCACAGACAATGCACTGAACAAGAATAATCCTGGCAATGACAATGCACTGAACAAGAATAATCCTGGAAATTATGATTATTAATTAGGCAATGTATGAATATCAGGCGATGTTGCAGGATCAATAGACCATAAATTATGACAGAAACAAATGTTGGGAAAACTTTGGGAAAAGGATAAAAGGTATATATTAATAAGAAATGTTCAACATGGGATCAGAAAAAGGTAGAGACATAAGCAGACAGATCATGTAAAAGCAAGCCTGATAGTGTGTTGAAGTAATTAATGGAAGGAAAAAGCAGGATTTAAGATACATTGATAAAAGGTTTAGCAAACTGATCATTCATTGGTTGAATAGACATTTATTAAGATCCTTCTATATTCTAGTCATTGAGAAAAGATAGCAGTGAATTGGTTCCTGCCTTCAATCAACTTATCATAAAACATCTCATGAACAAAAATTCAAAGTTCAAAGAGACCATTTAAGATCAAACTAACCATATAGAAATGCCTTTTCCTTATGAAAATTCAGAGTCTCATTTAATAATAGATCATGGCAGGAATAATTTTGTTGTTACAATTCAACATCCTCCTGTTCATCAAGATTAACAATCCCAATTGTTTTCAATTGTGCCTCTCACTCAATTTGCTCATCCTATCCAGTCAATTCACAGATCATGGCAGTTCTGGTGCCACAAGCATCTCTCCAATTTATTTTCTTCTCTCCTCTCACATTTCCCCTATCCTATTTCATATGTTTATATACTCTCACTTGATCTATTACATTTTTTCCTAATTTTTCTCCCTCTTCTCATTCTCTCTTCTCCATCCTCTCCCTAACTACCAAATTAATATTCTTAACTAAAAATCTGATCATACAAATGTATTCTTCAAGAAGTTTTAGTGTAGGATGACTTTTAGTTCTTGTTGATAATCTAGTTGTGATATAGATCATTAGGTGATATACCATAAGAGTGATAACTACATGTTTTTTTTTTGTTTGTCTATTTTTAATATCTTAACTCCCTTGGATAATAAGGGACACATTTTATATAGAATTCTGTTATTGTATTCTATCCTAGAATGTATTATTGTTTAATATTGTATGACTATTATTCCTGGTATAATGAAGATGACCACGATTTGAGTGTGTTTAAGGGTAGAAAGATTTGACAACGAGCTCATAATTCTCAAATTTATTTTGCCCAGTTTATTAAGTTTGGGTCTCCTTAGAGCCAACCATAGTATCACTTATATACTTGGCTCTTTAGTAAGTAACGCTCAGAAAAAAAATTAATACTTTCCTCATTTTGTGACAAAGTACATATACATAAACAGGGACTCTTTTTGGAAAGGTACATTTCTCACATAGGCAATGGCAATATTGCCTCTGGGGAAGACATTTGCAAAGTTAATTCACAATAGATGGACTATGAACATGGAGATTGGAAAGTAAAATTATAACAAATGAAAATGTATCCAAGTGGGTGAGAATTTTTATTAAGCCTTTTATTAGTAATATGGAGAGGAGAATAGCATAACATTAATGAAATCTTCTGAGCATTATGTTTTCAGATATTTTCAACAACATAGAGTAACCCATATAGTATAATGTGTTTTTATGGAATAAAAAGACTTCTGAGATTAAATCGGATCTATGGAAAGGCAGTCATGAAGGAACTTTGGTTTCTGTGAAAGAACATATTTTTAAAAAATATTGTTTTTTTTTTAATGTAGAAAGAAACTAGGGAAACATTTGTATGTTTAATTCAAAGACTGAAACCCTGCTTACTGATGACAAACTTCACATTTTCACTTTTAAATGTAGTAGCAGAATATATTGTATTGTATCTAACATTCATATATACTTATATATTATCATGATAATAATAAAACTAGAGAGGCAGTGTTTGATAGTGCATTGAAAACTGATCTTAAGGCCAGGAAGACCTGGATTCAGGTCTTACCCATGGCATCCTGATTGTGCAACCTTGCAAAAGTCATTTACCTTTCAGTGTCCCAGACAATCTAAAACCGTAAGATACATACAAAGGACTGATATATATTGGCAGAAGGAGTTTTTCATAAGAACTTTCCATATCAATAAAATTACAGTCCTGGTACAAAACCAAAATTTTAGTGTGGCTTGATAGCACTGTTTTAATATAGAAGATATTCATTTTGGAAGGCCTTTGATCAAATCTCAGATAAGATCATTTCTAGTCACTTCATCTATATTTAAGGAGATTATTTTTCACTGTTGTTCAAGGATTTTCAAACACTTTTTGCGCTGGATCATATGTAATGTACATCAGCTCATTAAATAACTTTAAAATTTGGCAGTTTTATAAGAATATATATCATTGTTAAGGACTGAACAAAGGACATTCTTGCACAGATCTCAAAACTCCAGTTGATCAGAGATAAAAGGAAGGTAATAGAGAATAATAACTGTACATGTAATTTCTTAATAAAATCATGGAAACAGAAGATTTAAAGAACTACTAGGCTGATTAGAGGTAGTTTAGAATATTAATTTAAGATTTTTCTCTTTGCTGTCCTTTTTCTAAGACCAATAAATTGAAGAAATGATTGAACCAACATTTTTCTTTCTCCTGCTCCTCTAAAATATAAAAGAAAAAATTGTAGATGGTTCCACTTCAATATATACAAAATGTTTAAGTGTAACTAGTTAATTCTTTGCTTTTTTAAAATAACATATCAATTTTGAATAGAAAAGACTGGCCTATTAAAAGATGTCCTCATCAATCTAGTCTCATAGACTGTTTAGGATTATAAACTGGGTACTCACATAAGTGTTTTGATTTTCATAGCTTACTGACATTCCTTCACCCCTACTACTTGGTTTAGGGTAGCTGTTATGGGGTGATTTTTTTTTCTTGACCATAATTCTCAAGGTTTGTGTGTGTATGTGTGTGTGTGTGTGTGTGTGTGTGTGTGTGTGACAAACATATTCTTCCTTCACTCTAAATGTACTCTTATCTCTTTCCTTCTTAGAATATCATTTTGTGATGTACCTTCCTCTCTTTTTTATCAAGTCAAAATACTGGATCAATTAAATCTAATTTCTATCACCAAATGGTTTAGTTTTCTACTCACATAGAGCATCTGTCTTAGTTTTGATTTTGAGTTCATTTGTTCTAAACCTGGCTTTGCTCTGTTCAGCATAAAAGTGATAGAGATATTTTCAGCTCATCTGGGAGTTCAATAACTTGGCAGTCTTCCATTTAACTTCCCCTGGCAATACCAAAATGATGTATCCTAGAGGGGATAGTAGTACTGAATGAACTAAAATCCAAGAAAATGATATGATTACAAACATATAAAACATTTGTGGAAACAAATTATCTCACAAAATCCTCAAGAAGCTAATATTGTTATCTGTGTTATATGTATTTGAATTGCCATAGTGAAATTTTCTGAGGGTCAAAGACAGTAAATTTGGTTCAGAATTTGAAGGGTGTTTCTAATTGGTTCTATATTCCTCCTAATATGATCAACATTTTGATACTCTCAAAGACAGAGAACTCATGATTTGCTATTGTTTATATTTTTCTAATTTATCTGGATAAATTCATTATCAGTTACATTTTAGATGACAATGTTTTAAGAATTTCTAAAATGCAGGGGCGGAGCCAAGATGGCGGAGAGGAAACACACGACTCAGTGAACGTCCTCACTCCCTCACAACCAATTAGATAAATTAAGTCTCAAAATTAGCTCAGGACTGATAGATACCACAAGGACTGGAAGCACGACTTACCAGCTGAAGAGAATCTGGAGTTTCAACAGGAAAGGTCAGTTCTCAGGGGAGGAATAAGAAAGACCAGCACAGACGGTGGGGTAGGGGCACACTGCGCCCATTGCGCTGGGAGGGGCTCTGGGATCAGAGAAGCCACTGAGGTAAAGGAATCTGGCACAGGCTGTTAGCTCTTCTCTGCTAATTATTTAGCAGTTCAGAAGAGAAAGCCAAAATATTTTAAAACTCAGATTAGATTTTCCCCGATCCTGGGGGTGACTCAGGCACAGATCTCGGCACCAGGGGGTGAGGCCTCAGCTACCTCCTGAGAATAGTTAAGAGACTGACAAGTGGGTGGATACGGCCCAAGGCAACACACACTGCCTAGCTTAGCTGGAGGGAGTGGAACTCAGCTCCAGGAAGTCCCAGAGAAGCGGAACCTTTGAACTAGGGACCGCGGTTTCTGGCAGACACTTCCAGTTTGAGCGCAGGGGCTTCTCACGTCACCTGCTGCAGACATCCACTCCCCACCCGGACACATAGCCTGGGCTTCCTGCAGTCTTCACTATTCTACGCCCTCAAAGCACAGCAGTGCTAATCACCTCTGAGGCACTCCCAGGGAGAGGGTGGGGAACTCTCTCCCAGAGCTCTCTCTTAGCTCAGGCTCAGGAGCCGCTGCATCCATCCGGTCTGGGAGGAAGCTGGTAAAGAAGTAAATAATTTCCTACCCCAGGGACAGACCCCAAAAGATTTTTTTTAAGTATGAGCAAAAAAGCTAGAAAAACCATAGATTCCTTCTATACAGAGAAAGAGCGGGTGTCCAACCCCGAGGAAGTTGACAGCAGAGAATCAGATAACAACCTAAAGGGGAACGATTCCTGCCCCCCATCACATAACTCTCTCCTAGAAGAAGCTCTTAAGAAATTGAGGGAGATCGAAGAAAAATGGGGAAAGGAAAGAGAAGTTATGATAGAGAATAACAATGTCCTGAAATTGGAGTTGGAAAAAATAAAGAATTCACAGGAGATGCAGGGAAACAAAATTAGTGAATTAGAAAAGGTTAAAAAAACACAGGAAAGTAGGATTTCTGAATTGGAAAAGATAAAAAAGTCTCAAGAAAATAGAATTTCTGAATTGGAAAAAGAAAATAATTCTCAAAAAAAAAAAATTAGGGAAATGGAAAAAAACTCAATAGAGCAAAATAATTCATTTAAAAACGAAATTGGGCATTTACAAAAAGAACTAAAAACTGTGAAAGAAGAAAATAACTCCTTAAAAGTCAGGATGGAACAAATAGAAATGAATGATTCACAGAGAACCCAAGAATCAGTCAAACAAAACAAAAAAAATGAGAAGCTGGAGAACAACGTCAAATACTTACTGGGAAAATCTATAGACCTGGAAAATAGATCTAGGAGAGATAATCTGCGGATTATTGGACTTCCAGAAAACTATGACCAAAAAAAGAGCCTAGATTCTATTTTACAGGAAATTATCAAAGAGAACTGTCCAGAGATAATAGAAACAGAAGGGAAAGTAGATGTGGAAAGAATTCATCGAACTCCTTCTGAAATAGACCCTAAAAAAAGAACACCACGGAATATTGTGGCTAAGCTGCAGAATTACCACACAAAGGAGAAAATCCTGCAAGCAGCTAGAAAAAAACAATTTAAATACCAAGGTGCCACAATAAGGGTCACCCAAGATCTGGCTGCCTCCACATTAAAAGATAGAAGGGCCTGGAACCTGATATTCCGAAAGGCAAAAGATCAAGGACTGCAACCAAGAATGAACTACCCAGCTAAGTTTAGCATCTTTTTCCATGGAAGAAGATGGTCATTCAATGAAACAGAGGAATTCTATATGTTTCTAAGAAAAAAACCAGACTTAAACAAAAAATTTGATCTACATCCACAAGACTGAAGAGAAACAGAAAAAGGTAAACAGAACCCTTGAGAACTGTAACTCTGTTGTGGGTATATAAAAAATACTCAAGGATAATTTGATTTTACTGATATAAAAGAAAAAAAGGGGGGTGTGGTAAAGGGAAGGAGGTCGGTTCAGAAAAAGGGGAAGGAGTGATAAAAAGAGGGAAACTACATCCCAGGAAGAGACATAGAAAATACACCATATCTGAGGGAACTTAGTGAGGGGGAGAATCATTGTGTGAATCTTACTCTCATCAGAAGAGGCTCAAAGAGTAAATAATTAACATATTTGTTTTTCAGAGAATTTTCTCTCACCTCATTAAAAGGGGGGAGAGGAAAAGGGGAAAGGAAAAGGAGAATAAGTGAAGGGACTTGGAGGGAGGGGGGAGGGATCCTAAAAAAAAAAAAAAAAAAAAGAGGGAGGGTTGCGCATCACAAGGGGGGTCTGTAAATCAAATATCGGGGAGGGGGATCAGGGGGGTCAAGGGAAAAAAGTATAATATGGGGATAATACGATGGCAGGAAATACAGAATTAGTAATTTTAACTGTAAATGTAAATGGGATGAACGATCCCATCAAACGGAGACGGATAGCAGATTGGATCAAAAAGCAGAACCCTACAATATGTTGTCTACAGGAAACACACTTAAAGCAGGGAGATACATACAGAGTAAAGGTAAAAGGTTGGAACAGAGCTTATTATGCTTCAGGTAAAGCCAAAAAAGCAGGGGTAGCTATCCTTATCTCAGATCAAGCAAAAGCAGAAGTAGATCTCGTTAAAAAAGATAAGGAAGGAAACTATATCCTGCTGAAAGGTAGCATAAATAATGAAGCCATATCAATACTAAACATATATGCACCAAGTGGTATAGCATCTAACTTTCTAAAGGAAAAGTTAAGAGAACTGCAAGAAGAAATAGACAGTAAAACTATAATAGTGGGAGATCTCAACCTTGCACTCTCAGATTTAGACAAATCAAACCACAAAACAAACAAGAAAGAAATTAAAAAAGTAAATAGAACATTAGAAAAACTAGGTATGATAGACCTTTGGAGAAAACTGAATGGCAATAGGAAGGAATATACTTTCTTCTCAGCAGTTCATGGATCCTATACAAAAATTGACCATATATTAGGACATAAAGATCTCAAAATTAAATGTAGGAAGGCAGAAATAATAAATGCCTTCTTCTCAGATCACAATGCAATAAAAGCTACATTCAGTAAAAAGTTAGGGGTAAATAGACCAAAAAGTAATTGGAAACTGAATAATCTCATCTTAAAGAATGACTGGGTGAAAGAGCAAATTATAGAAACAATTAACAATTTCACCCAAGATAATGATAATGATGAGACATCATATCAAAATCTTTGGGATGCAGCTAAAGCAGTAATAAGGGGAAATTTTATATCTTTAGAGGCTTATTTGAAGAAAATTGAGAAAGAGAAGATTAACGAATTGGGCTTACAACTTAAAAGGCTAGAAAAAGACCAAATTATAAACCCCCAACCAAAAATTAAACTCGAAATACAAAAATTAAAAGGAGAAATCAATAAAATTGAAAGTAAAAAAACTATTGAATTAATAAATAAAACCAAGAGTTGGTTTTATGAAAAAGCCAATAAAATAGATAAACCTTTGGTAAATTTGATCAAAAAAAAGAAAGAGGAAAATCAAATTGATAGTCTTACAAATGAAAAGGGGGATCTTTCCACCAATGAAGAGGAAATTAGAGAAATAATAAGGAGTTACTTTGCCCAACTTTATGCCAATAAATTTGATAACTTAAGTGAAATGGATGACTTTCTGCAAAAATATAGGCTCCCTAGATTAACAGAGGAGGAGATAAATTGCTTAAATAGTCCCATTTCAGAAAAAGAAATAGAACAAGCTATTAATCAACTCCCCAGGAAAAAATCCCCAGGGCCAGATGGATTCACATGTGAATTCTACCAAACATTTAAAGAACAATTAGCCCCAATGTTATATAAATTATTTGAAAAAATAGGGGATGAAGGAGTCCTACCAAACTCCTTTTATGACACAGACATGGTACTGATACCTAAACCTGGTAGATCAAAAACTGAGAAAGAAAATTATAGACCAATCTCCTTAATGAATATTGATGCTAAAATCTTAAATAAGATATTAGCAAAAAGACTTCAGAAAATCATCTCCAAGATAATACACTATGATCAAGTAGGATTTATTCCAGGAATGCAGGGCTGGTTTAATATTAGGAAAACTATTAATATAATTGACCATATTAATAATCAAATTAATAAGAACCATATGATCATCTCAATAGATGCAGAAAAAGCATTTGACAAAATCCAACATCCATTCCTACTAAAAACTCTTGAGAGTATAGGAATAAATGGATTATTCCTTAGAATAATCAGGAGTATATATTTAAGACCGTCAGTAAGCATAATATGCAATAGAAATAAACTGCAACCTTTCCCAGTAAGATCAGGAGTGAAACAAGGTTGCCCACTATCACCATTACTATTCAATATAGTACTAGAAACGCTAGCCTCGGCAATAAGAGCCGAGAAAGAGATTCAAGGAATTAGAGTAGGAAATGAGGAAATCAAACTATCACTTTTTGCAGATGACATGATGGTATACTTAGAGAACCCCAAAGACTCTGCTAAAAAGCTACTAGAAATATTCAAAATTTCAGCAAAGTGGCAGGATACAAAATAAATCCACATAAATCCTCGGCATTTTTATATATCACTAACAAAATGCAACAGCAAGAGATACAAAGAGAAATTCCATTCCAAACAAATGTTGAGAGTATAAAATATTTGGGAATCCATCTACCAAAGAAAAGTCAGGAATTATATGAGAAAAATTACAAAACACTTGCCACAAAAATAAAATCAGATTTAAATAATTGGAAAGACATTCAGTGCTCTTGGATAGGCCAAGCGAATATAATAAAGATGACAATACTCCCCAAACTAATCTATTTATTTAGTGCTATACCAATCAGACTCCCAAGAAACTATTTTAATGACCTAGAAAAAATAATAACAAAATTCATATGGAAGAATAAAAGGTCAAGAATTGCAAGGGAACTAATGAAAAAAAACTCAGAGGAAGGTGGTCTAAGTGTACCTGATCTAAAGCTATATTATATAGCAGCAGTCACCAAAACCATTTGGTATTGGCTACGAAATAGACCGGTAGATCAGTGGAACAGATTAGATACAAAGGACAAAAAAGGGTACATCTATAGCAATCTAATCTTTGACAAACCCAAAGATTCCAACATTAGGGATAAAAATTCATTATTCGGAAAAAACTGTTGGGAAAACTGGAAATTAGTATGGCAGAAATTAGATATGGATCCACACTTAACACCATATACCAAGATAAGATCAAAATGGGTCCATGATTTAGGCATAAAGAGGGAGATAATAAATAGATTAGAGGAACAGAGGATAATCTACCTCTCAGACTTGTGGAGGAGGAAGGAATTTATGACCAGAGGAGAACTAGAGATCATTATTGATCACAAAATAGAAGATTTTGATTACATCAAACTAAAAAGTTTCTGTACAAATAATACTAATGCAAACAAGATTAGAAGGGAAGTAACAAATTGGGAAAATATTTTTAAAAACAAAGGTTCTGACAAAGGTCTCATTTCCAAAATATATAGAGAACTGACCCTAATTTATAAGAAACCGAACCATTCTCCAATTGATAAATGGTCAAAGGATATGAACAGACAATTCTCAGAGGAAGAAATTGAAACTATATCCACTCACATGAAAGAGTGTTCCAAATCACTACTGATCAGAGAAATGCAAATTAAGACCACTCTGAGATACCACTACACACCTGTCAGATTGGCTAAGATGACAGGAACAAATAATGACAAATGTTGGAGGGGATGTGGGGAAACTGGGACACTAATACATTGCTGGTGGAGTTGTGAAAGAATCCAGCCATTCTGGAGAGCAATCTGGAATTATGCCCAAAAAGTTATCAAACTGTGCATACCCTTTGACCCAGCAGCGCTACTACTGGGATTATATCCCAAAGAAATACTAAAGAGCAGAAAGAGACATATATGTGCCAAAATGTTTGTGGCAGCTCTTTTTGTTGTAGCTAGAAACTGGAGGATGAATGGATGTCCATCAGTTGGAGAATGGTTGGGTAAACTGTGGTATATGAAGGTTATGGAATATTATTGCTCGGTAAGAAATGACCAGCAGGAGGAATACAGAGAGGCCTGGAGAGACTTAAATCAACTGATGCTGAGTGAAATGAGCAGAACCAGAAGATCACTGTACACTTCAACAACAATACTGTATGAGGATGTATTCTGATGGAAGTGGAAATCTTCAACATAAAGAAGATCCAACTCACTTCCAGTTGATCAATGATGGACAGAGGTAGCTGCACCCAGAGAAGAAACACTGGGAGGGGAATGAAAATTGTTAGCACTAATATCTGTCTGCCCAGGTTGCATGTACCTTCGGATTCTAATGTTTATTGTGCAACAAGAAAATGATATTCGCACACATGTATTGTACCTAGACTATATTGTAACACATGTAAAATGTATGGTATTGCCTGTCGTCGGGGGGAGGGAATAGAGGGAGGGGGGGTAAATTGGAAAAATGAATACAAGGGATAATATTATAAAATATATATATATATAATAATAAAAAAAAAAAAAAAAAAAAAGAATTTCTAAAATTCTGAGACTTTAGCTTGAGGTAATTTTTATGAAAAAAATTCAACTAGTTCTTTTTTATGCTTTACATTTTAAAACATAGTTAATTATATTCATCCTGGAAATTCAAATGCACCATTTTCTTTAATATTGTAACTCCTCCTCTGAAGTCAGAATTCCATCAAAAACATTTCTGACAAATGGTCATCACCAAAATCTGTTGGGATACCAATGATGATGACAAATGACTTGTTACCTTAGTAGGGAACCCATTTTATTTTTGATAGTTATTGCTAAAAGAATAATTCCCATCTTGTGCTGAAATTTGCTCCACTCTAATTTGAGAACTTTTCTTCTCTCCAGTCCCAATTTCTTAAATTAAAGATTGAATACATTTCAATACATTATGTTTGTTTTTTTTTTTCATTATAAGACCAGTTCACAGTTAACTAATACTTTGAAATAATTATTTCATTTGTTAATGCCATAAATAAGCCTAATATTTATTTCCCAAGCACTAGTAATTAGCCTCCTCTATTGAATATGGTGCCTTACCAAGTTAAGTGCTGTTGGATGATACCAAAACAAAAAAATAAATAAGATGTTTCTTTATAATTTCAACAAGATTCAGACTTCTTCACTTTTCTGAATTTGTAATAGAAGTATATCTCAAAATGATTTGTAATTTGTAAATATTTTCCACTTATCTGTGGAATTCTTTTTTGTTTCGATTTTAATGATACTACTCTCTATTAGGTCTTCTTCTACCTGCCTTTTTACTCCTTCCACTTTTTTTGCTCTATCTTATCAAGTTTCATAAGTTTATGTGGATGTGTATCCCAAAGCTATCCTTCTCTTATCTCTCAATGTCCTTTCATTTGATTACTTCATTATCACTTACCTTAATTGCTAGTTCCACATTGATGATTCTGCTAATTTGTCTGCTCTGGCTATCTGGGAAGGAAAGCAACACCATTCCATCAGTTTCCTAAAAGTTTTCCTTGCCTAAACAGCCTTAACCCCTGAGAGGACTCTACCTAACATCAATTACTTTACAAATGGTAATATTCTACTTGAATTCATTCCATAATGATTAACAAACTTTTTTGGTCATGTTCTTATATCTCAGTGATTTTGAACTTCTGTCTGCCATTATTCAGGCTCCATTTTCCATATTTCACCATAGTCTCTCTTTTTCATATATCTCAACTCAAATTCCCATTTTTCAGCTCTAAATCTATACATACTTTCCATTATACTCTCTGGAAGGCTTGTTTCACAGTAACATCGTGGCATGTAATAAGTATCTAATACACACCTGTTAACATAAGTGGAAGATAGGTAGCATAGTAGATAGAACACTAGGCTTAGAGTCAGAAGATGTGAATTCAAATCCAGCTCTGATCAATTACCTACTAAGTCTGTGATCCTGGGTTACTCACTTATCCTCTGTCTGCCTCACTTTCTTCTTATATAAAATGAGAATAATAATAGTTCTGCCTCCCAGGGTTGTTTTGAGAATCAAATGTGATAATAATTACAAAGATTTTATCATAGTACCTGATTAACAAAAAAAGCTCTATGAATTGTTTTATTATTATTCATTTACTCCCATATTTATGTGTTGTCACAGTTTTTCTTCTGAATTTAAGTTCATATCACTAAATACTTATCCTTATTAAATACTATAATATGCTCCATAGAATTCTGAAATTTAATGTCAGAAACAAAAGTCATATTTTCCCTAAATCAAACTCTTAATCTGAATTTTCCTATTTCTTTTGAGTGTACCAACAACCATTCTTCCATCTATACAGGTTCAAATGCTTAACATTATAAAACAACTGCCAAATATTGCATCTATTTCCACAGAATTTTTAGCATATGTCCTTTTTCTTTATTCAGAGACATAACTTTCATCTAGGCCCTTGTCACCTGTTTTTTTTGTAATATCTTTCTAATTGCTTTCTTTGCCTTATTGCTCATCACTCTAGTCTATCTTCCATATTGCTACCAAAATGATTCTTCTAAAGCCAGAGATTAACTTCCCTATTCAGTAAGCATAAATGGTACCATGTAACATTTTTTAGGATCAAATATAAAATAATTTAGTATTTGACATTTTGAGCACTTTACAACTTGTTTGCAGCCTCCCATTATGACACATTGTTTTTCTTTAGATAACTTTAAAAAAGAGTCAAACTAGCCTTCTGTTTTTAATATGTGGCATTCCAACTTTTTCCATGACTTTTCAGTGACTATCCCTCATGTTTAGATGTACCATTGAGCCTTCAACTCTACCTCTTAGAAACTCTTAATTTTATTTAAGTTGCAGCTTAAGCATCATGTTTAACATTTATGTACATGTTGGCTTCCCCATTACAATGTAAGATTCTTGACTACAGGAAATATTTCACTTTTGTCTGAATGAACTAATATATAGTTTAGCATATAGTTTGTATTTATATGGCTTCCAGATTTGGTTACTCCATTCTTATAGCTTTATGTGAAAAAATAAAATCATTGATTTTGCTGTAATACGACAGAATCTTCTCAATTCAAAATAAATCTGCCTAAAAAAATGGGATGGTACTCCAAATACTATTCATCAGTCAATCAAGCAAACATATACTAAGCATCTACTATATGCCAGGCACTATTAAATGCATAAAAAAGAAAGTGAATTTCTGCTTATGTGAGTTCATGCATCTTGCCAGAGTCAGGAATGTCGATCACAAGACCCAGAATAGGATTGCACTGTACAAGTTCATGGCAGAGCAAGGTTTCAGTATGACAGTCAACCAATTTGTGCATATTGTTTACATGGGGGAATCAGGTTCTCACTAGTAGATGGTAGGTTGATGGCATTTACAATGTAGACACTAACCTTTATATGACAATATTATTTTTGATGTAGAAGAATGGAATAAATAGAGGATAAATTATCTGGGACTAGACAGCATTTGGATGTGTTATATAATATTTGGTTGTTTGATCATTTTATTGCTTTAGATTTTTGTATATTTTCTTGTCCCTAATTCATTTTTTTTTTTATGATTTAAAGAATTTGCTGTTCTTGTCTTAGGAATCATATTGGGCACATTTTGTCTTATGGAATAGTACTTGGGAAATAACAAAATTCAATTCAAAAGTTTTATTTATTTGTTTAACTTACCAATGCTTACATAGCCAATTGGGTTATGTTGAAATTTCATTTCCTTTGTTTACTGCTTTTTAAGTTTTGTGTTACCTAGGTTTTTATGGTTTGATTTGAAAACTTATCTATTTGACAAATTCACTTATATCATTAGATTATCATTCACAGTTTATAATTTGGGAGTACTTTTTATAATCTTAATAAAAGAGAATTAGATCTCTAACTGAAAAAGTTTTTAAGCTTCCAAATGAGCCACATTTGGTATCACATGACTACCCCCAATTAGCCATGGTGTTAATGCCTTTTTTATGATAAACAACAAGAAAATGCCTGTCAGAAGAGGAAATTAGCACTCCACTAGATAATTTCAAATCAATGCCAGCACATCACAGGGATTTACTGCCTGGAAAATATGATAAGTCAAATTTTCAGTAGTTGTATTTAATTATCTGCCTTTTCAGAATCACTGTCTTTTTTTGGGGTAAATAAAATTACTTTCAATCTAGTGAATTCATATTTCAAGGTGACAATGTAATTCAGAAAATATATTTATAAAATCATTTTATAGACTTTATAATATAAAAATAAATAATATTGAAAGAAGTGATATAATGTGACAACACTACAAATAATGTAGAGAATTCTAATATACAATCTCTCACAATTCTGATGGATCATTGTATGCTGCAGTATAGATATTTCATAATTATATGCTTGGAAAAGTGGAGAAATAATTAAGTTTGAAATCTATCTTTCCTAAGATATGCTAGGGTTGTTATTGAGCATTTTGAGAAAAGCTCATTTTGAAACTCAAAGCAAATTATGCCATTTCTATTGAAGTCATTAAGAATCTTGAGGCAACATGGAATAGCATCCAAGAATAGCATTGAATGTTGAATGTTCAACCTCCCCTTCATTAGATTCATTCACCAGAAAATATCTAGTTCATGTTCTAAACAAATTCAAGAAAAATCCAAAGAAGTCTATGATTACTTAAAAACAAATATCCTTCATGTTTGTGTTGTTCTGCTCCTAATCTCTTCTCTTTATCATTACAACCAATTAATTATATAATGCATAGATAGTGTCTGAAGTTCAGATTTTGAACCCAATCCTCCCTCCCCCCAAGTACAGCTGCTCCTAGAAGAATCATTCATACATTGTGTGTTCTGTGAGGGTGGGGGTGGGGGGAGTGTATAATAAATGACACTCACATAGCACTTTAAAATTTGTGAAGCTCATATATTAGCCAATTCCAGTTACTTTCTGAAGTAAGTACTCTAGTTATTTTAATTATTTTACAGATGAAAAAAACTGAGGCTCAGAGAAATTAAATAACTAGCTAGTCATATAGCTAGTAAGTGTCAAAAGTGATTTTTGAATCTGGGACTTCCTGGCTTCAACTTCACCAATCTATATGTTTCAATAACATATATAAACATATACCTAAGAGGTTGTTATGGGAATTTTCAAGGAATATAGCATTATTTTTCACTTCAAATCTGTGCATATGAAATAGATTGTCCAATCAATTTTGAATCCAGAAAAGTATTCCAAATATCCTTATGGAGGGGGCAGTCTAGTTTTTCAATGATTCTCTTAAAATGTGATACCCAGGACTAAACATAATATACTTGGTTTGATGTGACCATCAAAGAGCATAATGATATCTCTTTGCCTCTATTTTAAAAATTATAAAATAATGTTAATGTAGTCTAAGATTTTATTATTTCAGATGAAGTAATTAAAGCTATCTATAGTCATATGAAAAATGTTCTAAATTATTGTTAATTAGAAAAAAGCAAATTAAAACAACTGTGAAGCACTACCTAACACCTGTCAGATTGATTAAGATGACAGGAAATTATAATGACAAATATTGGAGGGCATGTAGGAAAACCGGGACATTAATGCTTTGTTGAGGGAGTTGCGAACTGATCTAGTCATTCTGGAGAGCAAATTAGTACTATGCCCAAAGGGTTATAAACTGTGCATATCCAGCAAGGATCCAGCAAAGCCACTACAGGAAGTGTATTCCAAAGACATCATAATAGAAGGAAAAAGAACCATGTGTACAAAAATATTTGTAACACCTCTTTTGGAGTGGCAAAAAATTGGAAATAGAGTGGGTGCCCATAGATTGGAGAATGAATAAAAAAGGTATGGTACATAAATAAAATTGAATACTATTATCCTCAAAGAATTCATGAGCAGAATGATTTCAGAAAATCCCTCCAAAAAACTTATATGAATCAATGCTGAGTGAAATGAGCAGAGCCAGGAGAATATTTTACATAGTAAAAGCAAGATTGTGTAACAATCAACTATGGTAAATTTAGCTCTTCTCACCAATACAGTGATTTATGATAATTCCAATGAACTTGTGATGGAAAATGTCATCCATCTCCAGAGAAAGAACTATGGAAACTGAATTCATATTGAAACATAATATTTTCATCTTTTGTTGTTGTTGTTTTCCTCTCTTCTTTTTCCTTTTGTTCTGATTTTTCTTTTACCACATGAATAATATAGAAATATGATTGAAATGTTTATACATATATAACCTAAAGCAAAAAGATTATACTATTTATTTTGACTTCATATTATTGACATATACTGAGTTTTACTGTAAAAGTACAAAATTTTTCTCAAAGTTAATGTCTCTGAAGACACATCCCCTATTTTGTATTGATGCTTTAAATTATTTGAAGTTTGGATTTACACTAGTTAAATGTTATTTCTATACATTGTGTGAATTGCCAAGATCTTCTGGAATCCAATTTTGTCGTCCAAATTAATTGTTGTCTCTCCTAGCTTCATTTGCTTTCCAAAGAGTATCTTCTGCATGCATGTACAATTCATTGATTTAAATGTTGAATGAAAAAATCCACTGACATACTAGTAGAGAATCTGATACCATTTGACATTTATCCATTATTCAGAATATATTACTTAAACCAATTATGAATGCATTTAATTTTATCATCCAATCCACATTATATGAATTCATGTACTAAAGAATATTAAGAGAGTCTTAGTCACAGCATTATAAATTTGTTGATATATTTAATGTATATCATTATCGTGGATTATTAGTCCAATAGAAGAAAATGAAGTTAGTCTGGCATGGCATGTATTTAGGAACCTGGTTTTGGCTCCTAGTAGAAAATGATTATTCTTAATAAATAATGATATATAGATTATGGATTTATAAATTATATATTTTTTCAGGGAACATCATCAAGATTTAAAGTATATAATTTCTGATTTTTATCTTTTCTCACTTTTACAAAATGTAAAAAAAAAAAGTTTTGCACAATATGAAAACATCTCATGTTTTCCCCATGATTCCTCAAATGTTACTATTTATTTACATATTCTCTGATGTAGTACTTTGACTCACCTGATTTGAACTCAGGTCAGATCCCACATTGGAATCTGCCAAGGATTTCCTAAAATGATCCTTACTCTTTCTATGAGTTTTGTCCTCTTTGAGAAATTGAAACAAGCAAATTTCAATATGGAGAGAAATTGGCAACAAGAATTAAGTGGATAGTTCCCAAAGTTGGAAATATCCAGGGATAGAAAGTGATGTCAGAATAGCAAAGTTCAAATAAGAAAATATTAAGATGAGGAGGTATGTAGGGATTTGGGGCAAGAAAAACCAGGTTCACTGTCAGATAAGAGACTGAGTTAGCATGGCAAAGAGTACTAGTTCAAGTTTGTTATACTCAAGGACGACACAAGTACAAGTAAGCATTTAAGTGGGCTATATGTGCCATAGCCGGCCTATCAGATTTCTCCTAACTCCTATGAGTTGTAAAAGTTCATGATGCTTACTTTATATTTAATAACTCTATGGTATCTATGTAGTAATAGATAAAATATATTTTATAAAATACAGAATTTAGGAGTTGAAGGGGTTCTCAGCAACCTACAGATAAGAGAAATATATACACATTTACACACATACATATATATATATATTACACATACATATAGATATACATGTATAAACATATGTATGTATATACATATATTCTCATTGGATGAAACCATTTATATATATTTTGATATGATGAATATGGAAATTTGTTTGGCTTCAATCTACATATTTTTGTTACTGAGATTTTGTTTATCTCTTATTATCAATTGAAGGAGTTGGCATTAGTTGAGAATTTTCGATGATTATTATATCTAAAACTATGTTGAGATTTTAATCTATATATTGTATGAATTTATTTTAAAAAGCTAAAAAAATATAGGACATTCTTCCATGACTTGTGAAACTAAAAAGGAAATCAAATCAATAGATTCCAATAAATTTGTGTGGAACAAATATAATCCTTACATAAGACAGGCTTCCTCATATTTGAAGATAGTTATATAATCAGGGATGAGCTGTTAAATATTTAATAACTGGAAATCAAAATGGCACATCTCGTTTTTATTATAATTTTTGTTAATAACATTTTCTGAATCCTTTTAAATCTAGACAATCTTAATGACAAAAAAATCAAGTTCAATTTTTATCATGTATTTATTTATAGAATATATATATGCAAAATGAAAATGTAATAATCTAGCTCTCCCAAGCTTCATGGAGCTGATATTCTTGCTTCCTCATCTTGTAGGCCAAAACTTCTCAATTCTTTCAATTGATCATTGTAACAGCATGATCTTCAATACTCTTAGAAATGATTGCCCTTCTCTAGAAGCACTCAATATGCAATAAGATGGATAAACCATCTGGCACTAATTCAAAAGGATCTAAGTTCAAATACAACTTCAGACACTATATATGTTGTTGCCACTTAATACTGTTTGCTTCAGTTGCTCATCTGTAAAATGACCTAGAAAAGGAAATGACAAACCAGGATCTTTGCCAAGAAAATCCTAATGGAGTCATGAAGGATTTCATATATATTTACATATATATATATATACACACACACACACACACACACACACACACACACACACATATATATATATATATATATTTGTATGTGTGTAAATGTGTATATCTTTCCCCTATCTGTAGGTTGCTGATCCAACTAGATTTTGATATCAACAGACTAAATCTGGAGTCCTTTGCTATAATCTGGGGATTTCTAGTTAACAAGTAAATTACATTGACAAGTGTGAGTGCTTTGTTTTTGTTGTTCAGCTATGTCTAGTTTCATGACTCCATGAATATATATATATATATATATATACATATATATACATATATATATATATAACATATATCATTTATATGTATGAAAAATATATACTTACTTACATGTTTATCATCCTATTTATTCTGTCCCATCATTACAGTGAGTTGAAATTGCTCTTGAGATGACTCTGCAATGAAATGTATTAATAAGAAACTCACATAATTGTTTTGTTAAAAAGACAGGAAAAGAATGCATCTTTGAAATTATAATAATAATTTTCATTTAACTTAATATAACTTCTAGCAGATGTCTGGATGACTGCTATCTTCCTCCTACTACCTCTGTTTCATTATTATTATATTTTATCTCTGAGATTTTTTTTTACTATAGTAAGAAAACATAATCTAAACATTGTTTAAAAAGTAGGAGGGATTTGTAGTACACTTTTATAATAATATTACTTGAATCCTTTCTGTCTTTATGCCCTTCAGAAATATATATCACTAGGCTTCTATCCTCAGGGTCACAACTTTTCTTTGTCTTCTTAAATGTACCTGATTACATGCTTCAACCTCTGAAGCAGATATTAAAGTGGATCTATTTTTCTTTGACACTAATTCTTCTGTTTGATTCCTCATTTTGACTGTATTCCATGATAAAAATGCAGCAAAGATTGCATGCCAATGAATTTTACTGACACCATCTAGTTGTGTGAAGTAAAGATAGACTAATTATCATCATCATTATCTTAGTGGTGTGAAACAGTAACAACAGTATGAACAAAGCTCCATGGTACTGGGATTATTTACCTTTATCCCTTCTCCTCTCCTTAGTCTCATGTTTGTTGATGAGACATGAGTAAAAGTACATGCTAGGTGGACAGAAATGCTAATTCACTCCATATCCTAATTAGTGTTTTAAAGACAGCCTTAAGGGGAATGAAATGTATCATTCTCTGTTCTAATTAAATGGCAGCACTTAATAGACTAGATATTGCCTTGCTTCAATCACAGATAAAGGCAGGTTATTCCTCAGGCTTCCCTCAATACTAAAAAAATTAAACTTTGTAAAATCCTGATAACACATTAGTTAGTAATATATAAGGATATATACAGATATTGATAAATTTCATAAGGAAAAATGGACTTTAGAATTCATTTGGCTTTTATCAACCCAAATATGAGAGAATGACAAAGATATCCAAATTAAAATAATTTTAGTTACTGTTTCCCATTGAGATTATCTTTATGATGTTTCATTACCATAGTCTGAATCTCCAGTGTATAAGAAAGTTGAGAATCTTTAGTGTGAGGTTGCCACTGAGCACTCCTAGAAAATAATGGTGCTATTCCTTGACAAAAGTAAAAAGCCATCATTGTTGACATTTAATGCTTGGAATTTATCTTTTCCTTTAATGAAATATATCAACTAAGCTTCATGCTGCCTTCATAAGTGTGAGATGTGACATGTCAATTTCAATATTTTCACCATTTGAACTGGCAAATAGATTAAAATCCTTGTGGGGAATTTATAGAATTATTTTGAACACTGTTATCATAATGATAGAATAAATGACATTTCAATTTCTTAGGTTACGTGGGGAGGAAGTCCATGAAAAAAAGGGTATTAACAGTTCAAAATTAAAAACTTTATTTTCTATCTGCCCTTTCTTTTTTCTCTTAAACCTTAACTTTGTCCTTTTCAAAATGTACATATGGTTCTGAATGTGTAAGAAGAAATACTTAATGCACCTCCAACCTATCATTTTGAGGTAATACATTTAGATTCCTATTAGTTAATTGCATTTTATGAATATATGAGCAAATATAATTTACTAAATTATATATAGGTATTGGTTATCCATCAGTCCTTGCTTAAACTAATCTGTTCCACTTCTACAATAGTGTGCTATTTGTTTCTAATTTTCTAATTCTTTGCCACTGAATAATCTTTTCCCTCCATAATGTTCATGTTAAAATGAGAATACTATGTGAATATTTAAAACCTTGTACTATTACAATGCATTTCATTTTGTATGTCCAGTTTCATATACACACACATTATTTATAAAGGGAAATGTACTATAGCAAGGATTGCGAAAATAGAATCAAGCAAAAAGAATGACTATTCATCACCTCAAAGAACTTACATTCTATTTGGGGAAGATAACATATGAAAGAAAACTAAAAACTAGAACACAAATCTATAAGAACAGAGAAAAAATTAAAAATTAAAACTAGAAAGGATTAAGGAGTAAATATGGCTGCTTTTTAACTTTCCTTAGAGGTTGTAGGAATACATGACCAATCAAATGAAAGAGCTACTGCAGTAGTGATTTTTTAGGAAGATAAAAATGCTTGGATGCAGTGATCTTCCAGAATGATGAGATTGCTGGATCATGGTAAAGAAAATTGAACAAATAATAAATAGCAATGAAGATAGGAAGAAAAAGTGATCATGGCTAACTTGTGCACTTTTCTTAAAATGAGAACACAGCCTGGGTGCCTTAAGCTAGGAAGAAAAGTATGAGGATAATTTATTCCCTTTTCGAGAATCAAAAGTTGGGATTCTAAAGAAAACAATATTTAGGAGCAGTGCCATAGTTTAAAAAATGCATCAAAATTATGATCTCTTCATTTGGCATCCACTTTCTTGTCAAATTTATATATACTTGTAAGGTCTCATTAGCCTCAAGTATGACATTTCAATTTGTGGAAAACACAAAATACTTGGAAGAAGTTATGGGTTCTAAAATAAAATAGAGTAAATAAAAAATCGTGGAAAGAGAACTAGGTATATAACATAAAGATATGGGTTTGAATACTGTTCTATTCCTTACGAATGATGTAATTGAGAAAATTATTTAAGCTTTCTGGGCCTCGTGTTCCTTATTAATTACATGATGATAAAAATCCTTACTCTATTTACTATGTATGATTTGTTCTTTATAAGCCTTTTGTAGAAGTAATCTTTTAACTGAGCCTATAAGAGAGCTGGGGATTCTTTGAGATAGAGAATAAGTTTTAACTTTCGAGATGGATTCCATAGAATTCTTACTGCTCTATATGGAGAAGTGCAAATAGAGTTTAGCTGAACTATTCAGTGTGTGAAGTTATATAACAGTGAAAAATTATATTAAACAAACAAACAACTTGGAAAAGAAGGCTAGGATCAAATTAAAAAGGTCTTCCAATGCCAAAAAAATAGTTTTTATTTTATCTAGTTTTTTTGTTCCTTTTTTTTTTCTTCTAGTGAGAACTTTTTTACATGAGAACTGCAGATTGTACTACCTTTGGTGCTCCTGTTTTCTAAATCCCAGTGCTGCATTAGGAGAGACTAATCACTCAAGAAATAAATCAACAAAGATTCTAAGCTTCAGGGATTTATTGGGTTACTCCTATGTACAGGGTTTTAGGATAATTCCTGAGGCCTGCATAGAAGCTCAAATCAGTTGGTCTTTCACCTAAAGTCATTTATAATTAATATGGAGAGATTTTTCTGTTGCATAAAAATAAATATGCAAAAAGACATACTGAGATACTGGATATAGATAAATGTCTTCTTTATTTAAAAATATGGAATGGTAAATACTTCAGGGAGTAACAGTGGTATACTTGATTTCAATTTCATATGATACACTTAAAATAAAATTCTATTAAAGGCATATATAGTGAACACTTAAATATCAACAATCTCAGATATGCAGATGATACCATGGCAAAAAGTGAAAAATAATTAAGATGTCTCTTGATGTGAGTGAAAGAGAATGTAAAACCTGGTTTGAAACTTAACATTAAAGAAAAAAAATCCTAAGGCTGTTGATTCCAATACTTGCATTAAAATAGATGGAGAAGATATGGAAACAGTATCAGATTTTATATTTTTGGGATTACTGCAGATAGCAAGTACAACTTGCTTCTTGGAAGGAAAGCTAAAGAAAATCTGGACAGCATACTAAAAAGTAGAGATTTCACCTTAATGGCAAAGGTCCACATAATCAAATCTATGATTTATCTAGTAGGAATGTTTAACTAAAATTTTTGGACCATAAGAAAAGCTGAGCACTACAAAATTGCTACTTTTGAATTGTATTGCTGGGGAAGACTTTTGAGAGTCCTTTGGACTGCAAGGAGATCAAATAAGTCAATACTTAAAGAAATTAATTCAGATTATTCCCTGGAAAGTAAAAAAAAAAAAAAAAAAAAAAAAAAAAAAAAAAACACTGAAGCTGAAGTTTATATATTTTTGCCACATAATGAGAAGATTCACTGAATTCAGTGGAAATGACCTTGACTTGGAAAAGGCAAAAGAAGAATGGCATCAGAAAAAGAGATGGATAGGTAGCATCATGATACATGAGATTGAACAAATTTGGGGGTTAGTGGAGGACAGAAGAGCATGGAATATGATTGAACAACAACAAGGATTTGATATCACTAGCATTTTAGTTCCCTTCCATCTTTTAAGATCTTATCAATTTAGGTAAGAGAACACATACTAACTGCTATATGACATGAATGATACAAACAAAAAGTCCTAAAGGAGTTCAAAGGAAGAAGTAATTAATGTGGATGCTAAGAAAGCTTCACAGAGAAAGAGGTTAACATTTATAGGCTTCAAAAAAAGAGGGAGAGGAAGAGGAAAGAGATGTATTTTGTTAAATCATTACTTTGTCTAATCAAGGCATATTCCGATCATAGGATGCAGAATTCTCAAAGACCTGATATAGATCATATCTACATAGATTTTGAGTTCCTTGTCATATAAAGTGACATATTTTTATTGGATTGAATTTATTGGGCAGCCAATTTATAAGTTAAATAATAGCCTTTTCATTTTTAAACTTAACCTGGAACAATGTTATATTCTTCCCATCACAGCACACCAGGACATAATTTAAAATAGATGAATCATTAAATTTTTCAATGACACTGACATGACAATGAACCTGGCCAAAGCATCATTAGATTAGTTTAACTAATTAGGTTAATTATAAGGCTGGAATTGAACACTGTAAAAGATGAAATTAAAATCCAATAATTCTGAGTAGAATTGAAAGCAGTTTTTATAGTTCCCCCAAAGAATGAAAATATGGAGAACTAATCAGATAATACTTCCCTTTATATTATGCTCCCTAATGCTATCAATTCAATGAATCAACACAAATAAGGTAAGCTTAATTATGTTTACTAAGTATAACTAGGTGCTCAAGACTTTAAGCAAATAAAAGAGAATCCTAACAGTATTCTATTCTTTACCTCAAGAATAATACCTGTTGGTACAAGGAATCTTTAAGGGGGCTATGCCCTCAACATTACCTACAAGTTAAATAGACTAGGATATCAAAACTCATGAATAATTACCTAAGACAGTTAGTCCAGTCCCTGAAAAATAACACAGTATAATTAAAAGTGAAGAGTATCAAATGCTACAAAATTTAAGGAGTCTGATGTTTTGGTACAGATTATTGGGTTAACTTAAAAAAATAGTTTCAATGGGATAGTAAAATGGAAAGGTAAGTATCAAAGTAATTAATTAAATAAAATATTAAAAGGTAAAATGCCTAACCCTAAGAAGAGAGATAATAGTCCAAGGGTATAGAATGATGAGAAGGGGAAAGAAATAAGTGTAAATATAGTGCCTATTATGTACTAGACATTGTATTGAATGTTTTACAAACATTGCCTAATTTAAATTTTACAACAAGCTGTGAGATAGGCACTGGTGTTTTTTTTTTTTTTTTTTTTTTTTTTTTTTTTTTTTTTGTTGTTGTTGTTTTTTTTTTTTTTTTCATTTGAGAAAATCAAGTCAAACAGAGACTTGTATCTGAAGATATATTCAAAACAAGTCTTCAGTCACTCCGGATGTATTTATTAAGT
Source organism: Sminthopsis crassicaudata (assembly GCF_048593235.1). Taxonomy (NCBI): domain Eukaryota; kingdom Metazoa; phylum Chordata; class Mammalia; order Dasyuromorphia; family Dasyuridae; genus Sminthopsis; species Sminthopsis crassicaudata. The sequence goes on from NC_133617.1 coordinate 124,455,806, forward strand.
TCTTATTATATACCAAGTCTTATGCGAAGCATTGGGGATACAAACAAACAGACAGACAAATAGACAAACAGCTAAACAAAAGATAGTTCCTGAACCCAAAGAACTTCTAATCTAATGGGAAAGACAAGAAGCAAACAAATATAAACAAAGGAAGCTTTATACAAGATAAATAGGAAATAATTTATAGAGGGAGGGGGCTAGAATTAAGATAAGTAGAGGAAACTTACTATAGAAATTGGTATTTTATCTGTGACTTAACTAAGGAGGTCCATAGTTGGAAAGGAGGAAGGGGGGGATTTTAGGCATGAGCAATAACCAGGAAAAAGGGTCAGAATTATTCTTTGAACAGCTAGGAGGTTCAGTGTCAATGAAATGAAAGCATAAGTTGAGAAGTAAGATCTAGAAAGAGTGGCAAGTTAAAAAAGAAATAAAAACGTCTGTGAATGCAACAAAAAATTATTTTGTATTTGATAGTGTAAATTTTGAATTTGTCTGGAGTAAATTGAGTGGTTTGACATGCTTTGGAAAAATCACTTTGGTGACTGAATGAGGGATGGGTTGGAATAAGAAGAGACTTCTTTTACCAATGAATGGTAATTGGATCGATAGGGAGTAAGAAACCACTAAAGAAAACAAAGAGGGAGAAGAAAGGAAAGCTCAAGACAGAACCCTGAGGTGTATTTATAGTTGTAAGAAATATCCTGGGGGAATTTTTAGCAAAAGAAAAAAGAGAAGTGGTCAGATTAGTAGGATTAAAATTAGAAAATTCTAGAGAAAAGAGACTATATAAAACAGTGATCTCTACTGTCAAAAGCTACAGGGAGGTCAAGGACAATGAGGATTTATGAAAAACTATTGTATTTGGCAGTAAGAAATTATTAGTAACTTTAGGGAGAGATGTTTTGTTGGAATTGTAAAATCAGAAGGATTAGGAAGAAAGTGAGAAAAGACAAAGTGGATGTACTTATTATAGAAGGGGTTTTATTTTGTTTTGTTTTGTATTGAATTTAGTTACATAAGGTAGAAGTTTTCCTGATTTCAAACCTGTTGCTTTATCTACTTTACTATTATCTGCCTCTATGATACATTTTAGACATGGTCAAAATTTTGTGACATTTTTCAGCCTACCTGGGAGTTTCTTAAAATTCTTTTTTGGCTTCTCTTTTCTCCTGTTTCCGAATTATTTTTTTCTCAGTTGTAGCGAGCTGTCGTCTCTAGAAGCTGCCGGATCGCTCTCTGGGAAGAGATCTGCTGTGTCTACTCAAATCTCTCAGACAGATTCTTCTTCCTGTAGTGAACCGTTGTCTCCAGGCAGTTGCTGTTAACTCTTGTCCTTAGAAGTGACTTCCCTTCCTGCAGAGAGCCCCGTCAAGCCTGATGCAATGCAGACTCTTTCTCTTGAATCCTGGCTCTGAATCTCCTCCAACTCTTATCCTTCTTCAGGCCGATCTGCTCTCTGCACCCAGTGCTGTCTCTTTTTATCCTCCCAGAGAATGGGCGTGGGATAATGCAAGGGCTTCTGGGAAGAACCACCCCAGCCAATGAGCTTGCCCCCTCTATCAAGTCAACCTGAGTTCTCACCTTGTAATTGTCCAGAAAACCTGAATTCTCACCTTGTCACTATCCAGACAACCTCAGTTCTCACTTAGTAATCCTAACATCTCCCCCTTTCTTTTGATTTAGAACATAGGACAGTCATGACCTTGAAACATAAATCCATCAATATGGGAAGTATTACAGATAATTACATAAATTACATAAGCACATAGTAACATAGTAACATAACACATGCTAGAAGTATATAACATAATCATAATCAAATAATCATAAATTGAAAATTTATAAATGTCCATAAGTCCATTGTCCATTAGTCTCATCTTGTGTGAGGAAGTCCAATGATTCCTGCTGGTTTTAAAGTTCTTTAACAGTCTTCTTATTATCCATGCTCTTTCAGTGTCAGATGTTTCTTAGATCTTCTCCTTTATTTTGAGGTCTTTCTCTTTTTCTATCTCTCTCTGATGGATAAGGCGAATATGACTCGTTGGCACCCATCTGATTCCTTCTCCTGCTGAAGAAATACAAGCAAACCCTCTCTCCCAGGCATTTAACCTATCTAATTACCTTCTATTTACCACTTTCTAAATATCTTCTCATCATCTGGCAATTACATTGGAATTGTTTGCACTGGACACACCCCTATTGGTTTAAAAGGCCTGTATTCTCCCCAAGTGTAATCCATTCTTGCTATCTGATTGCCTTTTGACTCACTTATCAGGTAATCCCTTTCTGCCATGTGATTGCTTTTCTGCTGATTGATAAAATCAGAGACCTGACCTTCTAAAGGCTCTATGGGTGTAACATCAGCTGCCATCATGCCCCAAGTCTTTTTTGCCTGGGGCCCTGGACCTGGACTCCTCATCCCATTTCCCTGAATTATTCTACACTCTGATGCCCAATGGAGTCCTCTGTTGCATTTTGGACATGGGGTTTTAGGTCTTCTCTCACCCTGTTTCCTCACTGTATCTCCATACCTACACTGAGCTCTTAGATGTCCAATTTTTCCACATTGAAAACATTGCCGAGTTTCTCTAGAAGGCCCTTGCCAGGAGGGACCCTGTCTTTCCACATTCATCATTGTCCGGGTGTAAAAAGCATTTGTTCCCACTGTAGCACAGCGTCTTATGATCTCCTCTAAAGGAGCATCTTTGTCTAATCCCCATATAATTCTTTTGCAAATCTCATTGGCATTTTCCTTAGCCAGATGTCTGGTCATTATTTCTGTAGCTGAATTTTCTCCAATAGTTCTTTTGACAGCAGTTTGCAAACGTCCCACAAAATCTGCAAAAGGTTCATTGGGACCTTGCTGTATTTTAATGAAAGCCTCTCCACGATCTTTCTGTCCAGGAAGGACACCCCAAGCTTTTATTGCAGCCTTAGCAATTTGTTCATATATTGTCATGGTATAATTAATCTGTTCCGAATTCTCTCCATATTGACCTTCACCAGCTAAGTGCTCAAAAGTGAATTGTGTGTTAACTCCTATTTCCATATTGCATCTGACTTGAATTTTACATAATTCATGAAATTCCGCAAGCCATAATAAATTTTCTCCAGGTTCCAGACATGTCCTTGCTATGGATTTCCAATCATTCGGGGTTAGGACTTCATAAGACAAACCATCTAGTAACATTTTGACATAAGCTGATGTAGCCCCATAAAGGGTACAACCTTTTTTCAAATCCTTAATTTTATTCAAATCTAAAGGTGCATATCTTCTCCTTTTTTGACCTACAGAGTCAGTATTTTCAATCACAGGATATGCATGTATAAAATCACTTATATCCTGTCCTTCTCTCTTAGCTTTAACCAATGCTTTTTCTAATCTTGTCATAGGCTTAGGCTTCTTCACAGGCAATTCTGTTTGTGTTTCTGCCTCTTCCCCTCTTTCTTCCTCCATCTCTGAAGGTGGGGTTGATGTGGGCCTGTCAATAATCTGTTCTCTAGGCAGGGTTGAAGCTTCTTCAAGAGAATCATACCATAATTCCTCATTTAAATCCTCTTGCTCTAGGGAAAGATCTTGATCTTTCCTTTTTTCCTCACACTTCCTCCTCTGTTCATTTTTAGAACTTTTCCTTCTCCTACAACTTGCTTGATAGTTTAAGGCTAATTGAACTATGTTGTAGATATAAAATACTTCTGCAGAAATTGAACGAGGCCCATTTTTTGCTTGAAATTCTTTCATTTCATATCCTACTAGCTTCCATTTATCTACATCTATCTTTTCTTCCTCTAAGAACCAAGGGGATGTGCGTCTTAATGCAGCCAAGAGTTTAGCAATCTGTACCCAGGTTACAAGTAAACTCTGCTCCTCAATTATGTTGATTATACTCTCTATAGTACCACTCCTGAATGGGGGTGGAGCTGAGGTTGCTTCTGGGGCTGGGGATGAGTCGGCTGAGGTCCAGGAATTGAATATAGCTAACATCTGCCCCATTTCAGCTATAAGAGATTCCTGGTTTAGCCCTTAACAAAATAAGTTCCTTATTTATCTATTAGCACGCTCACTTAATCTTTAACAAAGTTTCCTCGTTACTCACGGTTCTGGGTCAGAGAGACTGAGATCTAGATCAGAAGCTTTTCCACTGGAATCAGGACTGTGTCTGTCCCTGTTCGGGCGCCAAATTGCGAAGGTCTGGTCTAGCTCCTCTTGTCAGGATAAGCAAAAGTCCTTGCCCCACGTGTGGACGCCAATTGTAACGAGCTGTCGTCTCTAGAAGCTGCCGGATCGCTCTCTGGGAAGAGATCTGCTGTGTCTACTCAAATCTCTCAGACAGATTCTTCTTCCTGTAGTGAACCGTTGTCTCCAGGCAGTTGCTGTTAACTCTTGTCCTTAGAAGTGACTTCCCTTCCTGCAGAGAGCCCCGTCAAGCCTGATGCAATGCAGAGTCTTTCTCTTGAATCCTGGCTCTGAATCTCCTCCAACTCTTATCCTTCTTCAGGCCGATCTGCTCTCTGCGCCTAGTGCTGTCTCTTTTTATCCTCCCAGAGAATGGGCGTGGGATAATGCAAGGGCTTCTGGGAAGAACCACCCCAGCCAATGAGCTTGCCCCCTCTATCAAGTCAACCTGAGTTCTCACCTTGTAATTGTCCAGAAAACCTGAATTCTCACCTTGTCACTATCCAGACAACCTCAGTTCTCACTTAGTAATCCTAACACTCAGTAACTTCACTATCCATCATGATTTTATTCATCATTTCTGTGCAGATGACTCACAGATCCCTATATGCAACTTTAGTCTTTCCCTTTATGTTTGATATCACATCACCAACCACCTACTTATTAAGCATTTGAATCCAGATTGCCAAAAAACATCTCAAACTCAGTATGTTAAAAAAAAAATCTGCAACTTTAATTATGTAATTATAACAGTAATAATAATATTTATGTAGTGAATACTGTGTGACAGGCATTGTGATAAGCACTTTATAATAAATATCACATTTGATCCTAATAATAACTCTGGGAGGTTGATGCTATTATTATCCCCACTGTACAGATGAAGAAACTAAGGTGAACATAGGTTAAAGAACTTATCCAAGTTTACAAAGCTAATACCATTTTGAACTTAGGTCTTCCTAATTCTAGACTAGCACTCTATTTACTGCACTATCTAGTGGCCCCTTATGTCAGTGTTATCATCAATTCTTTAATCTCTCTTACCCTACATACCCTCTCAGTTGTCAAATCTTGCCATTTCTTCCTTCACAATATATCTTGTATTCAAACTATTTTTTAAAAATATATAGCTATAACCTTAGCCTTGTTCTTCATCATCTCTCATGTAGGTTATTGCCATGGCCTTTGATTCAATTTCCCTACCTTTTCAATTCAATTCTTCCATTTCAATTCATTTCCCAAATAGTTAAGTGATTTTTCCTACAGTACTAATTTATGTTATTTTCATACCCCACCAACCTCAATAAATTTTTCTTTTTAAATTCTAAAGACTTTCACAGTTTATCCTCGATTTATTTTTCATACTTTTTCTTTTACTCCCCCTTTGGCACTCTGCAATCCAATTAAACTGACCTTTCTGTTCCTCACATAAATCTTTCCACATTTGTACTGACCATTACCCAAGCCTGGAAAATATTCATTACTCAACATTATGTCAAAGATTCCCTTACATTCTTCAAGAGACAACATAAATGCTACCATATACATGAAGCCTCTCCTGATTCCCTTAAACAACTATTGACAATACTACTTCTTTATTTACTGATATTTATTCTGGAATACACATACATATACATACATGTGTGGAGGTGTGTGATGAGGTAATAGGGAACCTCAAAATGATGAGGTAACTTGAACCAAATCATGAGGTAAATACCTAATGAGGAGGTATATACCTCAATAGGATTAAGTGAGGTCTAGTGGCAGGATTCAGGGTACAGGGAGTCACATGGAGCTCCCCTGCAACCCCCTTAGGATTTGGCACAAGGATACAAAATTAAATCAGGTCTAGTGGTGGAGAGAGTGCCCTGTAAATGAATTTACAGGCCGAAAACCTAGATGGGTAAAAAGATGTTTATTGCCGCGTTTGGAAGCAAGGTCTGGTTAGTAAAAGGCGTTAGATAGAGGAAGATATACGCCAAAAGCAGCAGGTACAGAGAATTTCTGATGCAAGCATCTTAGCTGGCATCTTTCAAATCTCTGATTCTAGCTTTGCTCTTTTTATCTGCTTGAAAAAGTAATGGGAGGAGCTCAGGTTAATTCCTTGATGGCCAAATTTTTGGCGGATTTTATCCAAGCCAGCTTAGATCCAGTAGGGAGGCTGAGTACAGCCCAAATTAGTTTTGACCAGATCTTGTATCAAAGGGGGCTGAAAACCCAAACCAACTGGGGGCTGGGTACAGCCCAAACTGGCTCAGATACGGATCTTTTCCCTTAGGAATATCTTGTCCCAAAAGTAGATCAGACAAGGAATCTTAAAGGGGCTACGCCCGCTACAGTATGCATGCATGTGTGTGAGTGTAAACATCTTTATGATCAGTGCTTAATACATTACTTAGCCTAGAACATATCAAGTACTTAGTTAATGCTTCTTAATTAAATTGATTTTGCTTATGTATTGTATTTAATAAAAAAGGAAAAAAAAAAAAAAAAAACCTAGCCTGGAAATTCAGCCAGATTTGGATTTGAGTCTTGCCTCTGATATATACTGATTGAATTACTTGGGAAAGTCACTTATCCTCAAACTGCCCTCATATTAGGAGACTTCAATATAAACATTGACTTTTCCTCAAGTTCCTCAATCACTTAGCTAGATATGTAATGCCTCCTATGAGCTACTTTTCCACCCCATCTCATCATAGGAAGAGATGGTTATATTTTTGATCTTGTCATCACCCACAGATGTATCACTTCTATGTTCAAGATTTCTGAAATCCCCTTTTCTAGCCATAACATACTGGCTTTTCATCTCTCGGTTTGATTTCATTATAAAACCCCAGGTTCTATCTGAAAAATGACCTGTAATCTCTTTATCCCTCAATTCTTTCAATTAATCTTATTCCACAACATATACTTTTAAGTCCAATGACACTGCTGTGTCCCATGCCTGGAAAACTTTCCATCCCCTTTTCTGACTAGTGGCCTCCCCCCTGTCTTTCTTTAAATCTCAACTAAAATCATAACTTCTGCAGGAAGCCTTCTCTAAGTACTCAATTCTAGTACCTTCTCTTTTTTTTGATTATTCTCTTTATCCTGTATATAGGTTGTTTTATACTCTGCATATTCTCTCCCCCATTAGATTGTAAACTCTCTAAGGGAAAGGACTGAAATTTTTTCCTCTTTTTATATCCCCAGTGCTTAGCACAATTCATGGAGCATAAGGGGTAATTAGTAAATATTTATTGATTGATGGATTAATTGAAATTACTCAAATGATTTGAGGATTGTTTGAAGGGTCTTATATTTAATTTGAAGAAGGGGGGATGACAGCAGGTCATAAGGATATTTTAAAATATGTAAATAACTGTTTTGTTGAAAGGAGATTACATTTGTTCTGATTTGTTCTTAACCTCAGAAGCAATACTAAGAATAAAGCCTGGAAGTTTTAAGAAAAAAAATTGAGTATGATATAAACTGGTAAAGTCCTTTAAATAGAACTGAACAAAATTGGAATCAATTGCCCAGAGTAATAGTGGGTTCCTCAAGGCTTAAAATCTTCAAGCCAAAGATTATATAACTACTTAAAAGGTTTCTCTTTTTCAGGAATATTTAAGTTAGATGGTTACTGAAGAACTTTTAAACTCTGAAGTTGTATGTATTTCTTGAAGAAACATATTTTTATTTATTTTTATATCCCTCAATTTGTTTGAAGCAATGCTCCTGTGTTGATAATTCAATTCATTCATTTAATAAATATTTATTAGATCCCTATTATGTGTCAGACACTGTATTAGATTACAAATAGAAATGAAAGACATTCTCTGAACTCACAAAACCTAAAATATAATGGAGAAAGTAATATGTAAATACATATTCACAAAGCAAATTATATAAAAAGTAGGAAATAATTATTAGAGGAAAAGTACTGAAACTAGGAAAAATTTCCTGTAGATTATTGGATTTTAGTAAGATTTAAGGTAAACCAGGGTGAATAAGAAGAGAGTGGATTCTGGGAATGAAGGACAGTTAGAGATAATAGTGTTTGGAGCTGAGAATTAATGTCTCTTGCCCATGTAAAAGACAGTAGGTCAGTCAGTTCACTAAAATGAAGAGGGCCTATCAGGAGCATGGTGTAAGAAGACTGGAAAAGGTTGGACTAGGTCACGAAGAACTTTAAATATTTTGTATTTCCTTTAGGAGGCAATATGGTTTATTGAGTATGGGAATGATCCATGTTTTAGAACCATCATCTTAATGGTTGAAAAGAAAATGAACAGGAGTGGGGAGAGACTTGAGGCAGGCAGACCCATCAATAGGCTATTAGAGTAATCAAGATGTGATGAGATGAGGGTCTGCATTCTATTGATTGCATTGTCATAGGAGGAAAAGGTTATATTCCAGAGATGTTGCAAAAGGGAAATCAACAAACCTTGGCAACAGCTGATTTTAATCCTGAGGAACTGGGAGGATGTTAAGCCTGGGGGGTTCCTGGCGTGCTTCTGGTGTGGGAAGAGTATCTGCCCTCTACTTACCCTCCTCTCTGGGGTCTTCGGGGTACCACCGGCTTCTGCATCAGAAGAATCACACTGAGTCGAACTGCCAAGGAGTTAAGCGGTGCTTTTATTCAGGAATCGATTACATGGCGTAGAAAAGATGTTTCCCCTTTCTTTAATCAGGCAGTATACTAACTTATATACTCTTTTAACAATGGAGAACTCCAATCAAAAGTTAAGTACAGAGTTTTTCCTTTTATGGCTGTATATATATTTTAAAGGTTATGTGTCTTAATATAGGAAGTGTATGCATGTCACATGCCTGTTCCAATGGCCTCATACTCTCCTAACTCAGCAGTAAATGTAGGTCCAAGTTGATCTGTACTCCAACAATTCCCCCTTTTTGTTTAAACACGGAAAAATGGTCAAGTATTGCTAAGGAATTTTCAAGCCATTGAGTGCTGGCTTAGGTCATAGAGTCAACCCTAGTATCCAAGGTGCACCTGCCATGCCAGGTCCCGCCATTGGTAGGGTTACTTCCAGCGTTGCCCGTCATGGCACTGCAATGGTCTTACAGACATGGCTTAGCATATTCTTTTGTACCAAGGCACGTGAAAATCCTCATCCGTGAAACAAAGAGGTTCTAATGAGTTTGGAGTATTAGATAAGGCAAAAAGATTATCCACTGAGTCAGAGGGATGAAGCCTTTGGTAGAGGACTTGGACATTCTTCTGTACCACCGAGTCAACTTGACTCTTTATAAAGCCAGTCAATTTCCTGAACAGCCAAGGGCCGAATGATATAAGGAGAAGAAAACCTATTAAAGGACCTAATATGGTGGGGAGCAACATGGTCAACCAGGGGGAAGTGGAAAACCACTTCGTGTACCAAGATTCTTGTTGTTCTCTCTCCCTTTTTCTCTTTTCTAAATTATCTTTGACCTTCTGGATACTACAAGCCCAAGTTTGTTTACAAAGAAACAGCATTCTTCCTTTAGTGCTGCACAAAGTCCACCCTGCTGTAAAAATAGCAAGTCTAGACCTCTTCTGTTCTGTAGAACTACTTCAGCTAATGATGCTACAGAATCTTTTAGGTTTTCAAGGCCAGTTTGAAGTTCCATGAGGTCCTTATCTATGATAGCACTCAATTGGGCATATTGGTGGTTAGTTGTTATTAATGAGGAAATACCCGTCCCTGCTCCTGTCATGCCGAGCCCAATGGCTACGGCCAGAGTGATAGCAGTTATGGGTTCCCTTCGAGCTCGGGAGTGAGAAAGAGTATAATCTGTGGGTGGAAGAATCTCATCAGATTGATGTATAGTAAGAGGGATATGGATACACAAAAGTCTCGGGATTTTAAAAACGACGAAGTAAATATGAAAGTAGTTAAACCAGAAGAGCAAGCTAAATAAGAGTCATTAGGGGCAGCGACATACATATAAGAGGAATTAATCAACAAGGTTTGATTGCACACTGATCCTAGAGGAGGGGGAAGGCGCATAGAAGGTCCTATAATGCAAGTCCCGGTCCCTATAATATTACTAATAGTTAGGCCTTTCTGGTCTGAATGATTCCATCGCAATATTTTGGTATCGTTTGTGAAAATGGGTTCAATAAAGTGTGCCAAACCTTCATAGAACAGAGGTGTAGCTGAGTAGCAAATCCAACATTCTCCTGTCTCAGTATAGTTATTTCTATATAGTGCCTGCGCAGAGGCGTTAATTATGTTTAAGAGCAATGTGGCAGAGGGAGGGGGTCCTACAGGCAGTGTTGGTTGGAACAAAGTGGTGATATGGGATACAGTAATAGCAGAAGGGTTTAGGGTAGGGTGAGATGGGGCGGCGCGTTCTTGGTCTGGCATGGGTCGAGGTTTGAGTCCAGGATGAAGTTCTGGATTAGGACCCATAGCTATAGGGAGCGGCGACGCAGGAGAGGTCTTTAGAAGTTTGATGGTGAACAACAGTCCATTGTCATGTCGTTCTTTATATAGTCTTATCCCCCAGGATGCGCCCCTCTGCCAAGAGTTGTATTTCTTTCCAGATTCTGTGAATGTGATTTTTAGGGGGTGGCACCATCCTGTGCACTCAGGTAGGTATGTCCAACCTTTATTCCCAGGGGAAGGATGTGTATAATTGACCTGAATAAAGTCCCAAGAAGAAGAAGGGTTCCAATAGGTATCACCGGTGGTCTCACAGCCCCAGCTTCGGCAATAATAATCAGTTGTTCCTCCGCATTTGGTGTTTAAAGAGGGGCTTCTGTGGTAGCCGGGGCAAATATAAAAGGGGATCGTTTTTAGCATGCTTCTTCTACTTTCAGCTCCACACCCTCCCCAGGGGTCTAATCCTCTCTTATTTGGCCATGTATTTGAATCTGCTAATAGTTCCTCTCTCTTGGGCGCCTTTTGCTGATTGTGATAACCTTCTAAGTCCCATGACCCCAACGCTAATTTGCATAGATCTGGATATAAGGTAGGCCAGGGAGTTGTGACACCTAATTGGGACTGACTCCAGATAGTATCCCCCCACGTGTTTGTCACTATCCAAGTGTAGTTGTAAAGTTGATACAGCTCTCCCTTATGGGTTGAGGTTAGGGAGATTAGGGGCAGCAAAATGATAAGTATAACAGGTATTTTCCACATCATTCTCACGTGTATGAAACACGCAATTATTAGTATCAATATTGTTCAAATAGGGCAGGGAACTGGCAGTTTGCGTTGACAGCACAGGATACTAATGATGATTGCAGAAGCTATTAAGGAGATGATAATTCCAAGAAGCACAGGATCCATTTATCTGCAAAGAGAACACATACGTATTTTCTCAGGGTGATTCCCTGGGTAAGTTATTATATTTTTGTTCATTTGGGGTGTTAATGTCTAATTCTCGTACTTTATGAAGAGGGAGCCATATTTTTTCTTTCGTAACATTATCATCAGGATAGATTGACAAATATCCCTGTTTTCTGTCAACTACTGTAACAGGCCCTTTCCATTCTCCTAGTTCATTTTTCCACAAGATTTTTGTACCTGGTAAGCAGGTTTTTGGTGGTTGTAATTGATCTGGCATAGTCTGGGGTAGTTCAATACATACCTTTTTACTTGTCTCAAAGTATCTTTGTGCTGCTGATGTCCTGTCTTGACGAATTTGTAAAAAGTTCATCGTAAAAATCACCTGAGCAAGTTCTCTCTTATTGATTGTTCTATGAATAACTCCCCCTTTTTGTTTAAAAAATGTTTCTTTCAGTGTTCTATTGGCTCTTTCTACTATGGCTTGTCCCGTGGGGTTATATGGAATACCCGTGATGTGTTGAATGGAGAATTCTTTACAAAACTGTGAAAAGGCTTTGGAAGTATAGGCTGGACCATTGTCGGTTTTAACAGCCAGTGGGACCCCTAAGAGAGACATTTGTTCATACATATGAGTGATAACTGCAGTGGCAGACTCCTTGGGTTGTATGGATGCATACACCATGCCTGAAAATGTATCTACAGACACGTGAATGATCTTTACTCCTATATGGGTTATATCCATTTGCCATAGTTCATTGGGGTATTGACCTCTAGGATTATAACTGGGATCAGTGGGTCGAGGTCTAAAGGGCGCACAAGAGGCACATGATTTAACTATAGTTCTAGCTAAAGATTTTGGAACGTTATAGAGATGTGTAAGGGAGCGGGCGGAAATATGATATTTTTCATGAGCTTCCGCTGCGGGGTGTTGTTCTAATGTAACTATGTTAAGAAGCTGATCAGCTATAGCGTTGCCTTGATATATTGGTCCAGATGTAGACAAATGTGAGCGAACGTGTAGAAGGTATATAGGGTGTACTCTAGTTAGAAGTATCTGTTGTAAATTGGTAAGGAGGGAATATATTGGAGAGTCAGAAGGGATAAAAGACTCAGGAATGCGGGGTACTAGCAGATAGCAATAGTGACTGTCCGTTATCAGATTAATAGGAGTATGATGAAATTTTTGTAATGCTGTGACTATTGCATATAGTTCATTTTTCTGGGTAGATGTATATGGGGTATGTAGTACCCATTTTTCTCTTGTAGAGGCATTGTATATAGCTGCTTTATGATTTTTAGTAGCATCCATGAATATATTTGGCCCTTCTACGGGAGTAGACGAAATTATTTTTGTGGGGATAGTTAGAGTAATCTCTGTAAAAGCTCTTAAGAGAGGTGGCGTGTCTACTGGCTGAGAAGTTATAGGGATAGAAGTAAGTACCATTGCCCATTCTATACTGTTTTGTGCCAGGGTATGGAGAGTTTGTGGGGAAATAGTTATGGAGAGGATAAAGGATTTCCCAAATACCGCTTCACAGTGTTCTTTAGCTGCTAGAAGAAAATCGGCAAGCTGTTGTAGCTTATTGACTGTTTTTTGGGAAATTTTCCGAGAATAGATCCATTCAAGGATTCCTTGTGACTGATAAAGACATCCCCAGTAAGGGGCATTAGTATCTTCCTGGAGAATCTTAAATTGTATGGGCTTCTCTGGATCTATGTATACTAAACTGTCTATGGCGAGGTGTTGTAGATGCTCAATAGTCTTTAAAGCTTCTGGTGTCCATCTCCTAGGAGAGGTAAGAGAGGAATCTCCTCGAAGGATATCATATAGGGTTTGCATCTGTCTGGGTGATATGGGAAGGGATGGTCTTAACCACTGTAAAGCTCCTACCAATTTTTGAAAATCATTAAGTGTTTTGTATTTATCTGTATCAATGGTAGGAATAGTTCGCATTACTTTTGAAGCGTGGAGGCTGTGTCCTAGATATTTAAAGGGATGTGTGAGTTGTATTTTGTCAGGAGCAACTAGAAGGCCATACCTCTGCAGTTCATAGGTGATTTGATTCAATATAATTTTAAGTTCCTTTTCACAGGGATAGGCTATTAGGATGTCATCCATATAATGGATGATCATGGCCTGTGAAGCCTGCTTTCTGATGGGTAGAATTATTTGGGCCACATAATATTGACAGAGGGTTGGACTATTTGCCATTCCTTGCGGAAGGACTTTGAATTGATATCTTTCATATGGACTTTGATAATTCGTGGAAGGTATTGAAAATGCAAATTTTTCTTTATCAGAGGGATGCAGAGGTATGCTATAAAAGCAATCTTTAATATCTATCACCACTATATGCCATGATCGTGGGATTGCTGTAGGTGAAGGTAATCCAGGTTGCAGAGCCCCCATAGGCATCATGGCAGCATTGATAGCTCTAAGATCTATTAACATTCTCCATTTTCCTGTCTTTTTTGGTATTACAAAGACTGGAGAATTATATGGGCTAAAGGATGGCTCTATTTTTTGTTCATCAAGTAACTGTTTAACAATTTCCTTTAAAGCTTTGAGTTTTACTTCATTCAAGGGCCATTGATCGATCCATATTGGTTGTGAGTGGAGCCATGTTATTTGTTGTATTCGAGACTGATCAATGGCCCCTAGTAGTTTACCTGTAGTTCATCTGGAGTGGCTAAGGATAATTGAAGTTGGGTTAGCAGATCTCTTCCCCATAACGCATATGATAGTCCTGTTATGCACAGGGGACTAAATAAGCCAGCTTGGTCTCCTAATTCCCACTTCAGAGGTTTATTTGATCGATGGGTGGTTTGCTTTCCCCCCACTCCCACTACTGTTAGAGTGTTGGGCAGTTTCCCCCAGTCTGGGGACCACTGAGCTTGATCAATTACTGAGCAATCTGCTCCTGTATCCTGTATCTGTAACTTCCTTTCCATCTACTCTTAATTTGAGAATGGGTCTGCCGGGTGTTATTTTTTGCACCCAATTGATTTGTGGCTCAACTACCACTTTACCTGACCTATAGCCTTGAAGGTTATGTAACTTGATGGCTTTTCCAATTTCATCATCTTTGGTAATAGTGATGGGGTAATGGTGAGGGTTAGTAATGGTGAGGGCTGCTCCCTCCTTTTCTGTAATCACCTGGGTATGGGTGATAAAGGGTGTAAAATGACTGGGTCCTGTAATAAGTACAGGCGTCTGGGGTAGCGTGGTGGGTACTGAAATTGATTCCCAGGGAGCCAAATAAAATGAGTTTACAGAAGAGGCTGGATAAAGTTTTACTGATTGGGGTGTGCCGCGGGGTTGTTCCGGAAGGGTGCTGTGGCCCCCCCCTTCCGGCTCCCGTTTCCCGCCTTACGACAGTATTTGGCAATATGTCCTCTTTTTCCACAAGTAAAACATGTGGGCGTGTTTTTCTGGGGAAGGAATCTACATTGGTTTTTAAAATGGCCCGATTTACCACAGTTATAACATTTTGGTTTTTGGCTATTCGCCCCACCTAGGTGTAATCTTTGGAGCGCTGCTATAATGTTCTCATTTCCTTGATGGCAAGCAGCAATGAGCTCTTTGTTGCCATGTGTAATGGCCGCCGCAAGGGGGAGCTCAGAGTCAGGGGGAAGATCCATAAGTTTGTCTACGATTTCTTCAAGAGTTGCTTCAGGAGGGAGGGAGCTAATCGCTGTTTGTGCTCTAGGGCGTAACCCCTCTCTTATAAGTTGTTTTGTAACAGCCTCGTTTCCTGGTGTATTCCCCATAGTTCGTTGTATTGTTTGTTTTACTTGGTCTATGAATTGAAGGGGGGTTTGTCCTGCTTTCTGTTTTAATCCCGATATCTTATTACTCCCTAGACCCTGTGCTCCTATCTTAGCCCATGCTTCCAGGTGCGCCTCCCTGACAGTTCTCAAAACTAAAGGATCGAAACGAGACTGTACCCCCGTTTCTTCATAAGGGCCGGTACCACATATCATGTGTACAGAGTCTTCTATGGGAACATAATTTCTCTCTGTGGCAATGCGCCGTGCTTCTCTCCTTACTTGGGCCTTAAAGGCCAGGTGTTCAGCAGGGGACAGGCAAGAGGAGGAGACATCATCAAAATCATTAGGAATCCATAGAGACATGGTGGTAAGGTTATCTAATAGGCGACGTACATAGGGGGAAGAAGGTCCATATTTTTGAATGGATTCTTTTAGTTCTCTTAACAATTTATAGGGTACAGGTACATAGCCAGCATTACCCGTTACGGGGTCAGTGAGGACAGGATAAATAGCTCCTTCTCCCCATAATTCTTCTACAATTTCCCCTTCATTAGCCGCTTGTCTCAGACTGCGCGCTATGAGTCCCTCCGGTCCCTTTCTACCCGGATCCCGGAGTGTTCTCCCAAATGATATATCTCGGCCTCCTTCTTCGTACTGAGGGGGAGCCTGGGGCGATAAGGGTCCTTGTATAGGGAAGGTTAAAGCAGATGAATCTCTTTGTTCTATTTTCACTGCTGCGCTAGGGTTTAGTTTCGCTTTTGAGCGAGAGCGCTGAACGGGAGGACGATCCTCCTCTTCACTTGATGATAAATCTTTATGAGAGGTTTCTATATTTCTAAGATCTTGCCAGGGGTACAGGGTCTTAGGCTTTTTTCTATCTTTCTCTTCCCCTATTTTAATTCTCTCTTCATCGGACTCAGATGCGGCTAGCGAAGAGCCCACTTGCGTCATCTCGTCCCTAGGCATGAATATTGGTTTGGGATTCAAGGCTGCATCAATAATTTTAAAGATCGAGAAATCCTCGGGTTGGAGTACCCCAGGATGGGTATGGTCATAGGCAGCCATTTGTTGTCCAACAATATGCCATTTTTCTGCTTTCACCCCCGAGTGCTGTATCCAGGGGCAAACGTCCCAGATTTTTCCTATAAACTCCCTGCATGTTTTTATGGGGATTTTACATTCCTTTTGAGCGCATAGTTTATATAAGCGCTTACTGAGCACCGCCCTCTCCTCTGGCAACAGAAGCGGGATACTTCCTCCGCTTCCCATCCTTTCTTTTATTTTCCCTCCCTATTCTCAATAGGGGCAACTCAGCGAAGGCAGAGCCCGCTCTGCCGAGGCAGCCTCTCTACTCCCCTAAAAGCTCCCGGGCTTATTTACGTCCGGTCCCTGGTTCCGGGTTAAATTACCCCGGTCCCTGTGCGGGCGCCAGTTGTTAAGCCTGGGGGGTTCCTGGCGTGCTTCTGGTGTGGGAGGAGTATCTGCCCTCTACTTACCCTCCTCTCTGGGGTCTTCGGGGTACCACCGGCTTCTGCATCAGAAGAATCACACTGAGTCGAACTGCCAAGGAGTTAAGCGGTGCTTTTATTCAGGAATCGATTACATGGCGTAGAAAAGATGTTTCCCCTTTCTTTAATCAGGCAGTATACTAACTTATATACTCTTTTAACATGGAGAACTCCAATCAAAAGTTAAGTACAGAGTTTTTCCTTTTATGGCTGTATATATATTTTAAAGGTTATGTGTCTTAATATAGGAAGTGTATGCATGTCACATGCCTGTTCCAATGGCCTCATACTCTCCTAACTCAGCAGTAAATGTAGGTCCAAGTTGATCTGTACTCCAACAGGAGGAAGATGTTACTTTTATTCTCATAGGGAAGGTAAGAGCTTGGGATGAGTTAGGGGGAGAAATAATGAGTTTTATTTTGAATATGTTGAGTTTAAAATGTTTAATGGACATCAAGATAGTGATGACTGAAAGTTGGTGGGAAAGGTTTGATTTTAGAAGAGAGATTGGGGCAGGAACAAGAGATTTATGAATCATCAACATAATAATGATAATTAGTTACATGGGGTCTGATGAGATCATCAAGTGAGGTAAAATAGAGGGAGAAAAGATGAGAATTCAGGACTGATCCCTGAGGGACATATAGTTGGATGGCATCTCTGAAGCAGCAAAGGAAGTGAACAGAAATACAGGAAGAAAATCAGGAGAGAGTAGTGACCTGAAATATTAGCAAGTAGAAAGCAACAAAGAAGAAAGGATGATCAACAGTTTCAAAGGCTACAGAAAGGTCAAGGTGTACAAAGATAATTGGATTTGGCTTTTGAAACATCATTAGTAACTTTAAAGAAAGCAGTTTCAATAAAATGATAGTAGGGATTAAGAAGAGAGAGGAGGGATAGTGGAGGCATTTGTTGTAGATGACCTTTTTTTGAGGGGTTTAACTTCCAGAGAGAAATAAAGCAAAACTTAGCCAACACTGTATAATCAAGAGAGAAGGGGTTTTTGTTTTTTTGGTTTTGTTGTTGTGGTGGTTGTTGTCTGTTTGTATGTTTTAATGATAAGGCATATTATACAAAGTAAGAAAAGAGCCAGTAGAGAGGAAGGAATTGAAAATAAGTTAGAGTGTGGATGATCAAGTAGGCAGTCTGTTAAAGGAGATAGAATGAAATCGCTTGAATAGTTAGAGGGTCTTAAAAAGGAACAAAATGAGTAAAATGAGAAATAGGGGTGGAGGAGGAAAAAGTGGCAGAAGGTACCAGAGTGATCAGAGATGGTTAGAAGAGGGAGCTCATGAGGAATTAAACTCAATATCATTTTTTTTTATTTTTTTTTTTTTGTAAAATATGAGGCAAAGTTTCTCAACTAAGAGTGGGGAGGAGTCTTGGGAGATTTGAGAAGAGTTGAAAAGGTTTGGGAAAGTAGCTCAGAAGAGTGGAATGTTGAGTTAATTAGGAAGATATAGTTAAAATTAGCTAATAATAGTCAGGTCTTAGTTGAGGTTATACAAAATACATTTCTAGTAGATCCAATCAAGCATGCAAGAATAGGGCTTATCTGGACATAATCAGTGTTATAATTAAGTTAAGAGACCAAAGTATTTAAGAGAGGAGAACTATATAAAGCCAAACTGCTTTACCAAAGAATCCAAATGGATAGAAGAGGGGATAAGATAATATAAGAGAGAATTGAGAAGTCAAATAATTAGAGATTATAAAGAAAATGAAGAATAGGGTTATTTAAGGAAAGGTGGAGGGAGAAATGAAAAGACAGTTAACTATGGTCAGATAATAAAATTTGAGAATTCTTGATCATAGAGTGGTATTTGTTGAATGATGACAAGATTGAGTTTATAATCATCTTTGTGGCTGAGTTTGGATTAGAGAAGTACCTCAAGGGAGGGAAGTAGGTTGAGCACAGAAAGGTTATTTGATAGAGAAACCACATTTAATAAAATAGTTGAAATTTAAGTAAAGAAAGTATACTAGACTAAGTGTCAGGTCATTCAAGTTCTATTTATGCCTTCTGTTATTATAGTCTGTCTCTGACTTATTATGCCATCTTCTGCAATTGTGCAAAGTGATTGGCAGAGATTAATCATTTAATAAATTTATCTTTGTTTGTCTTCCTTCCTTCCTTCTTATTTTCTTTTCTTCTCTTCTTCTCTACTTGCTTTGCTTCTCACTCATGAGTTAGACCCAAAGAACATGGTTTCTATACTTGCCTAAGACCTGATATTGTTTTGAGGCATTGTCTTTTATATGGCATAGTTCACAAACATCTACCAATATGCTTCTTAATGTGATGGTCAATCCATGTAATTTAGTTATTTATTTTATTTTTAGATAAGAGTATTTACTAATATGCTGGTCTTTTTATCCTCAAGTTTCTATAAGGTATGGTATAGTTGTTGTTGTTGTTATTGTTGTTTTTGGTAATCAAAGGGAAATAGAATTATACATCCAATCTTTCTTTGAGTCCCAATACAAAAATTTCTACTACTTTCTGCTATCCTGTGTGACAAGGTGCTAGTAAACTAATTGGAAGATGGGCAATCTGCTATTTTGCAATTCCTTTCAATGTTGAAGGATCCTTCTCTGATCAAGAATTTGAAGAAGGGAGTGAACAAGGTTTGTCTTCACTGTATGACTCTTCAGATAACTTAGGTGGAGTGCTCTTTCCTCATTTGCCATTTGTTGTATTCTGAATCATTTAATTTTGCACTGATCTGTTATTTTCTACAAGATTAACGAGGTGTGACCAAATTCCTTAGCCAGTCTATCTGAATGTTCCTCCTGTGCAGTGTCATTACAATTCATCTAATTCCATATAAGAGACATCTAAATTAATCAACGTATTTTCATGCTTAGTTTGAATATCTTTGATTGATGTGATACAATTGAGCCAAATCCCGCTTGAATAAACCACTAGAGTACAGTATTTTTGTTGTGTACCTTAGGTGGATAATTTTATTGAGTTAATCAGTTGACCCTACCTTTCACTATTTCTCTGGACTACAATCTTCATAATCTGTAATAAAGAGTTGCATTGGAGCCACATGACACAGTGGATAGAGTGTTCAATTAAGACTCAAGCAGACCTAAGTTGAAAAATGTTGTTAGATACTTTTTTTAGATTTATGACTGAAAAAGTCAGTCAATCTTTATCTACCTTAGTTTCCTCAATTGTAAAATAATGATGCATCATCCTCTTCAGATTGTTGTGAGATTCTAATAAGATTAAAAGTTGTGTGAAGTACCTAGGACTACTTAAAATAGTGTTCTTAAAGTGTTCTCTCCCAACACTTCAATATCTCTGACATCCTCTATATTTAAAATCACATTTCCTTTCTTCTTAAAAAATAATTGGATGATTCAGTTATTTATTAAGTACTTCTTTATAAAAATAAGTTGTATTGTGATTTACTATTCTTTTTCATTTTATAATGTTCATTTTTCACTAAAAGAGTATAAATAACAAAAAAAAAAAAAAAACTCTCTCCATCCTCTCTTTTCCACTCTATTTTCTCCTTTCCCCTCTCTGTATTATATCTATTTATATGTGTATACACAAGTATGATATATGTATAGCTATATAAAATGTATATTCATACACATGAATAAACCTGCATGTACAAACATAAACACATACACCTATGTTTTTACATATGTAGATGTATTAATGGGTAATTAAATGACTCACTGGACAGAGCTCTGAGCCCAGAGTAAGGAGGATATGAATCCAAAATGTAGTCTCAAACACTTAGGTGTATGACCCTGGGCAAGGCATTTAACCTCATTTTTTTTAATCTAGTGGAGAAGAAAATGGCAAATCACTCCAGTAACTTTGCCAAGAAAACCCCTCACACAGTATTTCAAAGAGTCCCAAAGAGTTGGACACCACTGAATAACAACAACAATGTTATTCACTCATCTTTAAGATTTGCACCAAATTTATATTAATAGTATTTCCTAAGTCTTCAAAATAGTCCCTTTTCATTTTCTCTGTATTGACCCTTTTCCTTCTCTTAAACAAAGATGATATGATTCTTACTCCAACTACAGTATATACATACATACATACATATATATATATATGTATATACGTATATACATATATATATATATATATATATAATTATGCTATGAAATAATTTCACTTCTACTTACTACTTTATACAGAAAGTGAAGACATTTAGACATTTTAAGTGGGAGCTATTAAACTGTTAGCATTAATGGTTTTCCCACCATAGAAAATCAGTTTGCTTTGATTGCTGGTATAGTTCAAAAAACATTGAGCCATTTTTATTAGCTAACTTTTTAAAGATTACAGCTACACACACACACACACACACACACACACACACACATATTTGGATCTACATTGTACTTTGATCTTTTAGTCACTGTACTTTAAAGAAAAATTATAAAAATGGACAGGTTGAAAGTCAGCAAACTCAAAGATAGCTTTCTCCTCTTTCTGTTACCTACTTTGTTTCACTGTTATTGTTTTTCGTATGGGAACTTTGGTGGACTAGATAATTTCTTTTTTATTGATACTATCTTTCTGAGATCATTAATGCTTGTTTACCTACCACATGTTTCATAGGTCTGCCTATTGCTGCTTACCTTTGGTGAAATGAAAAGTCATAGAGTTTAGATATTTTTATAATATTTCATGTAGGTAATCTAGTTGTGTCTCATAGTTCCTTCAGAATCTTGGCTCGATAAGAACAGGGAATAAGCTTTATCTAAACTCGATTTTAAATAGTGCTTAAAGAACTCTGAATTTAG
Organism: Sminthopsis crassicaudata; assembly: GCF_048593235.1. NCBI lineage: Eukaryota > Metazoa > Chordata > Mammalia > Dasyuromorphia > Dasyuridae > Sminthopsis > Sminthopsis crassicaudata. The sequence continues at coordinate 124,477,333 of NC_133617.1, forward strand.
CAAGCAGAACTGTAATTGCACAGGGTATTCAGGTTTCTCTAAGCATGTCCAAATTTAGAGTGTACTGTGAGTATGTAGTATTTCAGTGTTTAGACTTAGTATCTAGTAAAAACAGTACAGTAAATAAAATAGGAAATTACTAGATGTTTCCTGCTCCCAAAAATCATCCACATCCCATGATGCACATCTGTGATTCAAATCATGCATTTTCTTCTTTCTTTCTTTCAGTATCTTTCTCAGTAGTGACATGATCTTAGTGTATAAAGATATTGCCCACAACACAAGATCTTATGTCCATTGGAAGGACTGGTAGACATGGACAGATTGTACAGTTATTAGAGCTGCCAATTGGCCCAGTCACTGGCCAAAGATTAAGACAGACACCTACATGTTTGGCGTAGGAGGATCAATAGCAACAGAAGTTAGTGTTACCCTTTTGAGATAGACATTTGAAAATGAAACAGGAAGTTTTACTCTTTTTGTGGTTGAAAAAATTTCCATCAATCTGTGGGGAAGAGACATTTTACAGCAGATAGGATTACAAATAAGTACTTTGGCTGTTGTTGAAAGCCTACCTGCACTCTCACCAGTTCCTATTCAATGGAAGACTTATTCACCAGTGTGAGTAGAACAGTGGCCCTTAACAAGCAATAAAATCCAGGCCTTATTATACATAGTGCAAGAGCAACTTGACCAAGGACACTTGTGACCTTCTCTAAGTCCTTGGAATTCCCCAGTATTTGTGGTAAAAAAGAAATCTGGAAAATGGAGGAAGTTGACTGATCTAAGAAGAGTGAATGAACAGATGGAAACTATGGGAACTCTTCAGCCTGGACTTCTATCTCCTACTCAGTTGCCAAGAAAATGGCCTCTTTGGGTTATATACATTAAGGATTATTTCTATTCTATCTCTTTAGATAAAGAGGATATGAAAAGATTTGCTTTTTCAGTGCCCAGTGTTAATTTGGCTGAGCCTTATAAAAGATATGAATGGACAGTTTTGCCACAGGAAATGAAAAACAGCCCTACTATGAGCCAAATGTATTATGCTGCTGATCTTGCTCCATTAAGAAAAGCATTTCAGAAAGTAATATTGTTACATTATATGGATGATATCTTGGGATGTGCACCTGAGGAACAATTATTAGAAGCATATCTACAAAAGTCCATGGAAACACTAAGGAGCTACAAACTGCATATAACTACAGAAAAAAATCAAAGACATGCTCCTTTTCAATATTTAGATTATGAAATATATCCTAAGATACTCCTCCAAAAACAAAAGAAAGGGGGAGCCACAGATAACCCTAGAGAACTTCTAAACTTAGTTCTCTATGCTATTAATTTTTAAATTTTTGACAAAGATGCACTGGCTCCGGCAGACAAGTTTTATAACCTACCAGAAGGGCAATGTCCAGTATGACCAACTCCACTATCTTTAGATAATCGCTAGGTGATGTGGAGAGACCCAGAAAGTGGTGAATGGAAGGGACCAGATAGGTTAACCACCCTATGTTCTAAATCAAAAGAAAGGGGGAGACATTAGGTTCTTACTAGGTGCTAAGTCCATACTTAATTCTCTAGCTCAGGGTTCACACCTTTAGACTTCTGAAACGGAGTTTACACCTTTAAAAGGAGCACATTCATTGGTTTTAAGTAGTTCCTACAAGCTCCTGGAGTACCCACAAGCCCATTCTTTGGGAGGATAAAAAGAGGCAACATTCATTCTGGAGAAAGGCAGTCTGGAAGGAAGCAGTCTGGATTGGTCAAGGAGAAGACTTCCCAAGAGAAATTCAGGGAAGCTCAAGGCGATTCAGAGAGCCAGGATTCAGTGGATTCGTGAGTCCAACAGATTCACAAGTCTAAAGGAAAAGCCTGCTCATGGACTTCTGGGAGATTCACATCTAAGATTGAATTCTGGGAAACCCACCCCTCACATTCTTCCAGTATAGTGGCAGGTTTCCCAGAGAGTCAAGATGTCTGTTGAAATCGAGTCGTGTAATGTTATATGTCTCATCATTGAGTACTTGAAGGAAAGTAATTTAAATCAAGCCTTAGCCACTTTGCAGGAAAAGACAACTGTGTTACTGAATACCTTGGACAGCAGTCAACAGTGTTGTCCTCCTTCCTAAAAATCCTAAGCACTTTGTTGTGTGTAACAGATCAAATACAGTGGTCATCATGAACATGCAAGGCCAAATTGTCAGAAGTTTCAGCTCTGGTAAAAGAGAAGGTGGCGATTTTGTCTGCTGTGCCCTCTCACAACATGGTGAATGGATCTACTGTGTGGGTGAACATTTTGTGCTATACTTTTTTAGCACAGTAACTAGCAAACTAGAATGAACTTTGACAGTTCATGAAAAGGATGTGATTGGCATTGCTCACTATCCTCTTCAGAATCTGATTGCTACCTACAGTGAAGATGGGCTCTTAAAGCTCTGGAAACTATAATTTCATTATTTAATTTTTGTTAGCCTGAGACTATGCAATTTAAATGGAAACATTTTAGTGTTACTTTTTTTGTTTTAATTTTTTAAGGGGGGGAAATTGCCTAAAAATGCTATGAGAGTAATTTTTGCTAAATTTCTCATTTAAGTAGAAGTTACCCTTTTTTGCATATATTTTTAAAAATATTAGAGGATCTGCTTCTAAAGAAGCAGATACTTAATGGATAGTATGTTTTCAGTAATCCTGTACCTAAAGAGTGAAACAATGTCATTGCTATAACAGGTTCCACTCCTTTTATTTGTAATGCTAGTTAATATGTGCTTTCCAAAGGCAAACTTGTAAATGAGTGAGCTCTGATTTTCCATCATTGTTAATTAACCATTTTCAGTTTTTGTTTCTTTGAAATGCTTTGATAGAATAAAATTTACCATCTGCATAAGGAAAAAAAAAGAATTCTGGGAAACCCATAATTCCACACTCTTGGAGGCAGAGTGATTCATTCCCACGTCTACCTTTGTGCTGGCTGGAGGCTTTGAATTCAGAGGGAGCTGGAGAGAAGATTTGGAAAGAGACAGTAAAGGACTAACTCCTGGCTGCATTTTGGTGATAATTGGAACTGAAGTGAAACTAAGTCTGTTTCCCCAAGAAACTTCCTCCCAGAGAACAATTGCATTCTAGAGAAACAGAACACTACACCAAATGACTAAGACCTGTCCTCCACTCTCAATTTAATTTGTAGTAATGTTTTAAATTTTATTGTAGGGCACCATTCATTCTGCTTATCCCAGAGTATATTTTGTTCTACCCCTGAAATTTTAAATTCCTGGTTATGTTTTTTTTTTTTTTTTTTTTTTTTTTTTTTTTTATTAACACACTAAATATATATTGAATGGAACTTAATTGAAATATATTGCCATGACAAGCACAATTGTATATTGAAGAATATACTCTATTGCTGATGGTTGACTAGTATTGTCTTTGTATAGGAAAAAGCAAAACTATATTAACTCATAGAGGGCTATGATTATATAACAGTTTGGGCATATTTGAAGTGATGGGTTTTGGTTTTATGAAAGGATATGATTAAGAATTGCCATTTTTTTCTGAGTACATCACTTTCTGAATCTCAAAACAGTCTATGATTTGACTACTATTTCCAGATGTTTTTCATCTGCAGCTATTCTCAAAATTGTAAATTTTGTGGGCTATGCCTTTCTTAGTAAATAAAATGCCTTTTTATCATACCATCTATACTTATCAGCATTCTAAATTGTGTATGTTTCCTATTGAATCTTTATGTATAATTTAAGTGGATTTTAAGTAACAATATTTTCATCATGATTTCAAAACATGTTACAAATTTTATTACTATAGATACAGCCTATTTCCTAGTATGAATTTTGTAGAGGAAAGCTGTATAGTTTACTTCTTAGAAGACCTTTGCTTGTAAAGAATGTATTTTAAGGGGAAGAGTATGCTCTTTCCTGCTAGAATATAGTCTGTGTATGTTCTCTCAATGGTTGTTTAATCCCATCCTTCAATGTTTCACATCTTTTGCAAGCTCATATTTAAAGTAGTATTTTTTTCCAAGTCAGATCTTAAGAGTTAGAATCAGCAAATTTGCATCTTTCATGGATGATTAATTTTTTAATGAAACTTTTATATGAAGACTTTAATTAGGTTATCAATTATTATCAAAGCAGAGATTGATCACTGAGTAGCTTCTTTATCACTACAGCCAAAATCCTTTATGTCTGTTTTCCTTAAGCATCATCTTCTGTGCTTCAGAAATAAAAGACAAAGAAAAATATTCCTTTTTTTTAGTAATATCCTGAGGAGAAAAATAGAACTACTGAGGCAAATAAATGCTAAATGCAGATAAATAAGCAGAAACTGATTACTGAGATGGGCAAAGAATCAGTCAGGAGTTTTGATAAATATCAATTCAAGGTTATTCCCAGATTTTCAATTAAAGTCATGGAATTGTAATAGCTACAAAATAATGTATATAAAGTGTATTATAAATGTTTTAAGCCCTTCATAATTATCAGTTATTTTCCTTTTACTTTCCTTGGATTTAATTAAGATCAAGAAACATGAAATATTTTCAAATTTTGAAGTAGTATCTTTTTGTCTCCTCATTAGTCCTTGATTCTACTTCCCTCATAAAAATGTTTCTTTTTCTCTAAAAAGGCTGAGTAACATATATTATTATTTTTTTAATTTTTGGTTTTTCATTTTGTGGTCAGAGTTCTAAAATCTTTCAAACATGTTACTCTCTTTAATATCATCATTATTATATAAGTTACTCCACAGATCTGCTATCTTTACTCTAAGTTAATTGATAAAGTTCTTCTTCATTACTTTGAAATTTTGTCTACTTTTTTTCCTATGGCATGATGATGATATTCTGTGACATTCATGTACCATAATTTGTTTAGCCATTCTTCAATAGGAGGATGTTCCCTTCATTTTCTTCCCTACCTTCCTTTCTCTTCCCTTCCCTTCCCTTGAAAATTTGTAAAGAAGGAGTACTGACACATTTCTTCTATGACACAAAGATGAAATTGATATTTAAACAAGGAAGAACCAAAAGACAGAAATAAAATTATAGGCCAGTCTTCCTAATGAATATTTGTAACATTCTAGATTCGGTTTTCTGGGGTCTCTGGAGGTCTTTGGGAGCAACCTTCGTTTCAGTTCAGTAACTATCACAAGAGTAGCCAGGTGTTAAAGTCCAAATCCTTCATTATCTCTTTCCTGGGGCTGGGCAGCTTTCTGGAGAGCCTTTCAGAGCTTTTTTGTTTTCAGTGCAGAAATGCAGGAGGAGAGTCTGCCACCAGGAGCCAGACTGAAGGTGGAAATGAATCTTTGTCTCCTTGGCTCTGAGAGCTTTCAGTGCTGTGGTCTTCTGTGACTCTCTCTGAATATGAATGAACCTGCCTGAGGCTCCTAGCTTATATGCTCTGCTACACTGAGTATAAACCAATCATTATATCACTAGGAAATCATTATTTGTTGTAAGATTAAATCAATCATACTGAATTTAGAGAACTATTAAGCACCATGATAAACTAGATAACCATTGTCTCATCAATTCCACTTAGAACCTTGTAGGAATCCTTGTTTCAAGTTCAGAGTTCTAGTCCATAACACATATTAATGCAAAATTTTAAATAAAATATTAGCAAAGAGATTACAGTAACTTATCAGCAAGATAATATATTACAAAGAAGTTGGATTTATATCATGAATGCAGGGCTAGTTCAATATCAGGAAAACTATTATCCTAATCAAGCATATCAATAAAAAAATCAACCTAATAACATGATAATCTCAATAGATGCAGAAAAAAGCTTTTGAAAAAATACAGCCCCTATATCTATTAAAAACATTAAAGACCATAGTGATAAAGGGAGCTTTCCTTAAAATAATAAGCAGTATTTATCTAAAATCAACAGCAAGCATTATTTGTAATACAGAAAAGCTGGATGCATTCCAAATAAGATCAAGAGTTAAATGAGGATGCCCATTATTACTATTATTATTCAATAATATACTAGAAATGTTGGCTTTAGCAATAAGACAAGAAAAAGAAATTAAAGAAATTAGAATAGGCAGTAATCAAATACAACTATCACTCTTTACACATTTTGATGATATAGTTATAAAAGTCTAGAAAATTATTCAAAAACCTACTTGGAACAATTCACAGCTTTAGCAAATTTGCAGGATATAAAATAAACTCACACAAAAATATCAGCATTGCTATATATTACTGACAAAGTTCATCAGGATGAGATAGAAAGAGAAATTTCATTTAAAATAACTTTAAACAAAATAAAGTACTTGGGCCTCTACCTACCAAGGCAAACCCCACATATTATATAAACATAATTACAAAACTCTTCTCACACAAATAAAGTCAGTTCTAAATAACTGAAAACAAAAACAAAACAAAAAAAAAAATCAATTGCTCATGTGTAGGCCAAGTTAACAATTATGCCTAAATTGGGATATTTTTTCAGTGCCATATCAATCAAACTGCCAAAAATTATTTTATGGAATTAGAAAAATAATAACAAAATTCATATGAAATAAGCTAAGGTCAAGAATATCAAGGGAATTAATGAAAAAATACAAAAGATATTGATTTAGAAGTAACAAACCTAAAAAGTATATTATAAAGCATCTGTCATCAAAACCATTTGGTGCCAGCTAAGAAATAGAGTGGTGGATCAGTGAAATAGATTGTATATATATATATATATGTATGTGTGTGTGTGTGTGTGTGTGTGTGTGTATGTGTGTATACAATACAATAATCAAGGCCTATAGAAATCTAGTATTTGATAAACTCCCAAACTCCAGCTTCTGGAATAAGAACTCACTATTTGACAAAAATTGTTAGGAAAAATGGAAAATAGTACATGTCAGAAACTCAGCATAGATCTGCATCTCACACCCAATACCAAAATAAGGTCAAAAGGAGTACATGATTTGGGCATAAAGCATGATACCAAAAACAAATTAAGAGAACAAGGAATCATTTACCTACCAGATCTTTGGAGAAAGGAGGAATTTATGACCAGAAAAAAAAAAAAACCTATAGAATATTAAAAAAGGCAAAATGGAGAGCTTTGATTACATTAAATTAAAAGGGTTTTGCACAAACAAAACCAAAATAAACAAGATTAAAAGGAAAGTACAAAGTTGGGAAAAAAAAAAAAAAAACCTTTATAGTAATATAGTAATTGTTTTTGACAAAGATCTTATTTCTACAAAGAAATATGTTAAATTTATAAGAATCATGGCAGCTAAGTGGCACAGGACAGAGCACCAGCCTTGTGCTCTAAAGTCAGATTTGAACTCAGATCCCTAAGGATCTGAGTTCAAATTTGACTTTAGACACTTAACACTTCCTAGATGTGTGACCCTGGATAATTGTCTCAGCAAAAACAAAAACAGAAACAAACAAACAAAAACTGATTATAAGAATATAAGTCATTTCCCAATTGATAAATGGTCAAAGGTTATGAATAGACAATTTTCAGATGAGGAAATTAAAACCATCTATGGTTATATGAAAAAATCCTCTAAATCATTATTGATTACAGAAATGCAAATTAAAACAACTCTGAGGTACAACCTAATCCCTCTCAGATTGGCTAAGATGACAGGAAAAGTTATTGATAAATGTTGGAGGGGATATGAGAAAATTGGGTCACTTACACATTGTCAGTAGAATTGGGAAATAATCCAACCATTCTGTAGAGCAATTAGGAACTATGCCCAAAGGACTATAAGGCTGTGCATACCCTTTGACCCAGCAGTGTCATTACTTTGTTTGTACCCCAAGAAAATCATAAAGGAGAGTAAAGGACCCTCATATGCAAAAAAAATGTTTGTAGCAGCTCTTTTTGTTGCAGCAAAGAACTAGAAAATGAGTAAATGCCTATCAATTGGAGAATGGCTGAACAATTTGAAGTATATGAAAATAAAGGAATATTAATTTTCTATAAAAATGATGAGCAAGCTGATTTTAGAAAGGTCTGGAAAAGTTTATACCAACTGATGCTGAGTAAAACAAGAAGAACCAGGAATACATTTTATACAATAACAGCAAGAATGTGCAATGATCAACTATTAAAGACTTGGTTCATCTCAGTGGTTCAATGATTTGATGCAAAGCAATCCTAATAGACTTTGGGCATCCTGACAAAAAACTGGGGAGACAATGTAAATCAACACATGTTATATTCATTTCTTTTTTCTGTTTTTTTAATCTTTCCCATAGATTTTCTCTTTTGTCTGATTTTTCTCTCCCACCATGATTCATAAAGCTAGGTGTATTAAAAATAAATATATTTACTAGAAAAAAAGAAAAGTGATTTGGTGATTCCTAAGTAGAACAAACAAGAATTTGGACAGCATGAAGAAGAGAAATGGTGATTAATTGTTAGAAGAAGAAGGGACTGATAGTGACAATAAGAATAAATAAAATAACAATTCTTCTTCTTTGCCCTATGTGTCAAGAGTACAAAAACATTAGTTAGTCAATCCATAACTATTTATTAAATACTTGTCATTAATCAAATACTGTGCAGAATCAAAAACATCCTTAAAGAAGGCAAGGATAAGAATATTGTGATAAGAATGGTAGAAGTCTTTTTATCACCTTTACCTCTGCTCCTTTTGATTATTTAATCAAAAGTTTTCTGCAGAACATATAGCAACTATTTCAACCTGATAGGACAGTAAATCCTAAGAAAGAGTTGGAAGAGCTGTATGTGGATTTCAGCTTAGAGCTGAATAAGATAGCAGGCTTCTTTCAGTTAATCTAGTTATTGAGATATTTGTAAAAGGATTAGCACAATGCCTAAAACTTAGTAGACATTATATAAATTCTTATACCTTTCCTCATCTTTCCTTCACTAATCAATAATTTTTTTTTGAATACTTACTATATGTCATCCTAAGTTCGAGAATACAAGCATGAAGAATAGTCCCTGATTTCTAGTACCTTATATTCTAATAGGGAAGACTACACAGAAAAGAGAGATGTAAAAGGGAATGGGGTAAAGATTCCTTAAGTTAGGGACATGATAGAAAAAGTTCTTTGGAGTTACTTCAGCACTACAACCTGATTCAAGGAGATGAAAACTGAGATAAACCCCTCAGATGACCTTTGAAAAGCAATTTCACTAGAATGTTGGCAGTAGTTTCATATAATAGAATAAAGAGAGAATATATAGTGAGTTAACAGAAAAACATCATTTCCATAAAGAATGAAGATAAATCTTCCACTAATACTAGAGAGAAGGGAAAAATGAGTAATAATTTTTGGAAAATGCAAAAAAAGAAATGAATGAGTTAAATGAATTCTTATTAGAAAGCTTCTATCTTTTCTATGAAGTAGGGATTGAAATCATGTGCTGTAAATGTGTCATTAGATGTTGCTGTTGGGGTCTTGAGAGAAGAAAATACTTGCAATAGATGTTTTGGGGAATGAGATAAAGTGTCAATTTAAAAAAAAAAAAAAACTGGAAGCCTTGCCAATTAATCAAGATGAACTCAACCATTTCTCTGGATGTTAACTATTAACTGTGGCTGCTTTATTTTTTATCTTACCAAGTGTCAGTATAAGCTAATACAAGCTTTATGTGAACAGTCATTTTATTTTATTTTTACTGTTTCAGGCCAACTCTTGACTTTCACATTGCATTTATACATCGTTAGAGTCAGGGGCAGATCTCAAGAGCAGACTATAAGAGGCACTTGGAGTCTTATTCTGCCTGAGCTAATAAACTACGCATTTAAAGTATTGAGTAAGGCTCATTAACGAGGAAAAGCCTCCTTGCTGTTGCTGATCATGCTCAAACTCTTGCACTCTCAGTCATGTGACCAGGGGACTATAAAAAGGAGGTTGCAGAAGGCGGGGAGGAAACTCAAGGGAACTCCTAGGGAATTCAAGGGAACTAGAGGGAACTGGAGGGAACTCCAAGGAAGAAAGATGGGAACTCCAGAAGAAAGGCTAGAGGGAATGTTAGGGAACACTATGTAAAGAGTTAGAATAAAGACCTGTTGCCACATACTTGAGTGACTTGGGTGTTCTGTGGGGGAATCTCTAAAGAGGTAGCTCTCTGATTGAGATAATCAGAGCCAGAGAAGTCCGAAGTCCTGGGGAAGGTAAGAAACCAGTTGACCCCTGCTGAGGTAAGCAGCTGGGAGTTAACGATACATTCCTTTCCATTATGTGTATTTTAAGGATAAATATATTATTCTTTGCCCCCAGCACTACACACTTGGTATCACACATATCTTCAACATATATTTCTCATTGTCTCCATCAGAACATAGGTTGTTTGAGAGCAGAAACTGTGTTTTTTTTCTTTATATTCCTAGGACTTATTACATTGTCTCACATGTTACAACTTAGTAAATATTTGTTGCTTGTGGAACTTATGCATAACAATACTAGCAAAATGATTACAATTCAATCATATATATGCTACAGTTTTATGTTATCATATATATATGTATATATATATATATATATATGTAAAGCAATTCTATGTGTTAATTATCTGTAAAATTGCATTGTGTATATATGTGTGTATATGTATATATAGCAATTAAGAGTAAACTTTTTTGTTAATCAGTCAATAAATATGTGTTTAAAATTCACCTTGGTATAGCCAGTATCCTAGGTATTTGGATAACAAGACTAAAATAAAATATCCCTTTTCTCAAGACATCATTCTATTGAAAAGAGATAATTATGTAAAAATATATTTCTGCATATAACTATATTATATAACATATGCATATATAGTATGTGTGAATATGCATGCAGTAAATATGTTATATATGTGTGGTATGCATGTGTTTGTATATACACAGAAACAGTAATGGGGGAGGTTAAATGAAGTTCCATGTAGATGATATTTGAGTATAACTTTAAAGGAAATTTCAGAGTTTGACAAGATGCTTCCTAAAATAAAGTTTATGACTAAATATTGTTCAAAATGGAACTGGCTCCACTAACTTATCAGCAGGTTCTGTTTCCAATTCATTCTATTTGTTTTGAGATTAAAATAATATCATTTTGTTGCCTTTTCTTCCATATGAGTTTACTAATCTCTCAGTCTCCTGTCTGATATGTCTGCAGATATCATCATGAAACAGCTATGAAATTAAGCTTGAGTTAGGAAAAGCTGAGAACAAATTTAGCCTCAGACACTTACTAGTTAGTGTAGTTCTGGGCAAGTCATTTAAGTACTATCTGCTAGAATTTTTTCAATTGTAAAATGTAGATAAGAAAATTTGTTATTCAAGATTCCAGTAAAGATCAAATGAGATAGTATTTATTAAATGCTTAGCTTGGAACATGATAGGCACTTAATAAATGCTTATTTCTTTACTTTTCACATTTTAGTACAGTAATTCTTCATAAGCACACACACACACACGTGTGTGTGTGTGTGTGTGTGTGTGTGTGTGTGTGTGTGTGTGTGTGTGAGTGTGAGTGTATGAATGCATATGTGTAAGTCCTGGGTCACTTTAGAAGTCTACAAAAGTTATTGAATAATCTCAATATATTTGTTGCAAAAATCATAATTCAAGGAAATATTTAATTTCTCCTAAAATAAAAATAAAGATTTACTTTTGCACACCCAAGTTCACAGATCTCTTCAAATCTATCTATGTACTACAAATTGGTAACACCTGCTCTTATTAACTTGGATCTTCTATTTGAGCCCCTATTACTTTGGTTGCATTACTTTAATGACCTGGAACTTCTAGCCTTCCATCTGTTGTCTCATTCCCAAGATTTCTTAAATGTTATTAAAGTCCCTTTGAAAAATATTTTTTTTCCCCTATAAAAGTAATCTATCATGGACACACTTCTCTTCCCCTACTCCCAGAAATTTTTCTGATGTTTCCCAAAGTATTCATATCAAATGAAGCAAATATAACATTTATTAAAATAATAAAGAAGTTTAAACAGCTAGAAGAAACTATTTGCGTGATTATATATGTGCTTTCTAACTTGATACTTTATTGTCTACCTAACTCCCTATAATTCCCAAACAAGTCTCCTAAATCATGGTCATTCTTTCTTTACTTTCCTGTTTCATCTCTACTTTTTTTTTTCTTTCTTTAAGATGTATCCCCTGTCTAGAATAACATTTTTTTCTTCATTTTCTCCCACTACATTTCATTGGTCTTCCAAGACCGATATCAAAAATAGCTAGCAAGATTGTTTTTTATTCCTGTTTTTGTTGTTGTTTGTTTGTTTGTTTGATTATTGCCTAACACAACATTGTACTCATAGTAGTTGAATTAAACAAAATCAAAGAAATAACTTGAATTTCAATTTCTTTATTGATAAAAATCAGTAAACTGAAACTTTAATTTTATAAGAGGAATCACATTATAATGGAAAGAACACTGGATTTGGAATTGGAGTAACTGAGTTGAAATTATCAATGTGCTACTTATTTAACTCATTGGAAATTTAGGTTAATTACTTAACCTTATTTATAAAATTAGAGATAATATCATATGTCCTTTCAATTCCCTATATATATCATCCTATAACAACAAAAAAGATTATAAAGATTAAAATCTAAAACACTATTTATTACATATAACTTGTATATATTACATAGAAATATGTCATTTAAACCCTCCAGATGGTTGGTTTCCTTATCTCTTGAAGAAAGGTTTGGACTCAATCATCAATATTATTTTTGCTTCTAAATTCTGTTGTGTGTCTAATCTCTTCCATGAAATTTGCTAGAAAAATTCAGTCAATACTAATATTTTCTAGCTTTCCACTGCACTTACTGACTATGCCATGTATTTTGTGAGATAGTTTATATTAACTTCATTCCACAATGTAAATGTCAGGTTTTTCTTAATTTTTTGAAAATTTTTTTTCCTATCAGATAGTTTTATTTGATAAGTTTTCATTTCCCTCAAAAGCTAAACTATTAGAGGTATCATGTCAAATACTCCTCTAAAATTAATTAATAAACATTTTAAATTCTGTACTAATTATAGCTTGCATTTAGAAGTTTTTAAGGTACTTGGAGGAGCTCAGTAAATTCTGCTGGAAACAGCATTTTATTATATATACGATTATAACTATTATGTTGCCTAAATTTGTAATTTTAAGCATCATTATCATGTGGGTTGTACAGTGAGTGCCTCATATTCTTTAAGCATTTAATTGCTGCCATGCCCATGCAATTTGAATGTCTTAACCTATATGAAAAAAAAAAACAGGTAAAATTTATCTCTTCAGTTGCTTGCCATCATCATCCCATTCTCTTATTGCAAAATTAGTCTCTCACAGGCATTTAAAACTACAGCTCCCCATTCTTAAAAATAGTAAAAATAGTATTTCCTTCCTCTGCCATTGCAGGATGCCCTTATATTTGTTTCATGCAGGAGGTAGTAGAATGAGATGGATTACTTTTCCCTAATATCCTGCAGTTCTGATTTATTTTTAAAAAATTAGGTACTAAGGGTAAATCAACTTCTTTCTGGAAGTCAATGTAATATAATTGGAGTTTAGTACCCAGCATGCAAAAGGTAGAAATGTGTTTTTTATGCTCAGCTTACATAAAGATAGCAGCAGAATATGAAAAGAATTTGAGACCAATGCCTAAACTAGATTTATTCAAAAATTTATTCAAAAGATAAAATTCAATGAGAATTGCTCTCCTGAAAAAAAATCTTGCTAGGAAAAGCATTAGAATGTAAAGTGTTTCACAGAAGTAAATTCATGCTGTTAGATCTCTGAACATGGTATTAGTATTTTCAGTCCTTTATTGAGATTGAATATTTTACTTTGCATTTTGCTCTGATACTATTTTACTTTTTTAAAAATAGTAAACAGTAGCAACTATTCCTGATTAAGTATACATTATCAGGCTCTATACACTCTGAAAAGAGTTTCTTCCTGTGACCTTCTTATTTTAAAGTGTAAAATGGTTATATTGTCTCCAATTTACTTTTATTAAAAAGAAAAAAAAAACAGTAAAATCTAACCTCTTTCCTATATACCTTTCTGTATACTATACATGCACTTAAATGCATAAAACAGAAAAATTAATAAGCAAAATGTCTGAAAAATATGAAGGCACTATGTATTTAGAATAGTTGGGATCATTGATGATATTTGCAAAAGCATTATGAGTAAATTTACTTTACTTGTGTCTTCCAAAAATAGAATAAAAAATATTAAAACTGAATAGGCTTTTCCTACTTTTTTTAGTTCAGCAAACTAATTAACATAGAGCTTAATCACCTTTGTGTCACCAAATACACACACACACACACACACACACACATATACATATGTATATATAACTAATAGTAGGTGCTGCTGATCAGTTGCCAGATGGTGTATAGTAACAAAGACCAAATACTATCAATGACACATTGAACATTAGTCCTGTGTGTACTCAACTTTGCTCAAAGCCATAGGACACTTTGAGTGTAATAACAAGACCTTCCTGACTAGCAAAGAATTGGTTACATCTCTATCTTTTTGCAGCCCTTTGTGCAAACTGCAATGTTTTTGTCCTTACTAATTGTATCATATCTGTATGTTTTTGTCTTTACTAATTGTATCATATTCCTTCTTTATGTAACTAATGGTTTTCAGTGGGGTTTGTTCATAGAGCTATAGCATAATTTCATTGGGATTTTAAATTTTAATTAGAACAAGATCAAAACCAACTAAATCAAAGTGTTTAGAGTAGACTAGGCATCGATGTTTCCTTACCAGGAAAAAAACAAAACAAACAATAATCTTCACTCCCAGCAGAAGCCCAGAAACCTAAATATGTACAGTTCTGATACTTGGAGTTTGACTTCTCCCTCCTATTAGTGCTGGGAGGGAAAGATGACACTCATTCAGAGGGAATCTCAGCCTGGCTGGGCTCAGAAAATCCTAGTGATCACATAAAGTTCCTAGTATTTGCCTGGGTTATTCCATAATATTGATATTATTTGGCACATTTCTTCCTTATTCTCATATTTTAATCATAACCCTTTGTCACTGAGACTATTCATGCTCCAAGGTAACAGGATTCTATTAACAGACAAACAGCAGGGCCTGCCCAAAGCAAGATATCCTCATTCTAATAAATATCTAGTTTATTTTCTGGTCCTTTCTCTGTAAAATACCATAAGATCAGCAAAATTCTGACTCCCCTGATCCAGACACCAACTGGTCTGTCGTCTCCTTACCTACAAAGCTTTGTGAACTGATTGACTCAACACCTATATGTTACTTGTCTTGACAATTTTAGATGAACTAGAAGTGAAATCTCAAACAAGATCATCAATCAACTATACCAATCATTCTGAACAACAAACTGAAACACCCTGAATAGAAACAATTGAAGTAACTACTTTTCTTTCTGAATTACTGAACTTTTTGTCTTTCCTCTGCTAAACATAGCCTATGAATCCTTTCACTGGGAGGATTTAAATATACAATAGAAGGGGTTGCCATATTTTTAGGGCCTGGCATGCACTGCATGGCTAAATGGAGTCTATGATGCTGAATGAACCCTTCCCAATTTGCAAAAAGGAATTGGGCTATAGCCAAGAATAAGTTCCACTGGTGGGAACAAATCAAGCACCAGAACTTTGTAAATGAGAGACTGAACTGAAAGAATTACAGGGGTCAAAAATAATACTCCAGGTTCTGGTGCAGCAGAACCTTCAGCAGAACCTCCTTTTAGCTGGAGAACTCCTACAGTCCTATTCTCAGAACAGTGTTGCCACCTCTGAAATTTGCCCACAGGCCTGCTGTGCTGTTTTTCAAGTTTCTGAAAACCCTAAGGAATCTGACTAGACAATTCATGAAGCAGTCATATCATTATTTAAAGATCCCGGGATACTTTAAGTGTTCCCTGTCCAGAAAAGGGTAACAGTGATAATGTAACTCATTGTCAAAGATTCTTTCAAATGCACTTGCTTATCCATCCATCTTGTCTTTTCCACTTTCTGTCTGTGCAAGAAGCACAGCTAAACCAGCAGGGTCCACCAGGTAATTACTTCAGTCACTGCTGTGCCAATCTAACTCTGTCAAGAAGACAGAAACATCTATCCTCTCAATTCTGAGCGTAGAAATGTGAAAAATGGGACCCCATAAATATATTTCATGTATATTTCCATTAAAAATAGGTGTCTAAAGTAGTTTGAAAAAATCCAATATATTACTTGAAAAATAGAAATACCAGAAAAACTATATTATCTTTGAGTAAAAACATTTTGATTAAAAATATATAATTATTTCAAAAAATTTTATTTATAAAAATTTTCTTAAAAAAACAGTAGTTCAGGTTTTGAATCAGAATCAAAAATCACAACTTCAAAATTTAAACTCTTAGAAATCTATATGTTTTGTGAGTCTTTTATTAATTCCTATACTATCTTGGACACATTAGAAAATTAATGAAACATGGTTTAATAGATTTTAAAGACAAAAAATAAGTCCTTTCCCCTTCAACAAATTTATATTCTTTTCCATATTCTTTATGTTTTAGTCCTATTGTCATTCTGAATACTTAAAACACTATTTGTTAATAATAGAAATGCAGAAAATTATATAATCAAAATAGCAATATATTGACTATTAATATAGAACTTTGCAATTCATAAATTCTTTTGCAGACCTTATTTCTTTTGATCCTCAAGAGAGTCCTAGGAGATGTAGGCATTACAAATATTGTTATTTCTACTTTACAGATGAGGAAACAGATCCATAAAAGTTAAAAAGTCAAATGATTCACTCAAATGATTTTTAGCATTGTTGGTATGTTTTGAATTCCAGTCTTCCTGATAATGTTCAAAGCTCTTTTTGTTCAAATATGCTAGGAAGAGAAGGAATAGGAGAGATGAGATGTGGGGGGGAAAGGGAGGAGGAGGAGGAGGAGGAAGAGGAGGAGGAGGAGGAGAACAAAGAAGAATAATTCTAAATTTTTATCTTCTGGTTCTAGCTCTACCATTTCAGCCTTTTAGTTTTCTCATCTGTAAAAGAAACATTTTCTCTGAGGTTCTATACAACAAGTTCCATGACTCTATGGTTAAAATCAAGATGAAAAGAATATAAGATTAGATAAAATATGGTTCCATTTTCTGATTGTATCTATTTCTAGAGCAAAGGGCAAATCCTGAAACCTATATTATTAAACTAGGAACATGTGTTTAGTATATTTCATTTTTAGCAAAGTAATGCTTTATTTTTATTTCCATAGAAATTGAAAAGGAGAGCTGTGGAGATCCTGGAACACCACTGTATGGAATTCGAGAAGGAGATGGATTTTCAAACAGAGATATTTTAAGATTTGAATGTCAATTTGGATTTGAGCTTATTGGAGAGAAATCAATTATTTGTCAAGAAAATAACCAGTGGTCTGCAAACATACCAATCTGTATCTGTGAGTATAGTGTGTTTTATTTGCATATAACACTTCACAATATGCATGTCTAGAGATGTTCATAATTAATACAATTATAACAATTTGAGGGGGTGAGCAATAAACTAGTTCACTTATGATGCTATAATTCTATCACAAAATAGATTTCATAGCTACTTAAAATAAAATCTTATCTTCTCCTTCTAATTATTAAAATGATAATCTAATGTGATTAAATTAATAAAATAAATGTTATATATATCACAAAGTATATTTTATAAATGTCTAGATTTTTCATATAATATATACATTTATATGTAAATTTGTAGAAGGTTATTTACATCATCAGGTTACTGGAGGCTGACTTGCAATCAAGGGTATTTAAATTATTTAAAGACCTTACCTTATGTATAATGCATTAACTTATTTTTGCTTTTAAATGCTTACTCACCCACAGTGGTATATATTTCATTTAGCTGCCTCTTATTTATGTTGTGCATAATGAACTGTGCCAAGGTCCTAATATACAGTGTTTTTGAGTTAAAAGTATATTTCTCCAAATACATATACTAAAACATTATGGTATAACTACACTAAAATTTTAATCTCCATTATCTATTGATGTATGATTATGTTCAATACAATTTTATCTTAATTACCAAGTAATAAAAATGAGAGACTATTACTGTGACATTAAGTATAAAGACAAGTATTATATGTCTACATATATACATATGTATATATATATAATATATATATATATGTATATATATATATATTTATATATATACACATATATATGTGCTATGACTTGAATTCATAAAATAAGGTAGAAAAATGAGTCACAGTATGAGTAGTCACATATAATAAGCCTTTTCTTATATTTTATTTGTCTACATTCTATTTCCAAAATCATAGAGATCAGTTCAACACCTGAATTTCCAAGATAATTTACTTATGAGAAAATTATGTTGTAGTTTGTTCTGGTCTAAAGACATTTTGAGATTTAAAAATATATATATATATATTTTAATTTAGTATTGTTAATGTATTTCACTACATGCCCAAAGTCCTAACAGTCCAATGTCCTATATCAATTCAATCAACTCCATTAAACCTGTTACAGGGAACAACCAAAGAGAGAGGTCATAAAACCCTTAAAATTCTTAGGGTATCAGAAGACTGTTAGTAAGTTCTATTTTCTTAGACTAGAAACATGTTGCCACTGTTATTGTAGTTATGGAGAGTGATAAGATAATAGGAAATTTGAAGAATGTATTGATAGTAGTATTTTCTCAAATTATACACAAGAAATATTTTCTCCCACTTAACATTTTTCCCCTTAAGCCTCATTGCTTTACTTAGTTAAATTAGATTTTTTTTTTTTATTTAAGTGCTGATTAGACATCCTGAACAAGGTTGTCTCATGGTAAATTATTTAGGATAAGGAAAAAATAATGAAGCCTTGGCTTCTCCCAAGCCATGCCTCGGAGAACAACTTAACAAATCTAATTCTGTTACTATATAGCTTCATAAATTGGGACAAGCCTTTCTTAGAAACTAAAAACTAAACTTGAGACCAACTCTTCTACCTGTCTCCTATTACAATGGTACTGTTTCTCCATACAAATTTTATTTTTTCACTACAAGCCCACAACCACAGCCTTGGAGAAAAACAAGCTTACAAGAAAATTTGCTTGTTTCTTTGTGGCTTGTTTTTGTGTTTGTTTGTTTTATTTTATTGCTTTTTTTGTCTTTTTGCTTTTCCACGAGGTTAAGTAATCCCAAATTCTCTAAAGCTTTTCAAATAATGCCTATTTTTCAAACTCATCATATTCAATTTTTACTGAGCTCTTTAAGTTTTTATATATTTTTTCACCTTTAAAAATGTGCATAGAAATCTAATCTAATAAATGTATTTTAATTTCTATTTTTGATTCCATCTGTGTGGTGAGATCTGTATGGGGAAAAGCCCTGTCCTGATTAAAATTCCCAACTCATAATCTCACAGAATTGCCTGTGGCATTAAGAGTTTAAATGGCTAATCCAAGGTTTTATATATATATTGGGTTTGAGGCAAGAGTTGAATCTAGGTCATCCTCAACTCCTTCCCAAAAAGAAAAGAATCACTTCTATCCATATAAAATGGCTTATTTTGTATTTCTTTATGTATTCTGTTATTTGGTTTAAGAGTCAATATGATTATGTAATTTTTTAAAAAGCTTGATATTTTAATGTATAGTTCAAATCCTTTGAATGTTGGATATGGATTGACTAATGAAGCAACCATTTATAGTGATCTTGAAGACAGATTGAAAAAAATAGCAGGTGAAGCTTTTGAAAATGCATATTACTCTAATTTTTTTTTTTTTTTTTTTTTTTTTTTTTACAGTTCCTTGCCTTTCTAATTTTACTGCACCAATGGGGACAGTTCTTTCTCCTGATTACCCTGAAGGTTATGGTAATAATTTAAATTGTATCTGGACAATCATCTCAGATCCTGGAAGTCGGATACATCTTTCATTTAATGACTTTGACCTGGAATCTCAGTTTGACTTCCTTGCTGTTAAAGATGGTGATTCTCCAGACTCTCCAATCCTTGGAACATTCACTGGTGCTGAAGTTCCTTCTCATCTTACTAGCAATAGTCATATTCTGCGCTTGGAATTTCAAGCAGACCACTCAATGTCAGGCCGGGGTTTTAACATAACATATAATAGTAAGTCATTTTCAGTATCACATAGAATCATAGACCAATTAAAATGGGAAAAGATCCTATAAATTTATCCCTTATTTAACAGATGAGGACACAAGACATCTAAAGAGTTGTCTAAGATTATAGTGATAACATTCATGAGAGTTATTTGGTCTCTTGGTATTTAACCCAATGTTCCATCAGGGTTATTTTTGTGTTAAAGGCAACTACCACAAAAATATCTATAGTAAAGACAAAT
This sequence comes from Sminthopsis crassicaudata, assembly GCF_048593235.1. Classification (NCBI taxonomy): domain Eukaryota; kingdom Metazoa; phylum Chordata; class Mammalia; order Dasyuromorphia; family Dasyuridae; genus Sminthopsis; species Sminthopsis crassicaudata. The sequence goes on from NC_133617.1 coordinate 124,497,683, forward strand.
TCAGTTAGGGAACAGCACAAACTTCCATGGGAGAAGAAATCTCAGATCTCATTGTATTGAAGGAAAATCAGAAATGGTAGTATATTCTAATGGCTTGGTTGAGGATGTTGCAAAGGGAGGAAAAAAAGTGAATATTGAGTACAAAGAAACTTATCTAGATTTTAAAGGAAAAGACTAATAGTCTTGCTAACTAAGAACTAAATTAATTTGTTTTCATCTTTTTTTTTTTTCCAATTCTGTAGAGCATTGACTATTTGCTACAACTGAATTAAATGTCTTTTCAAACATGGTCAGTGCTTACTTTACATTAATTCACATAAAAAATTCATTTTTACACAAATAATTTTTAAAATTATAAAAAACATTTCAAAACTATCTCATGCCAATTGATTCAGTTGATATCCCTTGTGAATTCAGGTTCTCTTGACTCCAAGAATTTATTCACTACACAACTATTCCTTTCTTTCCAGAGAAATACGTATTTAAAAATTTACAAGTTTTTAAAAATCTGATTTAGATGGGAAAAAATAACTTATTCTATAGACTATATAAACCAACTAAATAGGATTACTCCTATTTTGGATAATTCAATTTATTTTACTTTTTGTAGATTTGATATTTTTAAGGGGGAGAACACATTCTTCCCCCTAATTCCTGTATTTCAAATGCAAATTGATATTTCCATTTTAGGAAAATAATGAGACAATAGAATATTGTATAAAATGAAATGGAAAGAATCCATGAATTTAATAATATACATAGATATTGATGTTTCTCGTACAGTGGTTCTATCAAATCTTAAAATGTAGAATATGTAGGAATGTAGGAACTTTTTTTCTTGAAATTACTTAACTTTGTTAGCTATTAGCCAGGTAAGAAGATTTAATAATATGTTGTCATATGACAAAGAGATTAAAGGTCTCTTCATATTGGCCCATTTAAAATAAGAGATACTTGCTGTTTATTTGTTCTCCCAATAGCCAGCTTAGAGAGTTTCTAAAAATATGCATTTGTAGCCTTTTCAAAGTTGCATTGGTGATAAATACTGTGATTAATAAATTGTTTAAATGTAAATGCACTTCATTAAAGCAAAACCCATTGCTTTTTGGGCTTAGGCGATATTCTTTATAAATCTGTTGTCTTGCTCTGAGAGATTCAGAATCTTTTTATCCTTATATACTCACTATTATTTCTTTAAATCTATTTAATTGTAATTTTGATAATAGTACTTCATTACTTGATTTTTATTTTTCATGTTTATCATGTGTTTAGTATTGTAATAAAGTTTTATTTTTTTCCATGTCATGCTTGGTACTAAGTAAATATATATTCAGTGCAAATATCGACAAGTACATACAGCTAGAATAGTGCCAGTCAAATATTGCTTTGATTCATTTAATAAATTTAAGCTTAGTTTAAACCATTCTTCCAAAATAAAAGACTAATGAGCAGCTTACTCCCCCATATACTATAAAATATATATTTGTATGACATATAAAAAAGTAAACTTTGAGCAGTATTATATAGTCAGACTTCAAGCATTTTCTATACTCGTTCATCCCAATTGATGTATTCTTTTCACCACAATAATTTTAATAAGTGTTTATAATTTTTATTAGACAAATAAGGGTAGCCTTGACTTGCAAAACCACATGTAAAAGTGTGTTTAGACACATGCAAAATGTCCCCGGCACTGTGCTAATAAACTCCAGAGGTAAAAAAAAAAAAAAAAAAAATCTACACTGTCCTTGCCCTCAAAGATCTCACATTCTAATGGAAGAGAGAACATGTAAATACTTATATATATATATACAAAATATATAGAGAGTAAAGGAAAGATAATGTCAAAAGGAAGGCATTAGCAGTGATCTTGTGTTGTAGGGTTAAGCCACACTTGAACTGGAAATTCTGACTACTCTAGAGCAATGATATTCCTATGGGCCACATATTGATTTAGTTTAAACATGTGATAGTATCTATGCTTTGTTGCTTATTTTTTCTTAAGTATTCATCATTTGCATTTTAATCTGATTCTGATGACATTTTGGAAGTGTTGGAGGCCATATGCCATCCACTGACAACCTTTGCTCTAAACAGTAGGGGTTTGTAAATTGGAGTTGATAAACTTTTCATTTAATCATTTGATATCTATATTCTCTGATGATTAGTTTCCTTTGGAATCTTTTATTTAATGAATTTAAAAATATTACTCTGTGTGGTCCTTAGAAGTCAGATTACTTACCACTCATTTCAAGATTCATGACAAAAAAAACCAAAAAAACTGTTTAAAAACTGCTGTACCAATGAAAATGTGATCTCTAGTCACTAGCTCTCGAAATATGTGATTACTTTAAAATTCACTATTTCATAATGCTTTAATGGAATAGTCTTTTGAGTAGGAGGCTTTTTTCCTTACATATATGAATTATATTACAAGAATTCAGCGAGAATATTAAAATAAAAAAAATTAAAGAAAAATAAAAACCAGACAGACTAAAAACTTACAGAAGTTATAGTGTACTCAGCATTTTTCTCCAGAAAAGGCTAGATTATCCTTTATCTCATGTGTGATGTGACTTTTTTTTCTGTTTTGTGCTAAAGCATTTGGACACAATGAATGTCCTGATCCTGGAATACCAATAAATGCACGCCGGTTTGGAGATAACTTTCAACTAGGAAGTTCAATATCAGTTATTTGTGAAGAAGGATTTATTAAAACACAAGGAACAGAAACAATTACTTGCATACTAATGGATGGCAAAGTAATGTGGAGTGGGCCAATTCCTAGATGTGGAGGTAAGTTCCTATGTATACATGTATGTTGTTTGTATTTTGTAAAAGTTTATACACACACACACACACACACACACACACACACACACACATATATATATCTTTCATAATCACAAATAAGTGTAGATCCAGCACCATTATTAAAAAGATCAAAAAATTCAACATTGATTTAGAAACTTTTCCAAAGACATTTTTTAAAATCAGGAGAAAGGGTATGTTTAGGATAAGGGAAGGTCTATTACCTCATGGAATTTACATTTCAGGAGCAAGATGGAACAGCAACATCTGAAACTATAATAAACAATATTATGCAATTAGTATATTAGAGAATTACAAAACAGACTGATATAAAGTGGTGGAGAAAGTATCATTACCAACTTTGTAAAAATCTATTAACTAACTAAAGATACAGTTATATACAGTTATATATGCATATCTTTAGATAGATAGATATCAAAAGACATTAAATAAATATGTAGCTTTATTTTTAAATAGGCATGTTATATATAATGTGTATATAGAATGCTTTTTAATATACTATTTAGAAATTTGTATCATATGTTCGAGCTCATTAACATTTCATATTTTATGTAAAATGCAAATAAGAAAGTTTCAAAAGGGCAATAGTTATAAACAACATACTAATAAGTTATAAATATGGATGACATGCAAAAATACTTGAATGATTTTGTCTCATTTTTCATTTCTCTTGGTAATTTATCTTCTTGGAATGTAAGATTATTAATTTCCAAATAAGGATAAACTATTAGTTGTAAATAGCAAAATAAGAATTTGTCTAACATATTTTAAAATCAAAATAGGAATTTATTTCAAAAGTATGAAATTTGTTCTTTTTCTGAAATAATTTTGCATTAAAGTGAATAGTTTTTTTTAAACTACTTGTTCCCATTCTGTGCAAATACTCATTCATAAAACTATATTTAAAGGAACCACAATATTATCCATTATAGGTTTGTATCTATTATATGAAGTAAATTTTTGAATTTCTCTTTTATTATTTTAATAACAAACTGTATGTTTATAAAATGTGTCTGTGTACTTACAGATAGATAATTTGAGAGTACTTAAATGCTATATATTATACATCATTGTGTGTTATATAACATATATGTGTTATAAATATATATATATATGTATATATATATATACATATATATATGTATGTATTCAAATACTCAATTGGAACTATGATCTCAATGATTCAATAGTTCCCTCCAATGATCGTAATTTGTCTATAACTGACAGTACTCTATGCCTTATCCATGTTCTCCCCAAAGCATAGGACAGAAATTCTACCCAACATGAAGTTCTTATTCCTTTCTCATCGCATCATAAATATATCCGTGGAGCATTCTTATCTATGTGTCATCCTTCACATAACTTTTTTCAAATACATAGAGATTTTCCAGATACATTATCTAATTTCTATCATTATTTATATGCTTTATAATAGTAACTGTTATTAAGACTACCCCATGCTCACCATTTCCATTTTCACATTTACCCTCTGGGAAGGAAATTGACAAGCTCAATTTTTAAATGCTTAAAAAAATTAAATTATTGTAAAAATTGTAGTGACAGAGTGGGAAGAATTTCTTTACAACAATTGAAAGAATTAGTAATTTTTCCTGTATTGACCATTCATTTCAAAACATATTTTTTCACTTATATAATGACTCAATTTTTCTCATGGTAACTGGTGGCATATTGGCAGACACAATCAACCAAATTGCTGATTTTTTAGGAAAATTAGCTCTTTTATATACACAGTCCTACACATGAACAATATTTACATATATCCTACTATATTTTTCCACTATTAAATCAATTTGATAACTAACAACTTGTCCCACATAAAGCTGGATTGATGTTCCTTTAATTTCTAATCCATTAAGTATGTTGCAAAGGGAAAAGGAGAAAATAACTTAGACCTCAGTTATTGGTATCATTATCTTTGTTATTGCTTATTTTTTCTAAAATGGAAATACTGTAATCTTGGACCAGATATAATATTTTATTACAATAATTTAATAATTACTCTTTCATTTTCATATAACATTTTTATGTTATTAAGCAAGCATTTATTAAATTCTTATTATGTTTCAAGCACTATTCTAACTGATGATAGACAAAAAGAGAATCCTTGCACTTAAGGATCTCAAATTCTAATTAGGGAAAATATATTAATAACAGTGTAAATATAAGATAAATGTGATATAAATGGAAAATTAACATCAGAGTAAGGACCCTTGCTGGGGGTAGAAGACTGAGATACAGGAAAATATCTGCAAGAGAACTTGAGCTTAGTCTGAAAAGAAACAAAGAAACTTAGTAGGTAAATATAAATGCATATTATATTAAAAAAAAGTCTTTCCATGTCTATTAATAGGATTGATGTGATTTCCATGGCTTTCTTATGTTATGATTTGTTCTATTGACTCTTTCCCTAATATTAAATCACTTTTACTTTCCTAATATAAATATTAATTGATATTTTTGAAAATCAAACACATATTTCTATTAAAGAAGTGAAAAAAGAAAGTTAGAAAATTGATGCAAAAAGAAAAAGCATTCCAGTGATATGTGCAAAGACATATTCAGGAGAAGTAACATTCATATAAAGAATAACAAATTAGTAAGTTTAGTGAAATCATAGTGTGAATATTATGGTTCAGTCATTTCAGTCATGTATGATTCTTTGTGACCCCATTTGGGGTTTTCTTAGCAAAAATATTGAAGTGATTTGTCATTTTCTTCTCCAGGCCATTTTTCAGATTAGGGAACTGAGGCAAACAGGGCTAAGTGACTTGCCAAACTAATAGAGTTAAAAACTACATAAAGCCAGATTTGAATCTTCTTGACTCCAGCAATCTGTTATACCACCTATCTGCCCACTGAGTAGGTAGAAGGGAGTAATGTGTGAGAAGACCAGAAAACTGGGAAGAGATCAGATTGTGAATGACATTAAATGACATGAAAATATTTTTACATTTGATCCTGGAATTAACAAGGAACCATTGCAATTTAATTAGTGGAAGTGTGAGGGTAGGGAGATTGACATGCCAAGCTAACATTAAAAAAAAAAAAAAAAAAAGTTACTATAGCAACTGAAAAAAAGAATGGAATCCAGAAAGACTTTAAGTAAAGAATATCAATTATAAGACTATCATAAGATTCACAGATAATAGAGCCTGAAATAGGATGGTGGTTATGTGATTGAAGAAAATAAATTAATATGAGAAGTGTAAAGTAGAAATGACAATATTTGACAACAAAGTATTGAGAAATGTCAAGTGGAGTGGACAGGAGAAATCAAGATACTACTGAACTTACAAGGTAGGTGATTGGAAGGTAGTTTACTTGGTCAAAATGGGAAAGTTGGAAAGAGTAAATATTTGGGGAATACTTTCTGTTTTGGACATATTGAATGTGTATTGCCTATAGAATATCCAATGAAATTACAAAGTCAGCCTAAACAGTCTCTCTAGATTCTAACTTTTTACTCTCTACTCTTAAAGCAATTAAGAAGTTGTGTTGATAAATATAATCAAAATTATATTAATTATTTTGAAAATTCAAAGTAATCCAATACAGACCATACTTTTGCCACCGTTCTTTCTGGTTACTAAATCCTATCTCTATTACTGAGAATGAAAATAAAAGAGAATGGGTAGTATACATAAGTCTTTCCAGAAACTTTCTGCTGTTTAGGCCAGGTTACCCTTCCTAAATGACGATTTATTTGCTATCTTGTTTTTTTTTTTTTTTTTTTATGGGAAACCAGAACAGGGTATATAATGTGAAATCCTTAATGAACCATCTCTGGAATTAAGACTGTTGCTGAATACCAGATGAAAATTACCCCTGAAGATAAGGGATTTTATTTTGAATCTTAATTAGATTGGAAGAATGGGAAGCCATTATAATTCACAAAAATTAAATGATCTTTAGAGAGCATTCATTTTTACTAAAAAGTTGAGTTGTGTTGAGAAACAATCAGATAAGAATACCAAAATTTATTATTTACTACTCTGAGAGAAACATTTTGTGTGTGTATTCATATGCATTTATCTATTAGAAAATGGATTAATTTGTTACTTTAATCAAATAGTTATATGACATTTTAAGTTTCCTGAGTAATTTTCCAATAGGGATATTTTTGTTTGGCAGCTAATTGAAAGGGTGAGGCTGCTTAATCCTATTGGTACTTTACCTGCTGAAAAAGCCTACTTCATCAGATTCTCCCTTTATTTGCCTAAATATATACCTGACCCATATATCAAGATTTTCTCTGACCTCTAAGTAAATCTACGCTAACATTATTTCCTGAAAAATATTCCTGATTCTACATTTATATTTTGCTTAGGCCACATGCCTGGGTATTTGAATATGTAACTTACACTTTTACTTTGATATACGTGAATGTTGAAAAAATGCTGGGAAATATCAGAATCACCTTATGAGCATCTGAGTTCCTCTCTCAAAAGTCACATAATTAATTATTTCTAAGTAACTCTAAATCTTCTTCAGCAAATCAACTCAATAAACATTTCTTAAAGAGAATACTATATGCCAGGCATTATGCTAAATGTTGAGCAATTGAAATTCAAAAGGTAGTACCTGTTCTCAAATTGTAACACAATTTTTAGGATTATAATCTAATTGCACATTTTCCCAGAAATGGGAAAACATACTAAATAATACCAAAAATACATGAGTTATATGAACTAATGTACTTTGAAGCAAATAGTACTGAAAAAAACCATTTATAGTAGATATGTCAAACTCATAACATATAGCCCAGATTCCAAATCTCCAGAATACAACAGGGCAATAATATGACAACATATCAGAATTTATAGGATGCAACCAAAGTGCTATTTAGGAAAATTTTAAATCTCTAACTGCTTACATCAGTAAAATAGAGAAAGAGCAGGCCAATGAGTGAGGTAGGCAACTAAAAAGTAAAAACAACAACAAAAATGAAACCAAGAAAATGAACATATTTGAAATCTTCATTAAACTCCAAATTGAAAATCCTAAAAAAATATCAAAGGAGAGATTAATAAAATTGAAAGTAAGAAAACCACTGAACTAGTAAATAAAACTAGAAGTTAGTTTTATGAAAAAATAATAGTATAAAGTAGATAAATATTTGGTAATTTAAAAAAAATGTTAAATTTGGTAATTTTTTTAAATGAAAGAAGAAAACCAAATTATCAGTATAAAAATGAAAGAAATAAACTAATAACCCATGAAGAAGAAATTAAAACAATTATTAAGAACTATTTTGCCCAATTATGTGCCAATAAATTTATAGTCTGAGTGAAATGCATGAATGGTTACAAAAAATAAATTGCCCAATTTAACAGAAGAAGAAATTTAACTGATCTTATAATAGGAAATAATGAGCAAGCTATAAATGAACTTTATATGAAAAAAATCCCCATGGTCATATGAAAACATGAAGAAATTCAACCAAATAATTTAAGAACAATTAATCTAGATAGTATATAAAATATCTGGAAAATAGGCAAAGCAGACAGATTGATTTACTTTTATGACACAAATATGGTGCTGATACTGAAGAAGACACAAAATAGAGAAAAAAGAAATTACAGATTAATTTTGCTAAAGATAATGCAAAAAATAAAATAAAACACTAGCAAGGAGATTATGGCAGTATATAACCAGGATCATACCTTTTCACCAGATGGGATTTGTGTCAGGAATTCAGAGCTCACTCAATATTAGGAAAGCTATGAGCACAACTGACCAAATCAGTAACAAAACAAACAGACATTATATGATTATCTCAATAGATGAAGAAAAAGTTTTTGACAAAATATAATACTCATTCCTATTTAAAATGCTAGAGAATAAAAGATAAATTGTGCTTTCCTTAAAATGATAAGTAGCAACTATCTAAATTCAGTAGCAAGGATTATCTGTAAAGGATATTAACTAGAAGCCTTCCCAGGTGAGATCAGTGATGAAACAAAGATGCCCATTATTACCACTATTATTTACTATTGTACTGGCAATGTTGGCTATGGCAATAAGAGAAGAAAAAATAAATCTAAGGAATTAGAATACACAGTGAGGAAAGAAAATTATTACTCTTTGCGGATTATATGATGTTTGTACTTAGAGAATCAATCAAAATAGTTGAAATGATTAATAAAATTAGCATAGTTGACCCGATCTGCCGGTCTCGAACTAAGGGGGTCTGAAGCCGTGTGTCAACCTGTAAGCAAAGCTAGTAAGGCTACAACCTGGGAATGGGTGAAGAAAGCAAGAGGCAGAGACAACTCTGTGCAAAGCAGAATAGCTCATTTATTGGAGGAAAGTACAAGGCTTATATATGTTTCCAGAGTATAGGTTTGAAAAAACAGTTCTGTGACTATGTGACTAGGGGAACGTTTGGTGGTTAAGGAACATCTGGTGGTAGATATGTGTGACCTTGTGATATTTTATGGCAGGATGTTCTCATGCTTCACTGTATTGCTTATCAGTTCTTGGTATTTGGGGTGTGGGGCAGGGGCTCCAGCACATAGTTGCAGGATACAAATTAAATCCATATAAACATCATCCTTTCCACATATTAGCTGCAGCAAGAGATAGAAAGGAAAAAAAAATATTGTAGACAATGTAAAGTACTTGCAAACCTACTTATCAAGAAAAACCCTGGAATTATATGAACACAATTGCAAAATATTTTTACACACATAAAGTCAGTTCTAAATAATTTTAAAAATAATTATTCATGCATAGGTGAGCCAAGATAATTAAAATGACAGTTCTATCTATTTATTCAGTGCAATGATAACCAAACTCCCATAAGATAATTTTATACAACTAGGAAAAAAACAACAAAATTTATCTGGAAGAACAAAAGGTCATGAATGTCATGGAAACGAATAAAGAAAAAAGTAAAGGAAGGTAGTCTTTCTGTATCAGATCCAGAATTGCCTTATACAGTGTGATAATTATCAAAACAGCCTGGTATTGCCTAAGAAATGTGGAAAAACTGTTACACTAGTGTATTGTTGATAGAGTTGTGAACCATTCTGGAGAGCAATTTGAAACTGTTCTTTTTCTGGCAATTATGAATGGGAAATACATGTGATACCCATCAATTGGGAAATTGCTAAAGAAATTGCTAAATTGTGGTATATTATTTTGATATGCTATAATAAATGACAAGCAAGATGATTTCAGAAAGGAAAAAAAAAACTTTGAAAAGTTTACATGAATTGATGCAAAGTAAAGTGAGAAGAATCAGGCCACTATTGTGCATAATAACAATATTATATAAGGAAGAGTTGTAAATGAATAACTATAGTCAACATACAGTAATGCAAGACAATCCCAAAGGACTCATGATGAAATATGCTACACACCTTCAGAAAAAGAATTGATTTATCTGAATACAAAAACATATTGCATTTATCTCCTCCTCCTCTCCCTTTCTCTCTTCCAACTCCTCTTCCTTCTTTCTTGCCTTCCTTCTTTCCTTCCTTTCAATTCCTTTCCTTTTCTTTCTGTCTCTGTCTGTCTTCATGTACAAAATGGCAAATGTGGACATATTTTAAATGGTTTGCACATCTAAAATATATTGCTTGCCTTTCCAGGGAGGCGTAAGGAATGAATACAATTTGAAATTCAAAACTTTCAAAAAATGTTAAAAATTCTTTTAATGTGTAATTGAGAAAAATAAAATATTATTTAAAATGCAATGGAAAATGTTTAACAAAGTACAAGATAGATAATGTTAATTTGTGATGGTCTGAGAAAATATGTGATCCAATGTGCATTTCTCTTTGATTTTGACAACACTTATTTATATAACAACATTAATAATATAACAATGATTTTTAATTTTTAATAAAATTGTGAAGAAGGAAATGAACTGAATCAGAAGAATAATGTATGCAACAATAATATTTAAAAAAAAAGTTTGAAAAGTATAAAAACTATGAGCAATACAATGATCATTTCTGATTTCAATATTTCATGATAATATGTAGCATTTATGATAGCGATATGGATTTGGAGTGCAGAATGAGACATCTTTTTGTGTAAACTTGAGGATATTTGAGGAGGTTGACTTTTTTCTTTTCCTTATTCCATTGTATATGGGTTAAAGAGAGAGAATAGATTTTTGTTTAAAGGTGATGATACATATTTTATACGTGGGATGGAATATGGATTGCATTATTATTTTTACTTAATCATTTTGCTTCAATATAATGTCTCACAGACAGGGAGTAAAATATAAATGCTTATAATATGAACAAAACATCAATATTTCTCATATAAATTTGACCTGACAGAAATATTCTGATTCTTCTAATTATGTTTGATTGTTTCAAACAGAGAAATAGACATTAATACAATACTCTTATATTTAAGTTTTAGAATTTATTTTTCTCATGTTTTTAACATAAAGGTTATTACTGTATCTAATAAAGCTAATGATTTGTCTTAAGGATCAGAGTGGCTCTTTGCATTGAAGTATAAAAATGAAAGTTTTATACAACCCTACTACTTTTATAACAAATGTAATAGAAAATCATTCATTCCTAAGGGAGATAATAGGTGAACAAGACAAAATATAGAATTACAGAGTTGGAAAGAACCACAGTGGTCTTCTAGTTCAAACAATATCTAAAACTCCTTTGAGAGCATGTAGTCTTTTACCTCTTTTTATATCCCTAATTGCGATGGTCCGATCTAGCTCCTCTTAAGGGCTCAGAATAAGTCCTTGTCAGGATAAGCAAGAGTCCTTGCCCCACATTGTAGACGCCAATTTGTAACGTGCTGTTGTCTCCAGAAGCTGCTGATCCCTCTCTGGTAGGAGATCTGCTGTGTCAATTCAAATCTCTTGGACAGATTCTTCTTCCTGTAGAGAGCTGACTTCCCTTCTTGCAGAGAATAGCCTCAAGTCTTGTCCAGACAAAACTTCCTTTTTCCTCCAGAGCTGCCCTCTTTTATTCTCCCAGTGAATGGGTGTGGGATAATGCAAGGGCTTCTGGGAAAATTACTTCAACCAATGAACTTGCTCCTCCTAAGCATGCAAGCTCTTCCCCAAGAATTCACAAGTAAAAACTCCCAGTAAAGGCCGGGAACTAGAGAATTGTCAAGTACCGATTTAGCACTTAGTAAGAACCTAATATCTCATTATCTCATTAGCACTTAGTAAGAACCTAACACCTAATGCTTAGCATAGTGCTCTGCATCTAGGACGTGCTTAACAGATGTTTACAAGTAGAATTAACTCTGCAAAATATTGAAAAATCATCATCCTATTGTTGATGGGTAAACTGTTAGGAAGTTCCCCATCACAAATAGCCTGATTGTGTTTCCCTGATATTGTTACCCATCCCTACTACACATTTGTCCGGACATTTGAATTTGATCATGACATGATAAGCAGTACTTTGAAATGGATGTCTGAATGCTGATAATGAAACTCCTTATTTTGAGCCGAATATAGTCAATTTGATCTTCCAGTAATCTCAGATTGCCATTGAGAAGGACAAGGTAGAGAGATTTTTTCCAATTTTTCAATATTTGAATAATTGTCAACTTTGATAATAAAATTATTGAGATCATGGACCCTCATAAATAGTCAGGGTTAGAATGCTATTTATTGTTCACCACATCAAACTCTAAACAGTGTAGGATTTTTCTTTCTAAACTAGTCACCAGGTTTCTACTTATAGATATCTAATGTGGAGAGTTTATTGCTTTTTGAGACAATGAATTCCATATTGAAATGCATCTGAATTTTATGAAGATTATATCAAATCAAAATCTGTTTCTCTGAGATGAATATAAATCATTTAGAGTTTTGCACCTGAGCACGATAATGTAACCCATTTAGTACCTTGAAATCCCTTCAACTATCAATTGTCATTAGGTTTCCAAGTCCTTTCTTTTCCAAACATTGCCTGTAGTCCTAGGTTTTTGGCATGATTTCATGTCCTTTCATTATCCTGGTCATCACTCTGTTGGTATGAAACAACTTGTTAATTTTCTTCCTAAAGTGCAGAAAATAGATCTGAACACTATATTCCAGATATGATCTGACCAAGGCAGAGCACAGTGTGATGCTAACTCCTCCTCAATCTGGGTAATAACTTTCTTAATGTAGTTAGATGTCATATTAAGATTTTTCTAGCTCTCATTGTTTGTTCATGCTGAGCTTTCTGTAACTGAAACTTATAACTATATTCGCATTTACTGTTGGAAAGCAGTACCTTCCTTGTCAATACTTCCACAACTGTGATTGTTGTTGTTGTATCTTAAACAGTTTTAAAAATTTTATTTGTCTCTATGGAATTTTATCTACCTAAATTCTTTCCAATAACTTAAAAAAAAGCACCATTGTGGAGGGGAAAGTTAATTGCAGCTGGAGGTGTCATTGATCAGAGTTCAAATTATGCATTTTAAATTGTGTCCATTGCCAATTTACTTAAATTCTTTCAGCATTAATTTCATAATCTTTAAAATAAAAAATATATATAGTTTAGAGGATCATTGTTAGAATTATAAAAAAATGGCAATTGCATTTTAATTTTTGCTGTTATAGGGAATTCATCAATGAGAAAATCCCTCTACAACTATAGTTTGACACCTTCATAGACAGTTGATTATAAGGTTACATATCTTTCCTAAGTCACATATTCAGTAAGACCCAGGTTTAATTTTTTTTAAATTTATTTTATTTTTAATTTATGGAATAAAACAAGCATTTCCTTAACATAGTACAATAAAAAAGTGATTGTACATGAATCTTCAAATATACTATATACAACTTGCTATTCCTTTCAGATATAAAACAAAATTTTTATGTAAATTTTTTTTTGTTCCCTTTTCTTCCTACCTTAGAGATGGCTACTATTAGACACAAATATATGTATGTAAAACTAATCAATACATACATTTATTCCTTTATAGTTAATTTTGGTATTTATGATAGCCAAATTAACTTATTCCCTTAGTAGTTCTTGAAACAATATTTCTGTTACTATGTACAATGTTTTCTTGGTTCTACTCATTTCACTCTTCATTATTTTGTTCAAGACTTTCCATGTTTTTTTCTAAGATCTTTGAACTCATCATTTCTTCTAGCATAGTAGTATTCCATCAAAATCATATACCATAACTTGTTAAACTACAACTTGATAGGTATGTATTGCTTCAATTTTTGGTTTTTTGTCACCACAAAGAGCTTCTAGAAATATTTTAGAATATACAGATTATTTTCCTTTCCCCCTAGTCATCTTTGGAAACAGACCTAGTAGTAGTATTGATGGGAGAAAGAGTATAGGTTGTTTAATAATAATAAATTGGGCATAATTTTAGATTGTTCTTCAACTTGGTTGGATCACTTCACAATTTCATCAACAATGAATTAGTTTCTCAATTTTTCCACATTCTCTCCAACCTTTGTTTTCTCCAATCATTTTAAGCAATCTGGTAGATATAAAGTAATATCTCAAGGTTGTTTTAATTAACATTTCTCTAATCAGTAATGAATAGTATTTTTTTTAATATGATTGTAAATGGTTTTGATTTCTTCATTGGAAATTTGCCTGTTTGTATTGTTTGACAATTTATCAATTGAGGATTGATTCATATTCACATAGTTTTACAAAGTTCTTTTTATATATTTTATTGAGATTTTTATCTGACAAATTATTTATTAAAAACTTTCCCCCAGTTTTTTGGTTTCCTTTTGATTTTGGCTACATTTTTTATTTGTTCAAAACCTTCTAAATTTAATGCAATTGAAATTATTTATACCCAAGTGCTTTCCACCTTTTACTTATTTAAAAATTATTCACTTATCAATAAATCTGACAAATGATGTGTTCCATATTTTTCTAATTTTCTTGTAATAGCTTTTTATATTTAGATCTTATATCTATTTTGATCTTATCTTGGTAAATAGTAAAAGGTACTGCTTTATGCCCCATTTTAGGGATACTGTATTCCAGTCTTCCCAACAATTTTTAGCAAATGATGAATTTTTATTCCAAAATCTTATCTTTGAAATTCTCAAAAGGTTGTTATGTTTATTTACTGCTATACATTGTATATCCTCTCTCTTTTTTATTTCCTAGCCTGTACCAGATAACTTTGACAATTATTGCTTTATAATATAATTTAAGATCTAGTACTATTAAATCTCCTTCATACATATATTTCATTATTTCCTTTGATATTCTTGACCTTTTGTTCCTCAAAGTGAATTTTGTTATTTTTTGTTCTAATTTAGTAAAATATTTTTTAATTTAATTGAGATGACATTGAATAGACAAATGAGGTTAAATAAATTTTGGCTTTTTATTATATTAACTCCACCTACTCACAAACACTATTTCTCCAATTATTTAAATTTGATTTTTAATATATTTTTATAATTTTATTTATATAATTTCTGGGTTTTACAAGTCTTAGCAAGTGTATTCTGAGTATTTTACACTGTCTAGATTCATTTTCAGTAAAATAACATAAGTAACTATCTTTTATTACAGAGTTTTATTTGTGATATATAATAATGCTGATTTATGTGTATTTATTTTACATCCTACCGTTTTGCAAAATTATTGTTTCAACTAGCTTTTTATTTGAGTTTTGGATATTTTCTCTAAGCTTATTACTATATCATCTGCAAAAAAGAAATAGTTTTATTTCCTTTTTACCTTAATATTCTGATTCTTCCTTATACTTTTCTTTTCTTATTGGTATTGCTAAGATTTCCAATACAATATTGAATAATATATGTGACAGTGCACATTCCTCTTTTATAACTGATCTTCCTAGGAAAACTTCTATTTCATCCTCATTACAAATAATTCTTGCTGATGGTTTTTGATAAATGTTTTTTTTTTATCAATTTAAGAAAATTACTTATACTACTTTTAAGTGTTTTTCATAGAAATGAATGCTGAACTTTATGAAAAGCTTTTTCGGCATATGTCACTATAATCATTTGATTATTTTTTACTTTTATCATTTCTGTAATCAATTATGTTAAAAGTTTTCCTTAAACCAAACTTGTATTCCTTATATAAATTCCACTTGGTCATAATGTATAATCTTTGCCATGTATTATTATAAACTTTTAGCTATATTTTATTCAAGATTTTTTCTTAGCTCTTACTTTCCTGATTTAGGTATCAACATTATACTTGTTTCATAAAAGCAGTTTGATAGGATCCCTTCTTTACATCTTATTACAAATAATTTATTTAAAGTTAGAATTAGTTGATATTTAAATGTGTGATAGAATGCACTTGTAAATCCATTTTATCTTGGTGCTTTTCTCTTAGGAAGCTCATTTTTGGCCTATTCAATTTGTTTTTCTAAAATGGGGCTATTTAGATATTCCATTTCCTTTTCTTCTAACCTAGAGTAGTTATATTTTTGTAAACATTCTTCTATTTACCTTAATTTGTTAATCATATCGGCATACCATTGGGGAAAAACGATTCCTTATAATTGCTTTAATTACATCTTCATTGATGTTATATTCACCTTATCATTTTTGATACTAGTGATTGCTTTTCTTGTCTTTTTTTAAATGAAATTATCCAATTGTTTATTTTATTTGTTCATAAAACCAATTCCTAATTTTATTTATTCAATGTTTTATTTTTACTTTAAGTTTTATTAATCTCATCTTTAATTTTAGTTTCCATTGGAAATTTTACATTTGTTCTTTTTTTGAATTTATTTTATTGCATATTATCTTTATTTGTCTAATTTTTTTCTGTTGTAATTGATGTGAGCATTTAGAGATATAAACTTTCCTATGATCACTCCTTTTGCTTATATCCCATAGGTTTTGGTATGCTGTTTCATTATCATTCTCTTTAAGGAAATTATTGTTTCTATGATTTGTTCTTTCTCCCAGTCATTGCTTAATATTAGGTTGTTTAATCTCCAATATGTTTTAATCTATTATTAAATATTATTATTTATCGTCATTAACTATATTATTATTATTATCATTAAATATATTGTCTTGGATCAGGACTGAGAAGTATATTTTAAATTTTTTTCTGATTTTATTATAATTTCAGGTAGTAATATGTAATTAGTTTTTATAAAGGTATCATAAACCACTGAGAAAAAAATGGTTTATTCCTTTTTATTTACATTCAGTTTTCTCTAGATATCCGTCATATTTACACGTTATAAAATTCTATTGACTTTTTAAAACTTTTTTCTAGTTCACTTTTTTTTCTAGATTTATTTAGTTCTGAGAGGGGAAGATTAGAATCCCTTACTAAATTTTTTTAACTCCTTTCATTCGGTTTAAACAAATGATCTCAGGGATAAGGGCCCAGAGGAAGAGGAGGGAGGGAGAAAGAGACCCCAGCCCTACAACCCTCTCAACTCACCCCCTTTCCATATATATATATATATATATATATATATATATATATGTATCTATGTGCAGGGCCAGATGTTGGGGCAGCTTCCTTAGTGGAACAAAAGCTACCTCAGTTTGGGAATCTTGTCCCCAAAAGGTTCTGACTCCTCTGTCCATTAGTGTAAACCTTCACAAAAGGGTGGCTATAATATTCTTCTCTAAGATGTAATCTTCTCTTGTTGGGATTTCCTTAGGGTCTCTGGAAGCAGCCTTCCTTTCAGTTCAGTAATTACCCCAAATGCAGCTAGGGATTAAAGTCCAAGTCCTTTATTGTCTCCTTCAAAGTCTTTTCTCCTTCACTTGGGGCTTGGTTAGTTTTCTGGAGGCCTTCTGAATCTTGGTTTCAGTGTTCTCCTCAGGACATCCTGCCACCACTTCTCTTTCTTCCTCAGTTCTGCCCATTTGCCTTCTCTGGCTTCTAAATCTCACAGACTGAATCCTGGCTAAGGCTCCTACTTATAAATGCTTTCTTAAAGGTGTGAATCTTGTAGAACTCTAGTAAGTACTAAGTACATGTACTGAACTTGAGAACTATTAAATACCATGCTAAATAATCATTATCTCTATCAATTCCACTGACTTAGCAGTGGCCTATAATAGGTGGCCCTATCTGCTTCCAGAGTTTCAGCATCCAATGCAGGGCATCCATTGATAAGGCCTGAGAGTAGGTACACAGGGAGTCAAGCATCTGGTAGAGGTTGAAGCACTGAGTACAACCACATCAACTTCAAGGGTAGGGCCTTGATTGGGAGCTGACACCAGAGAAGGACCTTTCAGCTGTTCTCCCACTTCTCACTGAGAAGAACACAGTGAGTGAGGTTAGCACTTGATCTTCCAGAACAGATGTTCTCTACTAGTTTAGTCCTACTAAGAGAGTAGGTATTATATTTTAAATTTGTTTTATCATGGATAGCTGTATATCATACACAATTATATTTCTGTTATGTCCTGTTTTGTATGATAATTTGTTAATATATTTCTTTATTGTCTCAATTTTTTTTTGGCTTAATATTTCTGAAGCCACCAGAACTCATATTGTCTTTACATGATCAGTATTATATGTCTTCTATTTGGGAAGAATATATAGATGTTTATTATCATTCTTCATTCCTTGGAGAAAGGAAACAATGCTTTCTCAGAGAGTTAAACCCTACTCTCTATGGAATGATTGTTTAACTCTTACATACATACTTGGATTGGTACATGATTCCTTATTTCATACTCTATAACACATTATCTTATCCTTTATCTTTTTTAAATATTTATATTATTTTCTGCCACAATTTATTCTCAGTTTTTTTTTCTCTTGAAACACTTCTATTCTTTCAAGGAAAATTTTATTTTCTATGAATTCCTTCAGCAGTTTAACATCTCCAGTAGACAAGTCAACTTGAATTTTGTATATATGTATTTGTTTCTTGACTCTGGAAAGAAAAGAGTAAAATTTTGTGTAAATCAGTGAAATAATCATTGTGGTAGACAGATAACTCAGTAGAGAGTATGTTGGAGTCAAAAAGTTCTGAATTTTAATTCTGGATCAAACACTTGAGAAACCAACTTGTTTACTTATCTTCTATCAGACTCAATTTCCTTCTCTATAAAAATACTATTTAACTTCATCCCCTGTCAAGGTGTTCTGAAAATCATAAGATATAACATGTGTAAAATTCTTTGGAAATTTGCTATATAAATCATCATCTTCAGAATCATCATTATCATTATCTTTATCCTTGTCTTCCTGCCTGTTGAAATATAGTTTTTATTTGTTTGCTTGTTTGTTTTTTGTCCTAATTGATAGAGTTAACTCCCAAAGAAATTTTCCTTCTAGCTGAATGTATTCTATATGCTTGGATTGGCTTCTATTATTTAGAGCTCCAAAGAGAGGTATATTACACAAATATTTTATCCCCATGTTCTTGTTTTCTTCCTTTTCTTAACGTAGTGTATAATACTCTGCCAGGTATATTGGATTTGAGAGTAGCTGATTTCTGCCAGTGCAGTTACAGGAATATATAGGCAATTCTTGCTTCTACTTTTCTCAAAACTGATTGGATACAATATGGCATTTACTTTTTAAAGTGTCACAATCTTTAGGGGGAAAGGTTTCCCAAAACAATGTCAGCCAGTAAAAAAATTAAGGATCTCTTGTAATCTTTCTATATTTCTCCCCCAGATTTATATGATAGACATAATGAGGCCTTTTAAGTTATGATAATTGTAGTCAATATTATGTACTCAACTTTATATATTTGAAAGAAATACGTGATTTGGAGTCGAGACCCAGATTTTGATGTTAGCGCTGCTAGTTAGAGACATGATCTTCAAGTTTACAGAGCAGTAGACATAGATTTATAAAGATCAAGGTTCAAATCTTACCTTGATACTTTATAACCTTGTGATAGTGAATAGATCATATTCCTTAATTCCTTTGTCTTCAGTAAAATAAAGATAGCAGTAGCATTAACCTCAAAGAATTATTGTGAGGGTCAAATAAGAAAATTTATGCAAAGTGCTTTGAAAATCTCTAAGGCTATATAGATGTGAACTACCATGACACTGAGAAAGTCACTTAATAGCTTTGATACTTATTTTCCTTATCTATAAAATGAATAGATGAGAATCATTGAACTCTAAGGTCCCTATATCTATTAATTTAGAGGAAAAGAACATTTCTTCAATACTTTTAAGTATCAAGATGAATATTCTGTGTACTCAGCTGTACACAACTCTTTCAATCCATTAGTAAATTGGCTTTGACAATTGTACCTGGAAAAGTTAATTATCCTGTGTTTAACATAGTGAAGCATATTTGCTTAGGTAGCTCCTCCCACAATAAATAGCCAGCCAGTGATTGACTCAATTTTTAAAGCTGCTTAAGCTTGTTAAGATTTATCAGAGTTTATGGGCATAATCATAAACAATCTTGGTGAGGCAAGTAAGTGATAATGATAATAACCATATATATTAAACATCATTTTATATGTTTCTGATTGATGAAACACTTAGCCCTTATTAAATGTTCATTGTTTTAATGGATAATAAAATGTACAAGAATGAGTCATATGTGATACAGTATGGGAAGAGAAAGGATACTGAGGCTAGAAAGGGTAGTTCAGAAAATTGAGATGACAGAAATTCATATTTCACTGTTACTTTGCTACCAGAGCTATCATTACACTAGTGCTACATACTACATAATACTAGTGAAGTACACAGGTGCATACCTATCGTGATTTTAAAGAACAAAAAGATGCGAATTTCTTTGGATCCAGCCAAATTTTCTTCATTCATTCTTTATCTGAAATATGCTCTTTAAAGATGAATCCTTTTAGCTTAAGCTTCTGATCTCTGTTGAAAGTGCAAATGCCTCTGAAATGGTTAACACATTAATTTATTTGTTATTATTTGTATTTTGTTTCTCCAGGTAATTAAAGTTTCTGAGAACAGATTTTGATAGGAGGAATGTGCTGAGAGTACTAAATGAGAGGAGAAAGGGTATTATTGAGGGGCAACAAAAGTAAAGATCAAGGGAAGTTGTGAAATTCAAAAATAAACACCAAGGAATTGAGGTTCTAGCCTCATGCAGAAATATCAACCCATTAAGAATCACAAATCAAATATCCTATAGGTCCTAGGTCAGGCCCCATTTGCTCATTGTTTGGGTCTAGATTGATTTAGATTGAATGTAAATAGCATTCATTTCTACTTTGACCAGAAACCCTGAGGGTCTTCCTATCCCAAATTTATTCATCTTTATTTGTTTATTTTGATTATTTTGAACTAGATGAAAGAGGAGATTCTTTGCCTCAATTGTTACCTATCCTTAATCTCTGAATGGGTCCTGGCTCAGTCTAACAGAGACCTGTTGAAGACTTTAACTTTAAAAAGGCCAAAATTTCCCATTTCATTCAAGGCAATCTCCAGTTATCTAGATCTATACCTGACTACTGGACCCAGATGGCTCTGAAAGGGAAAGTGATGCAGGGGACCTTGCAAAGCCTTCCTTCACTTAAATCCAATTCACTTGCAAGTCATAGCATCATTTCCTGATAAGTCATGGAGCTCTTCCAGAACAAAGACCTTTTTCATCCTTGCTTGCTATTCATATCCACTTCATTTAAATCTTCTCAGTTTCTTTCACTTATAGATCCAGGTAATCTTTAGATCCTTTCTCAGAATATTTTTTTCCAATTAAGAATTGAAGGAAATGCTGTTTCATTTAGAAATGTCAGTCAACATAAAAAGAGATTGTTTTTACTCTATTCAAATTCATAGACCTTCCTGAACTATATCCATAAATACCTTCATAAAGAACCTTGTTTTAAATGATCTTAGTTTCTTTGTAACTTTTCCTGAAGATTAAGCTGTGAGATGGCAGCAATAAGCATAACTTGGAGATGTGCCTTTTTAGTTTCCCAATGAAAATTTAATGGATTGCACAGAGATTCTAATGACAGAAAATAGACTATAACCATGTTCATATGGTGCCCATTTAGAAATATTTGTATTGTGGATGAGAGAGTGATTTATATTTGTTGCTTATTTAGAGAAAGTTTTGGGATGATTATAAAAGTTTTGTAATACTGGAGAAACTGATGCAAGGTATAGATTAGAGTTTTGAATATTTTATTTGGTTTTCTGTGAGGGAGAGATTTTCTAGGACCAAAGGATCCATTTTGGCTCCAGGGCTGATGTTCCAAAGCATTCAGTATCAGCAAGGAATGTGAGATTCCAATGAATTATATATGTTTCCATAGATCAGGGTAGGCAAGGGGTGGAGTAAATGGTGGGAATTTCCTAGAAGGGATCATCAATCCAGTTCTGATTGGATGGGGGTAGGACCATAAATTCTTATCAACTTTTGAGTTCTTAGGAACCAGGAAGTCTGAACTTCTCTTTATCAAACTAGGGAAAACAGATTGGAAATCTCACCACAGTCTTGACTATTTTCTTTTGCTATGACTTAGAGGAACAGTGGATAGAGTTCTGGGCTTGGAATCAGGAAGATCCATTTTTCTGAGTTCAAATCTGACCTCTAACACTTTCTAGCTCTGTGACCCTGGGCAAGTCATTTTACCCTGTTTGTCTCAGTTTCCTCATCTGTAAAATTAACTGGAAAGGGAAATGCCAAACCCCTCCAGTATCTTTGCCAAGAAAATTCCAAATGGGTTCATGAAGATTCAGACACCTTTAGCTGAAATGACTGAACAGCAACAAGAACTGTCATATGAACCTGGAAATTTTGCTGGATGTATACCTTTTTTTTTTTTTTCCCCCAGCACTGTTTCCATCATTCAAGGTCTTGCCACAAAACAAAACCAAAATTATTTTCTGAATCTTTCCTGCAATCTTATCTTCATTTTATGTTATAAACATATGCATCTTATATGTTAATCATATCACAAGTTTTTGAGATCTCTAAATAGCATGATGCTATATTTCTCCTACCAGATTATTAATTATAGAAATGTATAGGCAGATACAATATTATTTGTCTTCATTTTCTTAATTTTCCTATAATTGAAAAATATTTTTTGAAACCATTCAAACTTCCTGGTTCTAAAATTGTGAAATACTCATCTTAATTCCTTTCCATGCATATTTTATTTTTGTTTTAGTATGAAAAGTACTCATAGGTTTTTTTTCCTTCATAATGCTCTTTTTGGAATGAAATTCTCCTTTGCTTTTACTATTATTTATTAATTACTACTTATAAGTACCTCTGGAAACTTCTTGAACTTTTTCAGACCTTAAAATGATTTGTATTTTATATAGTAACCACACAGTCTGTTCCCTACCCCACATATACAAGCATGTTTCAAATAATTCTAATCAGTAGTATGCTTTGAGAAGATTTGTAGTTTTCTTTCTCTTCTTCCAAATAATTCATGCTCATTTTAAGATTACACTGATTACAAAGATTGGAACCTTTTCTTCTCTGTTTCTGCATACAAATCTAGTTTGTGGCCTACATTATTAATTGGTAATTATAGCAGTTCCTTCCAATCTGACAGTGTTTCAGTATTCTCTCTCAGTATCTCTTATTTTCTGGTAACAAGTCTTTATTTGGGGAATGCCTTACTGAATATTTTCACTATTTAAGTGGTTCAATGTGGCGACCACATTAGGACCCTGAGTACCTTAGAGCAGTAGTCCTTAAAGTTTTTAAATAGGGGGTCAGTTCACTGTCCCTCAGACTGTTGGAGCGCCTCACACTCTGTCTCTGCCGCCTCAGCCCAGAGTCGATAGTGTGCTCTGCTATCTCGAGTTTAGGTCGAACATCACTTCAGGTCTGATTTTGCTATAACCCGGCAGGCCGCATAAATGTCCTCAGTGGGCAGCATTTGGCCCATGGGCCATAGTTTAAGGACCCCTGCCTTAGAATCAGCCGGAGTCAGGATAAGCAAAAGTCTTCATTCTTGGTGTTTAGTGGTAGAAGTGAAGAGAGAGTGGACATGTAGGATCTCTGCAACCTCAACTTGTTGTCTCTCTCCCCTAAGTGACACTGGCTAGTCTCACTATACCTCCGAGTCCCTCCCACAATTCTCTGTATACACTAAACGATTGGGCCAGCACAGGGCCATTTTCCAAGCATATTCCCAGAGGTCCTCAAACTTTTAAAATAGGAGGCCAGTTCACTGTCCCTCAGACTCTTGGAGTATCGAACTAGAGTAAAAACAAAAACTCACACTCTCCACCCCTCAGCCCATTTGTCATAACCCTGTGGGCCACATAAACGTCCTTAGGGGGCTGCATCTGGCTGAGGGCAGTAGTTTGAAAACCCCTGCTAGAGTATTGTCAAATCAGTAATTAGCCTCAAGTGCTCAATTGTCCGACCCAGTGCATTGACTCAAGAGCTTCAGCCCTTCACAGTTCAAGAGTTTAAGAAGAAGGCATCTATTTCCATCATCTAATCATCATGTATATAGAATGCTTGTCCCTGCATAAAAGCACAGCTTTATTTGAAAAGTAGGAATAGTATAGCAAAAAGAGCACTGACTTTAGAGGCAGAGATTCTGAATTATAAATCTAAATCTAAATCCTAATACCTTGGTGAAATGGGGCAAATTACTTAAAGTCTATATGCCTTAGTTTCCTCATCTGTGCAATGAGAATGTTGGACTAGATAAAGGATTCTTAATCCTTTATTATATCTTAAACCCCTTAAAAAGTTTGGTGAAATTTATCAATCCTTTATTAAAATAATGCTTATTACTTATATTCATAATTAAAAGAAATGCTTAAATTTAAGTCAGAGATCAGTGAAAATAAAGATATATTTTTCCAATTAAAGTTTATAGAACCCCAGAAACCTATTTATGGACCTCGTTTATGGTTCAGTGGCTTTAAGAACTTTTTTATTTTTAATAAATTATAAATGGTCTGAGGTCTCCTATTCCTTTAATTTATAATCCTATGATTTTGTAGGAAAAGTTACTAAGAAAATAGACCTGATTTCTATTTGGTGGAGTTTTGGATCTGGCACTTATTAGCCATGTGAGGTATTTATCCTCTCAAATTTAATGATGCAATGACCACCATTTTACATATGAAAAAACAATAACAACAACAATTGAGACATAGATTTCAGAGGTAGCTCAGAATCAATATTCAAAAGAGAGTTCCTGCTACAATACCCAAGAAGTGCTCCCCCACTTTCATTGAAAATTCTCCACTGAAGCCTCTGCTGAAGCTATCCTTTTCACTTTTATATTGGATAGTTAGTAACATGTGTGAAGTTAATTCTATTAGGAAAACTTTCAAGACAAAGAGAATGTTGAAATAATACTTGAAAAACACAATGAAAACAGCGTGGTGGAAAGATTCCACATTTCAAAGAATTCCCAATGTTTGGAAGTGTAGAAAGGATTTTTAACAATTCAGTATTGACTATGAACAGATGTGTTACAGCAGAGATGTCAAAGAATTTTTTGTTATTTTTTGTTTGTTTGTTTTACCTTTGTATTCCTAACTTAACAGACTACTTTGCTCACAGTAGTTATTTAATAAATGCTTATTTTTTGTGGGTTTATGAAAGATTAAATTAAAGATAATATAGTCTGGAGTGGTGGGGGAAAAAAAAAAAAAAACTAGACTAGGGATGAAAAGTTTGTTGTTGTCACCCTGACTGCCATTGATTGAGTAAATCATGTATTTAACCTTTCTGGGAATCCATTTACTCACACACAAAATGAAGGTGTATATGTGATTAAATCATTTTAAAGCAGGGGTTGTCCACTTGGGATTTATAGAGTCTCTAGGGTTGCATGTATCAATTTCAGGAAGTACATGAATTTGAATGGGAAAAATATTTTCTCCCCAAGACAGTTGGTTTCCTTTGTAATACTGTGTGTTTTGTATTTTTAAAAGCATTATTATGGGAATGGCTCAATAAGCTTTACTAGATTGCCTATTAGGTACTTATCATACACACATACACACACATACATATTAAGAATTCCATCTTTATGAGCAGAACCAAGAGACACAGCAGCAACAAGATTATGCAATTATGAACTGTGTGGGACTTAGCTCTTTTCAACAATGAGGTGATTCAAGGCAATTCTAATAGGCTTGATGGAAAGAGCCATGGACATCCAGAGACAAACTAGAACATGGGTGGGACATGAAGATTAAATGTGGCTGGAAATTTAGTATTTTTACCTTTTTGTTGTTGTTTGCTTTTGTGTTTTTTTTTTCTTTTCTCTCTCTGATCATGTTTTTCCCCTTTTTGATCAGATTTTTCTTGCACAGCATATGAATTTGGAAATATGCTCAGAATTGCACTTTTAACCTACATTGGATTGTTTGCTGTCTAGAGGAAGGGAGGAAAAGGGAGGGAGGGAGAAAAAAGTTTGAACACAAGGTTTTTCAAAGGTGAATGTTGAACATTATCTTTGCAAGTACTTGGAAAAATCAAAAGCTATAATTCTTTCTTTAAATATACCATTTTGTCTATGATTCTGTGAAAGGTAGAAGTTTTTGAATGATAAACTGAAGAGTTTACGTGGATATGAATGACAATAGAAGTAATAACAATTAATAAAGAATTGGTTCAAGTTCTGAAGCATAGAAATATCATGGCAAAATGATATTAATAGGTTATTATGGCAAGTAAATTGGGATGCAAAGAAATAGTAGAAAGGTTAGATTGGTTCAGTGATTTAGTTGTGATTCCCTCAAGGTACCCTAATTAATAAGGACTATTTTATATATGTGTTATGTGTGTATACACACACACACATATATATACATACATATTCATATATATATATATATATTATATATACATACATATATATATATATATATATTTATATATTCCCAGTTGTTTTACCTTCCTTGGGCCTAATGGATAAAATGAGAGAATTAACATAACAAAGGTCCCTTTCATATCTAAGTGCAGTGATACTTTTAAGACTGAAGAAATGGTACTAGGGATCTGTGTATGGGAAATTAGTAAAGGATCTTATTTTGAGACTTGAGCATGGGGAAAACTTTATTTTGCCTAATGAGTCTAAACAATATTCTAAGAAGTAACTGACTAATCATAGAGCAAAAGCTAATTTAATATCAGAAATAATTTATTACATGTTTAGAAGCATTTATATAGCTTAACTCAAAAGCAGGTTTTTCAAATATCCATGTGTACAATATTGCTGACAATTACTCTTAACATCCTTAAAGAAAACGTCTTATTCTTATTTTTCTTATTTATTTGATTTTTCAGCTCCATGTGGTGGACATTTTTCCTCTCCCAGTGGAGTGATCCTTTCCCCAGGATGGCCAGGGTATTACAAAGACTCCTTGAATTGTGAGTGGGTGATTGAAGCTGAACCTGGACACTCTATCAAAATTACATTCGAAAGGTCTTGACAAACACTTTTCTTTTTTTTTTTAAGTTGTAACTATAAAAATTGTTGATATTTTCTAAAGAATTTCAAATTATGATATAATAAAATTGCATTTTATAATTGTATAGCTTTCATATTTGACTTTCTTTAAGCTTTCAGCATATTCTTAAGTTAATTTTCTGTGTTAAATGTTGCAGCATACAACTGAGATATGCATGCATGACCTTTATACTTTATAGAAATATACACTATTGAGTTATGCATCTGTGACCTTTAGTTTAATGAGTTTAGTTGTGCCATATTTTGAAAGGCACGTGAATTCTGCTCTGTTGACTTTCAGGAGGCAAAGGTGTTGTAAATACATTCTAATCAACACTATGCTTTAGTTTCAGATACTTACAATCTATCCTAGCTATCTGAACTTACCTGCTCTTCAAAAGAGCATGGATGAATCTCATATTGTGATTATGGAAACATAGCATATAAGTTCAACCCTTCATGGGTCAGGAATATTATTTGAAATCATTTTCCCTAAAAACCTTATTTTCAACTTGACATATCTTTCTTATTCCCCAGGTAGCTCACTATCTGGTAAGATGGGGAGGTTCATATAGATTAACAATCAAGTTTAACTACCTTTAAGAAATCAAACATTACTCAAAATACTCCCTTATAGAGAAACAAGTAATTCAGAAAGAAATCTCCTTATGATATATATTTTTACTTTATATATTAAAGTGATAATATTCGTGTCCATAGACCATACAAATAATGACTATTATACTGAAATGACTTATTTTTACAATTGTTTACATTATTTAAAAAAAGTATTTTGCTTTGTATATTCTTTTGTCTGTACAAAGTAGTAGGCGAATCTCTCAGTCCAATTTCTCTACAATGAGAATCATATTTTGTGTAAAAATCCCAAATGTAATAGCAGAGTGCTTTTGATTACATTCATGGTATTTTTAATCTACTGGCATGTGAACAGGGCATTGGGCTTAGTTTGAAACACCTGAGTTCAAATCCCACAGCTACTAATTTGTGAGTTGTGGCATGTAACCTAAACCATCTGCGAATATTTCTTCATCTGTAAAATGAAGGATTTTACTTGATTTCCTCTAAGGTCCTATTCAGTCCTGAATCTATGAATCTATGATCCCATATAATAGAGTAGAGATTAGGTAATTTTTATTAAATTTGAAATGTCAAAATCTAGTGCTGCATAATCAGTCTTAATTAGAACCCATATTTAAAATCAGTTTGCTAGATAAAAAGTTCAATTTAAATCTTAATATACTTTTTACAAATATTACAAGAAAATGAGAAATAATTTATGTTTTATTTTACATTAGGCATATTTGTGTACTTACATGTGCATGCACATAAATGTATACATAAGTATTGTGATTTATTTATATAATATACTAGGTTACTCATTTATGCTTTGCTAGTTTCTTAACCTGTTTTATGTAGTACAAAATGAAATCTTTAAGTAAAACTAGGAGACAAAATCAACATGGAAAATGATTCCTAAGAAATATACTTAGAAAATAAAGTACTTAATAGATGATTGGAAAAAGCAATTCAAGAGCAGGAAAGTGATTCCTATTCTGGCCTCCTGGACACTTGTAATATATGTTCTCTATCTTGTTTTGATTTTAATGCTAAATGTTCTCCTTAGTACCACAATAAAAATGCAATGTAAAAAGCAGTGATCTAATTTGATTAATTCAAATAGTTATTTATTTATTACTTATGCTTATTAACTCCTAGAAATAATTCATTATCCTCTGGAGCCAAAGGAAAAAAAATTAAGTGACTTTATCTGAATACTTTGTGAGTTCATGTAGTCATCATTAAATCTATAGAAGAAGAATTCACCTGAATTAGCTTCAATTCAAGTCTAATCACAGATAAAGTAATTCGTATCAGTTAAGCCACCTACAGTTCCCTTTCTATATAATGACACTTTTTAAAAATTGACTTCTCTAAATGCCAAAATATTCTTGGCTATTCTAAGTTGCAGAGATTTGCACATATCCACATTAAAACTAAGTTCTGTTAATACAACTCAGGTGTGTGTCTGAATTCATTATTAGTTCATTTTGGGAATATTTTTTAGGTTATGTTACCTTGGGTCCCTATGGTAATTCCACCTAAGAGTTTTCCTTGAGCATCTCTTTATATTAGAGACAGGAATAGAGAGAATTAAGCAACAATTAAGCCTATTTCTCAGATACAGTGATAAGCACATTACAAATATAATTTTAACTATTTTTGCATGAATTTTGTATAATTCTATAAAGATTATGGATTCTTCTCTCTTCTCACCTGCCATTTGTCTCCTAAAACCTTAACCTGGCACTTTATAACTATTGTTTTTCAGTTTTTTAGTCATATCTGATCCCTCATGATCTTGTGAACCATATCATAGTCTCCATAAGATTTTCTTGGGAGAAAGTTTGAGAACTTTACAATTTCCTTTTCTAATAGATTAAGGCAAATAGAAATTAAGTGACTTGCTGAGGATAACATAACTAGTAAGTGTCTGAAGATGGATTTGAACTCAGGTTTTCCTGACTCCAAGTTCAGCATAATATTTACTCAGTCACCTTGCTACTTTCAAAAGTTTGAAATAGCATATTCATAACATGAAAAAGCTTGGATACTTTCTTGATCATTAAGAATCCTTTGACCTTTAACCAACTCTTTCCTAAGAATTTTATTCTAGCTCTTGATGGTCTATCCCTGAACCTCAGTTTCCTCACTTATAAACTTGGAATAATATCCATACTAGACCTTTACAGGATTGTTTTAAAGAAAGTATTTTCAAAACTCTAAATCACTATATAAACACAAGCTGTAATTAATAACTCCCCAATGAATTGTTATAGAAAATGATAAAATATGCTAATATTAATTTTCTCAAGTATATACTTTGAAACAAATATATATATTTCACTTCTTTGTGGAAACTCTCTTAAAACTTGAGAATAATGATCTTTCTTTCTTGTTTCCATACTGAACATCTTCAATTTCTTCAATTATTCACCATATGACTTGATTTTGAGTTCTTTCAATGTTGGGCACTCCTCCTTTTGACTTGTTCCAATTTAGGTGTTTTTAAAATAAAGCACCCAGAAATGAATACAATATTCATGATCTGATCTGACCATTCTAAAGTATATTAGATCCACTTTATGTAATTAGGGCTTTATCTCTCATTTAATCTTTTTTCCCCTTTTTTTCTCTCTCTCTACTACTAAAACCCATATTTCTTTCTCCCTGGAACAGTCACAATCTTTTTTTTTTTTTTTTGTTAACTTTCAGTTCTCCTCTTTTCCAATTCTCCAAATCTTTCTTAATTATAATATCTACCCTCTATTGATTATTTTTTTTATTTATCCTTGTTGCAAATTGTTTGCACAAAGTTACTTGTGTCAAAAGATTGTGAGTGAGTGCCTTTAAGTCAGAGAATTAACTTTTGCCTTTCTTTACATATTTAGTTCTTTCCACATAACTGGCATATCATGTAGATGATTGCCTAATAAATGTTTGTCAATTGGCTGGCACAGTATTAATCTGTCTAGCTGTGACACCTTCCTCTATTCACCTTTGGAATAGGAATACGATTCTCCTCTGTCTTTCTCTTCAATCTCAATACAATAGAGTTCTAGTCTCTTTAAAACATATCCATTTGAAAAAAATGTATCTTCCATATAAGAGAAATTCAGAAGAATGGAAGAGGAGTGATTCTTCATCACGTGAATTTAATCAGGTAACATATTTCCAGAAAATAATGTTAAAGTCATAGCATCTTAGGAAAAGCCTACCAGTTAGTTATAAAAATCTTCAATTTAGAAATAATTATCAGTCCCAATGAGTAAAAGGGCAGACATTGATGAAGAACCATCTTTCTCCCCTGATAGTAGCTGACCCATAGAGGAAACACAAGAGGAATGTAGGATTTAGAGAATATCTCTTAACCCCATTCTTTCAAACAGGTCTCTTACTCATTAGTCTTATTTATAATAACTTATTCTCAGGACAATCTATGAAATCATTGTAATCTTCAGGCAAAAGTCACAGAACACACACTCCAGACATGAAATCTTAATAACTCATGCTTGATATAGTATGACAGGATTCGGTATACAATGATAAATTTCATTTTATATTAAAAAAATAACATGTCATTTGCCTTTTGTTGCTTGAGAACTCATAATATTTTGGTTGGAAAGTTTATGAAAAAGAAGATAAGTTGGAAAATTATACATTATTGCTTGTAATTTTTATTTCATCAAGAATAATCATTGACTATTAATTTTAATAGCTTTTTATTTACAAAACATATGCGTGGGTAATTTTTTCAACATTGATCTTTGCAAAACTTTCTGTTCCAACTTTTTCCCTCCTTCCTCCCACCCTCTCCCTTAGATGGAAGGTAGTCCAATACATGTTAAATATGTTAAAATATATGTTAAATACAATATGTGTATACATATTTATACAGTTATCTTGCTGTACAAAAAAAAAATCAAATTTAGAAAAAAGTTGTAAAAATAACCTGAGAAGGAAAACAAAAATGCAAGCAGACAATAAGAGAAAGAATGGAAATGCTATGTTGTGGTCCACACTCATTTTCCATAGTTCTTTTGCTGGGTGTAGTTGGTTCTCTTCATTACTGAATAATTGTAATTGATTTGGGTCATCCCATTGTTGAAGAGAGCCACAGAATTGATCATCCTATTGTTTTTGAAGTGTATACTGATCTCTTGGCTCTGCTCGTTTCACTTACTTTATGCTCAGTTCATGTAAGACTCCAGGCCTCTCTGAAATCATCGTGCTTGTCATTTCTTACAGAACAATAATATTCATAACATTAATATACTATAATGTATTCAGCCATTCTCCAATTGATGTGAATCCATTCAATTTCCAATTTCTAGCCACTACAAAAATGGCTGCCTCAAACATTTTTGCACATACAGGATTGACTATTAATTTTAAAGAGAAATGATAAAAACATAGTTCTATACTTATTTATTCCACACCGGATACATTATAAAGGGGGAGCTACTAGATTATAATTTTAATATGAACAACAATTATATTGCATCTGTATATGACCCTTTAAGATATGCAAAATGATTCCTTCCCAAAGTCTTGTGAGTAATGAAAAACTAGAATTTTTGTGACTATTTATAGATGAGGAAAATGAGGCTCTGAAAAACTGTCTTGCCCATAGTCCTACAAGTCCAATCACATCCCACAATTATTTTTTACTTCATATGGCAAGATAAAAGCCCAAGAGGAAAACCACAAATATATTTAAGAAAAGACTAATTTATTAAATTTCAACCTCTAATGTTATACAAAATATTCTGTCACTGGGGCATCAATAGTAACATCTTTATGAGGTACTCTGGCCAAAGGGTGAAAAAAAAAATAGACCACCCGGTCAATGTAGTGCAGGGCCTTTGTATACTTGAGTAATCCTTTGACTAAACCCTTACACTTGTCTTCATGTGACAGATACATGATCTACTTCAGAGTCAGCTCTTCCTTCAAGGAATTAATTAATTAATTAATTAATTAAGCATTTATGAAGGACCTACCATGTGCATAGAGTGTCAGGTATTGGTGATAATTAAAAGGCAAAAGACAGTCACTGCCCTCAATAAAAGCTCAAAATCTAGGGGGAATACAGGATACAAACTATATACAAGAAACAAGAGACAGGATAAGTAGGAAATAATCAACATGAGGAAGGCAGTTGAATTATATGTTGAATATTTCTACACCAAGAACTTGCATTCAGCTGGTCTAGTCTTTGAGCACCCAGAGTCAACTCTTCTCTGCTATAACATGTGAATGGAAGATAATAGTTCAATATGTTTTGATGAATAGATTTTGTCTCTGTTATAGGATGATGAAAAGTTTAATAAGTATTATTATATAACAAATACAAAATGAAACAACCCCCCACACTAAAATCCTTGTAAATCTCTGCCTTTTGCTTAATGATTTCTAATACAGCCCATTTACAACATACATTTATTTCAGACCTAAAGAATTGCATCCTTATAGTCACATTTCATTTAATTCTTGCTTATGGAAGGTGTTGTCTCTCAGAACCTATAGCATTCTCAAATCTGGTGTTAAAAGAAACTCATTTCTATGATGCTTCTTGACCTATTCAAAAAGGAAGTCATATTCTTTATTATTCAACTTTCCTTTAATGTCTAGTTATCTCTTTTGGAATAAGCTGTTTTATTGTTTTTATGTCTTTTGCTTTTCTATACTCAGGAATCATACAGAAATTGTCCCAAAACTTAACCTCCTTTTCCTGTTTCAAAATTCCTTAAACTCTTCATGAAAGTATGTTATTAGCCATGTAGGAGAATTTAATGCTATTCTTCTTGGCTTAGATCTGCTAACTTCCAAAGTACCTATGTGGACTTAATGTGAATATCTTGTCTTGTTATTAAACAAAAGACTTTTATTTTCTCATGATTTTTAAAGACACAATTTAAAGTTTGAGAACAAAATGGAGAATTTTTTAAAATAATAATAAAATTATTATATAATTATTATAAAAAAGTAATAAAATTATGCTAAGTGGCATAGGGTGGTCTTTTAAATCAAAACAACAGTATAAAATGTAATTTTGTGATCTTTAAGCTATAGTTATGAATAAGAAATGTGTAAAGTTTATTATGAAGCATCCTGTATTGCTTTCTTGTCTCTCTATGCCATTTTCTATAATTCTATAATTAACATCTTTTGTGACTGTCTCTGAGTTTCTTTGTTATTATAATAATTCTAGTTTTCGTTCCATAGTTATTTTC
Source organism: Sminthopsis crassicaudata (assembly GCF_048593235.1). Taxonomy (NCBI): domain Eukaryota; kingdom Metazoa; phylum Chordata; class Mammalia; order Dasyuromorphia; family Dasyuridae; genus Sminthopsis; species Sminthopsis crassicaudata. Next base: position 124,531,657 of record NC_133617.1, read on the forward strand.
TTTAAAAAGCTGTACAAAGCAAATCTTTCACTCCATTAGTAATTGAGGTCCCTAAACTATTTAATATAAAAGTTTTCCATGCTTTGATCCAAATTAATCTCTGGATCCTTTTACATCTGATTTTAGCTAGTTGGTTATTTGAGATAGGTTCTTCAGGATTGAACTTAATTTTTAATACCACAAGTAGGCTGGCAAACCAAGTAGCTGGAATAACAGAAATCCATAATTCATGGAAACCCATATAACACATTTGTTTCAAGGATTAAGTATCTTCCTGTGGATATCCCTGTGGTCCTATTATATTTTCCTGAACCCGAAGTTTCATTTAGGAAAAAAGCTAGTTGCTTTGTCTGCAAAGATGGGAGTAAACTAAATTTATGAAAAAAAATTTAAATAGGGTAAACATATAGATCTATGCTAAAACACTCTGAAACACATAACAGTTATAATTATTTAAATTACTTAAAATCACATTTTAATTGTTAATTCATATTCTGAGTTATTGTTTCCAATTAATTATAATTAAGCTAAAGTCTTAACATCATTATGTTTCTCTTATTTTTAAAGGAGTAAAATACCTAATTTGTTTTAGCTCACTGTTATTTGAAAATGATAGGTAAAATGACATTATAGACCTCTTAAAAACTAACTATATATAGTTTTATATATATATATATATATATACATATATATATATATATATATATGTAGACAATTAGATGTCTATAATATATTTATATAATGATTACAGCAAAATAATGAGATATTTGGGAAGTTCATTTAGATTTAGTAAAGATATGTTGTTGGCATTGAAAGATCAAAATTCTATGACTGGAATTTCTTTTAAAACTAGTAATTGACTACAATTTGAGAAAGAAGTGCAATTTTTATAATATATTCCACTGTAATCCTCCCTTTAGTCCCAATATTCTCAATACATTGAAAATTTATACTTGAAAATTTATTTAATGTAGGAAATTAGGTTAAAATGGTTCAATTTAGATTTTGTACACATTAAAAATCTGTGAACTAGATTCAGAATATGGTATATTTTTTAGTGTGCAATAAGTATTAGTTAAGGAGAGACTAAAATGTCTAGTAATAATTCAATAAAAGAACATATTAAGGAAATAAATTCTTATTTTTAATATTTACATCTTTTAAAAATGACATGTGATCTTAAAATTAAGGAAATAAATTCTTATTTTTAATATTTACATCTTTTAAAAATGACATGTGATCTTAAAATTAAAATCATTTCATATGTCCTTATGCAATTTAATTTTTCTAATGGAATTAGAAAATAAATATAATTTCAAGATTTCATGTTAAAAGCTTTATTTTAAAAAGAAAGATAATGAATGATTTAAGAGAACTATTTTGGAAGTGAGAAATGTCCTTGTAAAATCTAAAATGTTCAATGATATATTAAGAGCAGTAGTTAAGAATTATTATTAAATACTGGACACTGAACTCTAGAGATACATAGAAAAGCAAAAATTGTCCTTGCTCTCCAGAAACTTTACATTGTACTAAAAATGTAAAATTTAAAGAAATAGCTACAAACAAAAAAAGGTATAAGGAAATAGTCCTTAGAAGGAAAGACTGGTGAATGAGGAATAATAGCATAGGATTTAGGTAGATGAAAGGCCTTCTACAGGAGATAGCATTGGAGCTAATGACAGAAATATTGACCATAGGAAACACTTATACATATTGTGTCTCTTTATATAAAATATATAAAATAACATTACTTATGAAAAATATTTTACATTATTGTCATGAATTTCAAAATAAATAAGGTAAATTTATTTAAAATATGACATAAAAATTAGAAAGATTAAAAAAAAGTTTAAATTTTATATATGCTCTTTTATCATTAAATGTACATTCATATGTAAGTCTCTTGTATCTTAGATTTCAGACTGAACTCAATTATGATGTTTTGGAAGTTCATGATGGGCCAAATCTTCTGTCACCTTTACTTGGATCTTACAATGGAACTCAAGTCCCCCAGTTTCTGTTTAGTAGCAGCAATTTCATTTACCTTCTATTTACAACAGACAACAGTCGTTCTAATAATGGATTCAAGATTCATTATGAAAGTAAGTACTCTCCCAAATGCTGACTTCATTGTGCCCATTCATTTCACTTTGTATTTTTATTCAGTGTTACTGTTCTGTTGTTGCAGATTTAATGGAATTTTATTCACAAACACTTCAGTGCATTCTTTAGTGTCAGAATAGTATTGGTTTATAAGATGTCCTCTATTGAATTCTTCTAGATACTCAAATTTCCTTCAGATTGTAGCTAATGTTTATTATAACTTGTAGAAAATAACAAGAAATGGCATGGTATCAAAATGCAATTTTAAAAAAAGTTTGCATACATCTGTATTGTGTATAGTTCAAAAGATCAGATAATAAAGAACTAAAAGGAAACTTCAGATTAAGCAGTGAAATTATAACTATGTCATACTTTTTTTAGATCTACTTATTAAAGTTCAGTCATCCTTATGAAACATCCTTTTATGTTTTACTTTCATTCAAATGAAAAAGTAATATTTCTATTTCAAATATGCACCATTAGGATTCTCTAAAAATGACAGAAAATGACTAACATTTAAAAAAATCTAAATACAGTAATAACTTGTCATGGAACACACCTACCTGAACAAATAAACCCATGGAGCTCAATGAAAGGAAATCAACTTTGAAGAGTACAGGCCTATGTTGATAAAAAATAAGAAATGTATTATTTTCCTCAAAGCAGTATTTTATATTTATATGTATAGGAACATATATATATATATATATATACACACACATATATATATATATAATGTATATATGTATATGTACATACATATATACATATCATTATATGTGTATATCACTGATGACATATTTTACTTAACATAAATTGTAAACATATAGACACTATTCTCTCTAATATTCATATTCTCCATGTGTAAGACCTGGGAAGATTAATGTCTAGTGCAATGTATAATGAAAATGAATTTACTCCTCAACATACTGACATATGGTCATTTAGCATTATCTTGAAATTCTCAAATAAAAGGGATCTTTCTATCTCTTGAGAAGGCCCCTTGCACTTTGGGATAATACTGATAAGAAATTTTTCCCTGGCACTTTGAACTTTCATCTGTTTCTTTTCATTCTGCCAACTTAGGCCAAGCAAAATCAAGTCTAAAGCCTTCTTCCCCGATACTTTCAAATCCTCAAAAAGCAGTTTTCATACCTTCTTCACTCATTTTTTTTGCAAGACAAAATAATCTAACTTTATTTAAATAACTCTCACATGGCACTACCTTTGAAAAAGGCCTTCCCAATCTAACATTAAAAGCTTCTTCCTCTTGCTTTCCGAATACCCTTAGAAATTATCTTGATTTGTCCCGTCCCATGGAAGGAAACAACATTGATACATCATTTTAAGTATTATTTTGTTTTCCAGAAGTTTCTAACATTATCCAGATAGTGCAGTGCATAGAGCAAAGATTCTGTAGGCAGTTGTTCAAATCCAACCTCATACACTTAACACTAGCTCTGTGACCATGGGCAAGTATCCCCAAATGCTTCACAAAACAACAACAACCAGAAGTTCCTAATGCTAAATTTACCCTTTATATGAAGCTAATTTTATTTATCTCAATTCCCTTGAGTGGTGCTTTGGTCCAGTCATCTTTGGCTATCAAATGGTCAAAATCACAAGTCCCAGACTGCCTACTGATGTTTTTCTTTCTAAGCAGCTATCAACAATAGCTATGTGAAAAATTTCATTCAATGCTCATTCTGTATTTCTAAAATAAAACCAAAATATTTTCTATAATATATTATTGACAGAGTTCAGGTAAAAGGAATAATGAATAATTAACAAATATATGATGCCGTTTCAGATTAGTTGTCAGGCCAGTTGCTTTTTTTGCCTTGTCAAACTGATGGCTTAGTTGTCCTTAGTGGACTCAAGGGAACAATCAAGAGAGAGTTTTTTAATGCTCTGAAATATAGCTTTATAATTTCAATATACCTTGAATTACACATGTGGTAAGCATAGATGCACAGGTAATGCCACCAGGAATAATAAGGTTATAATAAGAGATAGATGATTATTTACCTTTGTAAAAGATCATAGGACTAATAATTACGCAAAAGGTGCTTATGATATACATGTGTGTGCATGTGTGTGTATGTATATCTATCATATATCTATCTATCCATCTATCCATCTATATTTACCTTAGCAATATAAACACATCACCTAATTGATATGCTGATAGAAATATTTATAAGAAGCATTTAATAAAGCATCATTATTTTAGAGGTACTTCTGATCATCAGTAATACAAGGAAAAATCTGAATCCCTTATAAAATCATCTCTGCTAATTCTAATGAATTCTAATAAGATATTATCTCAGCAATTGATTTCTTATTATGTATTTGTCTAAATTTTAATTTTCTATTCGTTAAAATGCAGAAAATAATGACAAGAAGAATAGCAGAGAAAAAAATAGTGTAATCAATGGGAGAAAAATCTCTAACTCTCCCACTTCTATCTCTGTATATGGGCTACCTAGATTAAGACCCCTTTCTTTTCCCTTCATTCCATCATAAACAGCCTTCATCCCCTGCTACTCAGCTGCAGTCTAGTAAATGTCTAACAACTGACTCACACACACATACACAACATGTACATGACACATTTTTAAGTTTAAACTGCATTATCAACATTTTTACATCACTTTCTTTAGTACCAATATGCCAGACAACAATAGCCTAGGTGTCATGTTATGCTACTTGAAATATGGCTTCTGTTTTAACCAGTAAATATCTGTGTATTATATGAATGATTAAAAATACAAATGGAGAAAAAATAGAAGCCAAATGTATCTAGCCATACAGGTATATGTTATGTTTTCACTTCTGGTTTTGAAAAAGGATATCTATCTATCTATCTATCTATCTATCTATCTATTTATCTATCTATCTATCTATCTACTACTTCAGAAAATTCAGTATTGAAGCCATATGAGTAATGAATATATCTTGATAATAACCAACTGATCAATATGCTGGGGTCAAATGAAACTGTCTCTCACCAACTTTCATCTTTTAAAAAATTCCCATTATCAATAATAACAGTTCCTAGTTATATAGTCCTTGATGGTTTACAAAGCACTTCATTTATTATATCCTTATGAAGAAGCTGGAAAAATATTATTATCCTATTATATAAATGAAGAAATTAAGAATCAAGGAGATCAAATGACTCATTAAAAATATATATAACTAGTAAATGGCAAAACCAGAATTTAAATTTACTTCTGTCTGGGCCTAGAGTTCAAGAAAACCTGAGTTTAAATCCAACTGCAGATGTTTATACCTGTGTTACCATGGGCAAGTCACTTAATCTGTTTGCCTTAGTTTCTTCATTTGTAAAATGGGAATAATAATAGCACCTAATTACAAGGGTTATTTATGAAGACCAAATGAGATAATAATTATAAAGCAGTAGTACAATACCTGGCATATGGTAAATGCCATATAAATGTTAGTTGTTGTAATTATCATTATTCTTAAATTTCTACTTTATCACTTTTTTCCAGTGTACCAACTTTTTTTTTGTCTGTGAGAGTTCTCTAATTCATTAACTAAAGTGGGTATATATTTGCATTTTGCTATGAAAATAATGAATTATTGCTTGCCTAAAAGAGTGAAGATTTTCTGTTTTATATTTTTCCTCTTCAAGAAAACAACAACAACAACAACACATGATTATGTTAAATTGGCCAATTCAAAAATATTTAAATATATATCGTCTAGGTGCTTAAATAAAACTTTAACTTTTCAAGTTCCCTTTTTTGCTTTTTCAAAAGATTCTAAATGAAAATAAAATTTTTCTTTTTGCTTCAGTAAATTTGGAATTAAAATGAACTTTAAATATTTATTCTACTCTTTTAAACAATATAAAACACAGATATTTATCCTTATAAGTCTGTCATGTAGAAAGAACATGGAAAGGTCTTCTGAAATCTCTTGCCAGTGACAATAATTAAAATTTGGTAAAAGTGAGAGAAGTTAATTTTTAGCAGTAGACTGAAGTTAGGTATGGTTCATAAGTGTGCAAAAATAGCTGATAGTTGGATGCTTGGGATTATCAGTTATAGACATACTATTCCTAGGAGAAGCAATGACATCACTACTATATTAAGACAGATCATTTGGGAATTTGGACAAAGACTGTAGGAAGTAAGAGAAACAGAAAAGCTATATAACAAGAAGTGTTACTGGTATATGGGGACAAATTTTTTGATAGTAATATGTAATTGGTCTGCTTTAGGACCTAGAGCATTTTACTTTATTTATATTCTTTTATAAAAATGAATAACATTTCCCAAAAGACATGTGATGATTTTTTTAAAATTCTGATTTACATGAGGATATCAGACATATAGTTTCTTTCTTTCTTTTTTTCTAGGTGTTACAGTTAACACATACTCTTGTTTGGATCCTGGCATACCAGTACATGGACGGCGTTATGGTCATGACTTCTCCATAGGTTCCACTGTGTCATTTAGTTGTGATCCAGGATATAGGTTAAGCCATGAAGAACCTCTTCTGTGTGAAAAAAACCATTGGTGGAGTCATCCACTCCCAACTTGTGATGGTAAAAATGCTAATAATAATACTTTTTATGAAAATACAGCCGATTGCAGACATATATTATGTATTTATTAAATGGGCTGGATTACTCAGTTCAAGCATCACTTCTTACATGAGACTTAACTAATCTTCTTAATTTATACAATCTCCCTGCTCCCCTAGAAAAATAAATCACATATAATTTACTTTGTATATATTTATATAGGTATACATTGTTTCTGCCAATAGAATTTCAGTTTCTTTGAGATCAAGAATTGTTTCCTTTCTTAATTTAATACCTAGAATTTATCACAGTGCTGTATACATAGTAGGCATTTAATACACGGTTTTGATTGATTAAATGATCATGGGAAAATTAATACCATTTAACTTAAGTGTCCTAGTTTAAATAGTATTATTATTAAAGAGTAGAATGTAATATTGTTTTAAATAGTCTATAAAATGGGGAGATAAATATTAAGTGGCACAATGGATAGAGTCCTGGGACTGAAGTCAGGAAGATTCACCATCCTGAGTTCAAATCTGATCTCAGATATTTACTATGTGACCTTGGGCAAGTCACTTCATCTTGTTTGTCTCAGTTCCTCATTTGTAAAATAAACTAGAGAAGGAAATAGCAAGCTGTTCAAGTATGTTTTGCCAAGAAAATACCAAATGGTATCATGAAGACTTGGAAATGCTCACTATAACTGTTAATATTGAAGTAATGCTTCTTTATTTCTTCAATATCATGTAATGTTATTAATTATATCCCTTTTCCCTCTCCCTCCCTTCTGAATCTTACTGGTCAGTTTTCAGGATTTGCTGTGGCAAAAACAAATGAAGAAATAAATCATTGGAGGATCTTAAACCTTCTAGAAGAATTATAATAAAAAAAGTAAAAAATGTTATCTCTAACAATTTTAACACACTTCTAAACTGTGAAAATTGAAATACATTTCCTTTTCCAGAAGAAGCCAGAATATGCTTATTAATAAATATCTTACTAATATTATAATTCCAAATCTCATATATATTTTCTTTTTTATTACTGAATGAAATTAAGTTTTCTAACAGTTTCCAGCATCTCTTTATTTAATCTATTCTTTGTATTATTAGTATCAAAGTAATATTCCTAATGCTTCTGATTTTAGGAATTCTTTTGCTCACAGGTAGTGATTCTCCATTTGCTTTCAACACTAATCTCTAAACATTTTTTTGATAATGCTTTCCAACAACTACAAAAAAAGCTTCCAAGATTACATATATCCTAATATGTATATCTACCAGTACACTCATATGAAGAGGGTTCCCAAAGGCTTATTGTGATTTTAAGCTTTAATAGCCAAATAATGTACTAAGATTTTAGAATACCTCATATTTCCATATTTATAAATATGTACATTTGAAGTGTTAAAGCATAGAAAATTTTAGAGTCAATAAGGAGCCCTTACATGTTGAATAATGGATTAGGAAATATATTTTGACAAGTTTTTGGAGGATAGATTGGAGACAATAGAATTGTGATACAGACTAATTAAGAAGCCATTGTAATAATCCAGGAAATAAATTACAAAGTTCTGATAGGGTGGTATCTACCTGATTAGATAAAAGAGCACAAATGTGAAAAATGAAAGTAGAATAGAAAAAAAATTGCCAATTAATTGGAAATATGAAGTAAAGGAGATTAAAGAAAAAAGGTGGCATCAATATTGTTGAAGTTTTGTGGTGAATTCAAAATATAATAAGGAAGTTTGAAAAAAAAGAGGTAAATTGTGGGGCATGAAGGAGATATAATGTAATAAGATCTATAATTCAGGTGAAAAACTATATATGTGTGCTGATTCTCTATAATTACCAAAGTCATTTTGGATACTAACTGTGTCATTTAGTATATTAGTTATATATTTTCAGAGAAAACTCAGAAAGAACATCATTTACCTTCACTAAAGTCATTGATAAACATTTCAGAGAGATCAAGGCCAGAGGAAAAGTCCAAAAACAGTCTTTTAGAAGTTTTTTTTTTCTCCCTTCAGGATGACATTAATACCTTAAACAACATTTTCAGGATTTAAAGCAATCAACCAGTCTTGAACCCAGTATTCCGTGTCTCCATGTCCTACACAATATTGGACATGCAAAAATTTTCAATCCCTCAGTTGTAATTGGGAGATTTTAAATTTATAAAATTGTACTAATATACTTGGCACAAAATGCGACTACTGAGAGAGATTATAAGGTTGTCTGGCCATATAAGTATATATATATATATATATATATATATATATATATATATATATATATATATATACACTTAGAGGGAGAAAGATAACAGAAATGAAACATTTTTCATTTAAATAAGATAATTGAATTTATTCAAGGTCACACAAGAAATAAATGGCATTCAAACTGGAGTCATCTAACTCCCTGTCAGTTATAGTAAGATATTACTTTTTGGTCTAACCTACACTTTTAACAGAAATCCCCTTAGAAGAAAAATATCAAGAACATGACAGGTGAGCCTGAACCAGATTAAAATCTAATAGGGAACTGTGTAACAAAATGAATAAAAATACAATGGGACATAAATAATGTGATGTGTTTCCTAAGTTATGAAGATCAAGGATCTTTACATATAGTTAAGTTGTAATTATTCATATTTGATTTTGACATCATTGCCTTATAGGACCTTTGACAAGTAGTTATCCAACCTTCACTTAAAACAATTTCAATCCTGCAGAGCCCTATGTTTTCCAAGGAAGCCCATTTTAGTTTATATCAGTTCTTGTTAAGAAGTTCTTCCTTATATGATGGTTTCATTAGTTTTTGCCATTTTCAATAGAGGCCCTTGACATCAACTCAGGTTTAACCTATTTATTTACTTGATATGAGACTTTGGACAAGACCTTTGTCTATGTCAGTTCCTTCATCTGTAAAATGAGAATAATAATATCACTTATCTCATAGTGTGCTGAAGATAAAATAAAATAATATTTTTTTTAAAAATCTAAAAAATTTCACAAAATAGAACATTTTGATTACACCAAATTAAAAAGTTTCTGCACAAACAAAACTAATGCAAACAAGATTAGAAGGGAAGTAACAAAATGGGAAAAAATTTTTACAGTTAAAGGTTCTGATAAAGGCCTCATCTCCAAAATATACAGAGAATTGACTTTAATCTATAAGAAATCAAGCCATTCTCCAATTGATAAATGGTCAAAGGATATGAACAGACAATTTTCAGATGATGAAATTAAAACTATTTCCACTCATATGAAAGAGTGTTCCAAATCACTATTGATCAGAGAAATGCAAATTAAGACAACTCTGAGGTATCATTACACACCTGTCAGATTGGCTAAGATGACAGGAACAAATAACGATGAATGTTGGAGGGGCTGTGGGAAAACTGGGACACTGATGCATTGTTGGTGGAGTTGTGAAAGAATCCAACCATTCTGGAGAGCAATCTGGAATTATGCCCAAAAAGTTATCAAAATGTGCATACCCTTTGACCCAGCCATACTACTACTGGGCTTATACCCCAAGGAACTACTAGAGAAGGGAAAGGGTCCTGTATGTGCCAAAATGTTTGTGGCAGCCCTTTTCATAGTGGCTAGAAGCTGGAAGATGAATGGATGTCCATCAATTGGAGAATGGTTGGGTAAACTATGGTATATGAATGTTATGGAATATTATTGTTCTATAAGAAATGACCAACAGGAGAAATATAGAGAGGCTTGGAGAGACTTACATCAACTGATGCTGAGTGAAACGAGCAGAACCAGAAGATCATTATACACTTCAACAATGATACTGTACGAGGATGTATGCTGATGGAAGTGGATTTCTTCAACATAGAGAAGAGCTAATCCAATTCCAATTGATTAATGATGGAAAGAACCAGCTACATCCAGAAAAGGAACAATGGGAAATGAATGTAAACTGTTATTTTTACCTTCTGAATCCAATTCTTCCTGTGCAACAAAAAAATTCGGTTCTACACACATATATTGTATCTAAATTATACTGTAATATATTTAACATATATAAGACTGCTTGCCATCTGGGGGAGGGGTTTGGGGGAGGAAGGGAAAAAATCTGAATAGAAGTAAGTGCAAGGGATAATGTTGTAAAAAATTACCCATGCATATGTACTGTCAAAAAATGTTATAATTATAAAATAAAAGAAAAAAAATTATAAAGGGCAAAAAAAAAAAAATCTAAAAAATTTAAATCTGTATATATGCTAGCTATTAGTTATTTTACTACTTATTATTTCAGATTATGCCATAATTCTGTCCCCTCTGGTCAAGAAGATTTTTTTTCATAGCACAACCTTTTAAATAATTTATGGTATGTGTCATCTCTTTTCTAGGGCAAAAATTTTAGTTTCTCCCATTAAACTTCATATGACAAAATCTTCTGACCCTTCAACATCCTGGATATGGTTATTTATATCTTTATATATTTATATAACACCTAGAACTGATTTTTAAAATTGATCCTGATGTATCTCTGTGTAGAATGCTCTGTGTATGTTAATTTTCATTTTATCTGATGCTCTCTTGAATTCTGAATTCTGTGTTATATGGACTTTTTAGATCTTATCACATAGTCCAATGTTTCTATGATGATTATCTCCCCATTAAGTTTTATGCCATCTATATTTTTGACTAATATACCTTATATATCTTTGTTCAATTCAATTGATAGTGATAACCTCTACAATGCCAAGGATAGATCTCTTTTCTACTCTACTAAAATTTTTCCTTCATATTATCTTAGACTTTAAGTTGGAAAGTATGTTGAGTCAGTAAACCTTACCCTTTCATAGATGAAGCAACTAAGATCCACCAAGTTTGCACAGATAATAAGTATTTGAGGCAGGATCTAAATATGGGTTTTTCTGTATCCATGTTTGAAATTCTATCAAATTATCTTTCATTGTTGGCTTTGAGTCATTACAATGCATAGAACATGAGTCCAGAGTGACCTGGTTTTTAATCTTCTATTTGTTACTTCCTACTTTCATATCCCTTAAATTTCCAAGCCTCAGAATCTAGACTGTGGCTAGTGGTCTCCAATACAAGCTGTGTAACGTTCCTATGGCTGAAAGTTGTCTAGTTTATGATAACCACTCCCAAACAAATAAAAATAAACTCATACTGACATAGATTTTATCATTTATAAATTGATGTTTTTATAATTAGGAAGCATTTGAGAGATGAAAAAATCAAGATTTAAAGAGATTGAGTAACTTGGGTCTAAGTGCTATGAATATTTTTCTATACCAGGAGCTTTTACCCTTTCTTGTGTAAGGGAATCCATTGGTGGTATAGGTAAGTATTTCTCAGAACCATTTCTCAGTATCATATTTTTTGATAACTGAAGGAAATTTTAGCTTTTAGTGAGAAATTTGAAAATAAAATAAAAAGCACATTTTCCCAACTAAGTTTACAATTTTTTCTGAAATGAAATATCATAATGTTCTTTATCATATTATAGTAATAAAATCAAATTGGTCATTTCAAATAGTGTTTAAAGGGCTTTAGTGACCGATTTCTTTCCATTTATAAATATACACACACATGTATCCACAAAAAAGTATAATGTCTTCAAAATGTCAGCACACAAAAAATAGTCTTGACATTTTCTACCATACCATAAATTTACTTTTATGGAATTTTTAACCAAAAATGTACATGTAGCAGTTTAAATGTTTTATGACTGCTTTGTGCCATATGACATAAGTGATAGAAAAAATATAGGTCAAAGACTAAAACAAAAAAAAAAGCAAAAAAAAAATTTCATTATTTTTACCTGCACTTATCATATCATAGGCCTAGAATGGGAAGGGAACTTAGAGGCCATCAAAGCCCTGTACACTTTTACAGATGAGGAAACAGAGACACATAGGGGCTAATTGCCTTTCTGCTGCTAATAATTGTCTAAGGGTGAATTTGAACCCTGATGTTTTTACCTCTAAGTCCAGTGCCCTATCCATTACATCACATTGTCTTTCTTCTTTCATTTTTAAAAAAATAATGATTTTAAAATGAATTTGTTGAGTCCTGATATTCCTTAATAATCTGATATTCTAAATATTCCTATTCTCAGAAAGTCAGTTCTCTTGGCAATGACCTTTGATTCTTTATCTGAAAGAGTGTAGTCTGATTAAATTTGTTTTTATTTAATTATGTATTGTATTTTATGATGAATGCAATGAAACTATTTAAATCCCTTCATGTTGCATATTATTTATTTATTTATCATTTCACAAATTTTATTGTGTACCTACTATACTTAAGATATAATGCTACCAGTTATTAACATTTTAGTTTTTATTCCATTTATGTAATTTTCAATTTCAAAGAGATTTGATCACAGTCTTCATAGACTTTAACACTTAGTAGGGTGGTAAAGCTTATACATATATATATGCCATTTTCATAATTAAGATAAATATTTTCATTTTACTGTGATTTAACTGTTTTAGAGAACTCCCTGTAAAAATGGATATTCATAGGATTTTCATTTCCTTGCTACTACAAAAAGAGCTACTGTAAGCATGTTTTGTATATCTGGATCCTTTTCCTTCTTTGATAATCTTTTTGAAATACAGACCCAGTAATGACAAAAGTACAGTTTGATAACCCACTGGGTTCCAAATTGCTTTCCAGAATGGCTTGATCATTTACAATTCCACTAAAAATGCATTCCTACAGCTATTCCCAGTTTTCCCACATTCCCTGCAATATTTATCATATCATCTTAGCCAATCTGTTAGATGTGAGGTGTTACCTCATAGTTGTCTTACTTTGCTTTTCTCTAATCAATATTTTTTTCATATGACTAGAAATGGCTTTAATTTCTTCATCTGAAAAGTATCTGTTCATATCTTTTGATCATTTATTAATTGAGGAATGACATATTCTTATAATTTTGAGTCAGTTCTCTATCTCTGTTAGAAATGAGGCCTTTAATCAGAAAATTGTTTCCTGGCTTCCTGCTTCTTTTCTAATTTTGACTGCTATGATTTCGTTTGTGTAAAACTTTTAAATATTATATGATCAAATTATCTATTTTGCTTTTCATAATGTTCTCTATTTCTCTGGCTATGGATTCCTTCTCTCTTCATAGATCTGATAGGCAGACTATACCTTACTCTCCTAATGTGCTTATAGTAGTACCTTTTATGTCTAAGTCATAAAGTCATTTCAACCTTATCTCAGTATATGGTGTTAGATCTTGATCAATGTCTGATAACTGCTACACGATTTTCCATTTTTTCCCAGCAATTTTTTTTTCAAAGAATGAGTTCTTATCACAGAAGCTATGTCTTTGGTTTATCAATTACACTGTCATTGACTATTGTGTCTTGTGTACCTAACCTATTCTACTGATCCACTACTCTGTTTCTTAAACATCAACAAATTATTTTGATGACTACTAATTTAAAATATAATTTTAGGTCTGGTATAATTAGGCAGACTTCCTTTTTTCCCATTCATACCGGTGATGTTTTTGTAGATTTCTCCCTTGATTAAATCTTTAAGGTTTACTTTGTCTGAGAGTATTAGCTCTACTTTTTTTTTTTCTTATGTATTCTACTTCTGATCCCTCTTATAGTGTTTGTGTATGTCTCTTTTTTCCTATCCCTGCTATCTCTTCTCTTTAATTCTACTCAACTTGCTTGCTATTATTTAACTTTCTCTCTTGCTATTACTTAACCATGAAGAGTATATAATAAATAACAATATATATTTCTTCATTTATTTCATCCTCCCTCCTTCTTTTCCTTTCTTCCTCAATCTCCCTCCCCTCTCTTCCTTCCTCTTTTTTCCTGCCTTCTTTCCTCCTTCCTTTCCTCCCTCTCCCTCTCTCTCCTCTCTTTCTCTCCTCTCTCTCTCTCTCTCTCTCTCTCTCTCTCTCTCTCTCTCTCTCTCTCTCTCTCACTTGTTCTCTCTCTCTCTCTCTCATTTTCTCCTTTTTCTCTCCCTTTCTGTCTTCTTTTCTTCCTTTCTCTTTAGTGTTCCCTATTTCATACATTTCTTATGTAAAGCTTTAGCTCTCCTCCCTCCTGTAATGCCTTTTTGTTTATTCTTCCTTTGCATTTAATTGATATAGCATAATTACCATCTTTATCTTTTCCTAAACAGTGTTGCTTTTAAGAGTCAGATTATATACTAACCACTGTCCCAATCCTTCTTTTGAGCTACTCCATTACAAGTATCAATCTTAATTAAATGAATTACATTTCCATGTAAAAACCATAAACAAATTTTCCTTGTTGAATCCTTTGAAATTGATTTTTGATAGTAGCTCTCATATATTAATTTTTTTAATTGAGTCCAGTTTTCATTGTCCTAAAAAGTCCCTAACAAAGTCCTGATAAAATGTAAGCTCACTGAATATTCATTTTTTTTCATTAAATATTATGATTAGTTTTGCTGGATGGGATATTTTTAGCCACAGGCATAGTTTTTTTTTTTTGTTTGTTTGTTTTTTTTTTCGATTGATTATTGATATAGACTATTGCAGAAATGGCAGTCTATCATTGTGGGTGCTGATAAATCCAACACGATTCTAATTGTATCTTCACTATATTTGAATTGTTTTTTCTTTGATTTTTTTTTTTTTGTTTGTTTCTTTAATCTGGGGTTTTTGAAATTTAGCAACAAGATTCCTATATGTTTTCCACATTGGATCTCCTTAAAGTAGTGATTGGTAGATTTTTTTTTTTTTCTATTTCTACTTTCTCCTCTTGTTTCTTTTAGCACTGAAGGACATTTTTTTTGCTTATTTCTTGCATCATTGCAACAAGGTTCTTTTTTGGTCATAATTTAATGTAGTCCAATTGTTCTTATATTTTCTCTCCTTGATTTGTTTTTCACATCTGTTTTTTAATAAGATGTTTCACATTCTGTTTTATTTTTTTTTTCATTCTTAATATTTTATTTTGTTTTTTCTTGGTCTTTTATACTTCCCCTTGTTTAATTCTAATTGTCAAAGAATTACTTTCTTCTTTAAGATTGCCTCTCTATTTTTTCTAGTTGGTTAATATTTTACTCTCATAATCTTCTTGATTTTGGGGGGGTAGTACTTATTTTATTTTAGTTTTAGTTTGTTCTTAATCTCATTTGATTTTTGAAGTATTTTTGAGTTATTTTATAAATTCTTTCTGGGTAGATAGCTATTTAACATTTTTCTTTGAGGTAGAAGAAGCTTTTTTAAAAATTTCATTTATCTCCTCTAAAGATGAACCTTGATCTTTACTATTCTCACAATAAGTTCTATAGTTTTTAACTGAGAGCTATTAGTGCAAGCATCTCTGATCCAGGGATGAAGAGGAGATAGTACCTCTAGATTCACTTCAGTTCTCTCCTCTGACCAGGAAAACCACCCCAAATGTTCTACCCTCCTGCAAGTGTCCACAACCAGCAACATCTCTGCCGCTTTACTTTTGCACTCACTGTGCAAATATCCTTCTAGCCCAAGACAGTAGCACTCCTGGGGATGGTGTTTCTAATCAGCAGGTGTTTCCTCATTCTTCCTAGACTCTGACCCTAGTCTTCCCAATCTGTCTAGTAAGTGAAAGTTATTGTGATTTGAATTGAAATCTATCTTGAACCCAGCTAGTCTCAGGAGTCACTACTTGCTAATTCTATATAGCTTGGAGGTGTTTATACTTTTGGGTAAATTAAGCTGAGGGACTGGGAGAATGTTATTATCCTAAGTAAAAGTAAAGATGGATAGTGTTGGGGAAAAGATGAGTTCAGTGTTTGATATATTAAACTTATGTTGCTTACTGAAACTCCAGTGCGAGAATTCTGAAAGCAATTAAAAATGTGAGATTGGTCACTTTTATGTCATAGTATCACCACCCTAATGTCATGGACCTCTTTGAGAATGAAGGCCAAACATCAACCTTTGTGAGTAGAGCTGCCTCCTTGGGGACCCCAACTGGGGTTAGGCAACATTTACTCCTTGTCTTCCCTTCCTTTTCCTTCCTTTTCTTTCTTCCTTCCTTTCCCTTTCTTTCTCTTCCCCCTTTCCTTCTTTTTTCCCTTCTCCCATCCTTTACCCCTTTTCTTCTTTTCCCTTCCTCCTTCCTTTCTTTTCCCTTTCCCTTCCCTTCCTTTCTCTTCTCCCTTTCCTTCCCCCTTTCTTTTTCTTCCCCTCCCCTCCCTTTCTTATGAACACATAGGGTATCATACCCTTATCTTTGGGTTTTATATATATATATATATATATATATATATATATATATATATATATATATATATATATATATATATATATATATATGTATACACACACATATATGTGTGTGTGTGTGTGTGTGTGTGTGTGTGTGTGTGTGTGTGGCTGAAACTTCTCAAGATATCTTAGGGTTTAACATCCAGATTTCTTCCTTAAGAACAAATGTTAAGCCAAATCACTCTCTGGACCAAATTGTTCTGAAGGAGAAAGTGAGATTAGTGACTTTGCACTCTCTCACTTGAATTCAATTCACTTGCATGTTATAGCATCACTTCCATGATACCATGGTCCTGTAAGAGAATGAAGGAAAATCAACAATAATAACAAATCCATCAGACATTAATCTGATCACTAATTGAAATTAAAGGAAAAGAGAACAAGGCCTAATTAAGTTTAAAGGATATTGATGAGGTAATAGGGAACCTCAAAATGATGAGGTAACTTGAACCAAATCATGAGTTAAATATCTAATAATGAGGTATAAACCTCAATAAGATTAAGTGAGGTCTAGTGACAGGATTAGGGGTATAGGGAGTCACATGGAGCTCCCCTACAACCCCCTTAGGATTTGGCGCAAGGATACAAAGTTAAATCAGGTCTAGTGGCGGTGAAAGTCCCCTGTAAATGAATTTACAGGCCCGAAAACTTAGATGGGTAAAAGATGTTTATTGCAGGGTTTGGAAGCAAGGTTAAGGTCTGGTTAGTAAAAGGCATTAGATAGAGGAAGATATACAAGGAAAGTGGCGGGGACAGAGAATCTCTGATGCAAGCATCTTGGCTGGCATCTTTCAAATCTCTGAACCAAAGATGGTTCTAGCTTTGCTCTTTTTATCTGCTTGAAGAAGTAATGGGCAGAGCTCTGCCCATTACTCAGGTTAATTCCTAGAAGGCCAGATTTTTGGCGGGTTTGATCCAAGCCAGCTCAGATCCAGTGGGGGGCTGGGTACAAGTCCAGACTAGTTTGACCAGATCTTGTATCAATGGTCCAAGTCCCAAAGGAAGTTGTAGATCAAACAAGGAATACCAAGGGGCTACCGCCCTCAACAATATGACCTAGATGAGAAACTAGCAAAGAAGAGTAAGAAAGAAGTCTGTACAAAGTAGGAAACAGTGGTGTTTCAAAAATCTAGAAAGAAGAGAGTATCAAGAAGAGAGTGGTCAACAATGTCAGAGGCTGAAAAAGTTGAAGAGAAAGAGGATTGACAATCAGCAATTTAGGGATGACTGGTAATTTTGGAGAGAACAGTTTTAAGGGAATGACAAAGTCAAAAGTCAGATTTTAAGGGGTTAAAACATAAACAAGGAGGAAAGGAAGACATTTATAGAAAATGGTCTTTTTAAAGATGTTTGACCAAAAAGTATAGAGGAATTATAAATTGATATTTAGCAGCGTTGGAAAGATCATGTGAGAGATATTTGAGGCTAGAGAAGACATTAGCTTCTTTGTAGGCAGTAGAGAAAGAGCCAATTAAAAGACCTTGCCTTGTTAGTGGCACAACTGAGATGAGAATAGGGTCATATGATTCCTAACTAATGTTCTTTAAATTATACTCTTATCACCACTGTTTTTCCATTAATCTAACACAAGAAGTACATTGCTAGAAGTCATTGTTTAATCATCTAATTTGGGCAGGAAAGCACCAGCAGAGACAAGAGCTCAAGAAGATAGACTTGGGTTAGTTAGAATTCAAAATACACCAAAAATCAAGAGAGGTACACAATTAATTTGTTATACTGAGAAAATGAAAATGTTTCAAGATATACAATAGACAGACTTGTCTACATAAGGACATGAGGAGGTATTACTGAGGCTGTTTACCTCTACAAGAACATTTTTGTCAAAGCAATATAAAGGGCAATCAAATGGATATGATTTTCACAAATGAGGCAGGCTTTTGCAAGACCTAGATCCTTTAAAGGACCCTTTATAATTCTATGGCTGTTAGAGACTTCATCAAAATTTGCCAAGTTAGAAATCATATCTGTATAAAGAAATTATTTATTTTTGACATTCTCTACTTTTGACTTTGAGTTCAATTGTTTTGTTTTGTTTTTGCTGTTAAACTTAATGCTGAGAATTTGTATCAGAGAATATTCAAATCTCTTGCTTGTTGGTAAACTGATGAATAACAGAGCTTTTGTTATGACTTGTTTATTTAGTGTATCATTGCTTAAGTTTCTACATGTTTCATCAGAGAGTAGATGAATATGGGAAGCTTTGTAAAGTGAACCTGGTTTGAATAACAACTTTTTTTTTTCCTTTCATAATTAAAAAAAAAAATCTTCCTGAAGTAGAGTCATTTGATAAGAAAGTTTTTTTGGCTAATTGCCTTTTTAATCTTTGGAGCCCAGTTTTCTTGCTTTTGTTATTGCTCTAGCTGCTTAAGGATTTGTCTTTACAAAAAGTGTTAAGATTATGTGTTAAAATTCCTTGTTCTCAGTAGGTATTCTTTCCTTTTGTTTGTATCACTTGATTATAATTATGTTTACTTTAAAAGTACCCTTTTCCCTTGTGGTCACTGTATTGTGGCTTTTCTTATCTATAACTTCAGATATTTTAGCCAATACAGCATCTTGCCTGCCCAAATTAAATGTTCTCTTATCATTATTATCATTATTTATTATCATTATCATCATTAGTGCTTCTTATTTAATTTCTACCAATTAATGAGTAATTTTTTAAATATATTTTAATTTTAAAATATTTTACGAGTAGATTTTTGGGGATTCTCTTCTTTGGTATTGAAGACTTACCTCTTATAGTGATAATTATTTAAAAGAAATATAATAATAGATATTGAAATGATTTAGTGTTCTAAATGAAAATTCACAAAGAATATCATATTCCTTTAGGATTCTATAATGAACAATTTGGCATAATTAACAATTCATTTATTTAATATTTAATAACAAGTGCTGCTTGTTATTAGCCACAATTAACTAGTCATGTTTAATTTCCAGGAATTTATACAAATGTAGCTTATAATTAAAAACCTATGAGCTAAGCAAATCATTAAAATTCTCATATAAAATGTTGAGTCTTATTCTTTTAAGTTTTTATTTAACCCTGTCAGGCAACAATTTACCATTTCGTGAATTACTACAAGAGTAGACTGAATGCTTTTATTAGATGGCGAGAACTTGTTCATATCCCAAATATTAATAAAAAAGTAGCTTAGCTATAAGAGTCTGACTCATTTTATTTTAATAGAGATAAGAGGTTTTCTCAGTCTTTACATCATCTCTAACAACTATAACAAAATTGATCATATGCCTATCTTTGTTTCATTCTCAGCATTATGTGGAGGTGATGTTCGAGGGCCTAGTGGAACAATCTTATCCCCTGGATACCCTGAATTCTATCCAAATTCCTTGAATTGTACCTGGACTGTAGATGTAACCCATGGAAAAGGTAATAATCTTCATGTAATGATAATTTGTTTGTGTGATTTTTTTCATGGTAGCTTTTGTTTCATTATATTAAGTATGATGTCATTCCCTATCAGTAGAAAAAAGTTTTCATTAAAATTTGTATATATATATAATTAAATTTATGGAATGATAGCAGAGAAAGAATCAGGTTTAATAGTCAGGATTCTCAATCAGAGATTTACTTTCTTTGAATCAGAGTATTGACTTCATTGAGATTTACTGTCTTTTTGATGCTTTATTGGATTTTTATTTTATCATTTCTCCCTCCCTTCCACTAAGTTTCTTGCCCTTTTTGAAAGTCACTGAGATTTAGTTGGAGAAAGTAAAATGTCATAATCTGGTTCTACTAAGACTATGTCTTCCTGATCTGAATAGTTCCCCTAAAAGAACATGCATCACACACTTAAAAATTAATACATTTTGATTTCTTGAACTCTACCCTCAAATTCTGCTCCTAGGAAGAGAGAGAAACATATAGTCCCATCATAAGAAGTCCTAATCATACTCAATTCTACCTTCATCCTCTTCAAAGAAGAGAATTTTACATTCTCTCCTTCCAAAGTCAGATTAAGAGGAAATCAGATGTGATTTCCTCCTCTTTGAAGTAAAATCTCTAAAACATATAGCCCTTAAGAATAGTTCCCATTCACCTGGAAATACTCAATAAATTCTTTCAAGGACTAAGTGAACAGTTTATTGAATTTAAGTAGAACATGGCTTTAACTTGGCTTCTCTTTTAGAAAATTAATGTAAAGAAATTTTCTATGAAAAGTCCCCAAAGAATTTTTCAATGGAACATCAATTGAACACCTCATAATCATCTGTTTATATGTGTCATTAGACGTTGTAAATTGAATCACTAGACCCATATTCCAGAATTGTAAACATCACTCATCAACATCCTCAATTCTGATTTTTGTGAATAAACTCAATCTATTGTGCTTTGTCATTTTATCATGTATTCCTTTAATTTTAGAGCTTTTCAGACTTGAAAGTAATTTCATACTACACAAGACACCAGCGTAAGATTTTTGTGGATAATGCATACATTCATATAAGCATATACAATACATACATCCACACCATCTATTCATAATATTTTTGAATCCATACTAATGTTAAAGGGAAATGAGAAATTGTTACTTGTAATTGCCTACTTATTGGAAATTATCTTTGTGGAATCTTCCTCCACTAACATAAATTAACATTTTTCTATAACTTATAATTTTAGATAGTTGCTTTGTACACTGACCAGTTCAGGCAGGACTGCCAGTGATTACACAGCTAATAGATGTCAAAGGTGAATTTAGACTCAAGTCTTTCTGTCTCAAAAGATGGGTCTCATCTGGTAATTTTCCTTTATTATTTTTAACAATATCTTCAGCTATTTAACATTTTATGCTTTTATTTTTTCCCATTAAACTGTCAGCTCCTAAAGTATAAGGAGAAACTTTTTTTTTATTTTTATCTTTTTCCTCAACTTCCACTATCTTACCCACTCCTACTAACCTCTTCTCATTGCTGGTCTTTATAGGATCCAAATAAATACTTACAGAATAAATAAAATAATTTCACTTCTGTTGTGTGAATGAAATAACCAAATGAAAATAACCAAAGCTTCAGTCTCCCCATTCAAAGTGACAAATTCAGCATTAAGACAGTCAGTGTGATTTTTATTTTTTTTTGATAATGGTTTCATGATTATTTTTAAACTCGGGGGAAAATTCCTTTCAATGAAAAAATGTAATTACATATTCATTATAAAATTAAAGGTTTATAATAAAGTATCAATAGAAAAAACTGTAAGTTAACTTCAAGAAGAAAAAAAATAGTATCTCAAATGTAAGAGAACTATGAATGTTCATTCCCTAGAAAGTAGTTCTTTGTAAAGGAACAGTAGTTTTTATTTAGCTTGTAATAATAGGTACCACATTTAATTTATATGTGTAACCTTTGCATAAAGTACTTACTAATTTTTCTATCAGAGAATTGAAAAAGAAAGTTATAACAAAGGGAAGATGCTTCTCTTAGTCATAATAGAATGTTGCTTTGCTTTGCTTAGAAGCAGAATCACAAAATTTGGACTTTACAGATTATCTAGATATGAGGATCTTGATTCATAAACCATAAATTCATAGATTTGACACAGTAATTAACATTAGAGGGCATCTACTCTAACCCTCTTATTTTTTAGGTGAAGAAACAGCTCAGATAAATTAAGTGATCTGCCCAAAGCAACACAGGGAGTAATGTACAGAACATGGATTCAAACCCAGAACCTATGACTACAAATAAAGCACTCTTTCCTTGAACTAGGCCACCCTTTATCCCACCAATGCTAGCTGTACCCAGAAAGCTTATAAGACAAGTCAAATACTCATCTATATGTCATCTACAGGCACTTGCAGACAACTGTCAAGCCTCCCTAAGTCTTCTCCTTTTTCAGTTTATACAACCCCACGGTTTATTTAACCAGTCTTATTTGGTATTTTTTTCAGTTTATTAATGTATTTTCTCAAATGTGGTACTGATAAGTGAATAAAATATTCCAGACATGATCTAACAAAAACTGAGAAAAGTGAGACTATATAACCTCTTTCATTATGGTCGTAGTCTCCCTTAATACAATTGCAGAACAATAACAACACTATAATCATTATCAACAGCAACAATTACTAGCATTAATACTATGCTTTAAGATTTTAAAATGGCTTTTAAATGTCTTATCATTTGGTCCTCACAGAAATCCTGGGTGGCAGATGCTGTTATCGCATGTGTTTTAGAGAAAATAAAACTGCATCAGATATTAAGTAGTTTGCTCAAGGTCCCATAGCTAACAAGGGTCTGATTGTATTTGAGTTGAGATATTTCTATTTCCAGACCTCAAACTCTATCTGCTGTGCCACTTAGCTTCCTTTAATACTATTCATTTTATTGGGTTGCCATATTATACTGTTGAACATGTAGTGCACTAAAAGTCAGATAATCACAGAGCTGTGATATTATTTGGTTGGAAGGATGCTCAGAATCACCATCTAATTTTAAAATAAATATCATTTTAAAATATTTGACAGATGATATCAGGTCTCTTAAGATCTCCAATAGAGGGCCAGCCCTCCAACTTCCAATGCAATCCACTCAATTTTCCATAAACTGGGATTATTAGAAAGTTATTTTTTATTAAATCAAGCATAAATTTTACTCTTTGAAGCCTCCACTTATTCATTTTAGTTGTACCTTAAATAGCCAATAAAATAAACCTAATCCCTCTTCCACAAGATAACTTCATATGCTTAAAAACAACTATAATGTCCTGTCTTCAAAATATACTTTTATCCCCTTTAATTAAAGGCCGTATTATGTGGACTGAAAGCCCAAAACTTACTGATTGCCCTTCTCCAGACAATTCAACTTCTTAATGTTCCTCTCAAACTGTGATACCCTCAATTGAATGACATATTCCAGAAGTAAAATGAATGTAACTATGACTTCCCTATTCCTAGAAGCTTATCGAAGCCAAACATCTCATTAACCTTTTTAGTTGGCACATTATCCTACTGATCGTATTGGGTTTTCACCCAGTAAAACTCCAGTGGGACTATTATCCAACCATGTCTGAACTATCTTGAATTTGGGAGGATGATTTTTAAATGAAATTTAAAACTTTATTTTATTACTATTAAATCTTGTCTCATGAAATTTGATTGAAAATTTATCTGTTTTTTACCAAGATAAGATCAAAATGGTTATATGATTTAGATATAAATAGTGACACCATAATCAAATTAGAAGAGCAAGGAATAATTTGCCTGTCAGATCTGTGAAGAAGGGAAGAATTTATGACCAAAAAAGGAATGGAGATATGCAAAATAGATAATTTTTATATTAAATTAAAAGGCATTTGCACAAACAAAACCAATCAACCAAGATTAAAAGGAAAAGAGAAAGGTGGAAAATAATATGAACAACAGCAAGCATTGATAAAAAGGAATCGTTTCTCAAATATATAGAGAAGTGAGTCAAATTTATAAAAATTCAAATCATTCCCCAAAAATATAAATAAGTAGTTTTCAGATGAAAAAATCAAATCTATAGACATGTGAAAAAATTCTCTAAATTAACTTTGATTAGAGAAATGCAAATTAAAACTGCAGTACCACTTCATACCTATCAGATTGGCTAAAATGACAGAAAAGGAAAATGATAAATATGGGGGAAACGTGTGAAAACTAGAATACCAATGCACTGTGAGTGGACTTGTGAATTGATCTAACAAATAGTCATTTGGAATTAAGATCAATGGGCAACCAATTCGTGCATACTCTTTGATCCAGTTCTACCACTACCTGGTCTGTTTCCCAATAATATTATAAAAAAGAGGAAAGAATCTATCTGCGCAAAAATACTAGTAGCCTCCCTTTTCATGACAGAAAAAGATTGAAAGTAAAGAAGATGCCTACTAATTGAGGAATGGCTTAACAAGCTGTAGTATATAAATATAGTGTAATAACTATGGAATAAGAAAAGATGAATAGGCATATTTCAGAAAAAACCTGAAAGGACATGTAGGAATTGATGCAAAATGAAATGAGCAGAACTCAAAAAACATTGTACAGCAACATTGTGTATTGATGCCACTGTGAATAAATCATCTTTTCTCAGCAACATAATTATCCAAGGTAAGTTTTAAGAACTCACAAAGGAAAATGTTTCCATAGCCAGAGAAAGAATTGATGGATTTTCTTTCCAAACTGTTGACTTTTTTTTCTCATAATTCTCTTTCATCACTCTGATTTCTTTTTTCCCCAATTTTCCTTTTACCTCTCATATAATTCTGAGGTCCTTTTTGAGTTCTTTCCTGAGTTCTTTCTGGGCTTGAGATCACTTCCCATTTTTCTTTGGGGTTTTGTATGAAGATGCTTTGACATTGTTATCCCCTTCTGAGTTTGTGTTTTGTTCTTCCCTGTTTCATAATAACTTTCTATAGAAAGATTCTTTTAGGTAGGTATATTTGAACTCTTTTCCTAGGATGGAAAGGAACTGTCTCAGGCTTCTTTTGGCAGTGGCTGCAGGCCTTGAATGTTTATCTGCACTGATGTTGCCTTGAAGAATCCTAGTGTCAAGTGCTATGACGTGTGTGTGAATGTGTTTGGGGTGTGGGATGTTAGCTGGCTAACTTCAGTGGATCATTTGGTCATTTTTCTTCCATCCTGCTATTTTTAGTTTAAAGTATTTTTGATCAGATGTGTCAACACTTTATATTCTATTCTGCTCAAATATAGGTGGTAAATTGAATGATACCTTATTATACCATTCTTATCTTTAATAAATTCTAAATTTACATGATAATTTCCCCCCAATATTCCTATTATTTGTATTTCCTAAAAGACTTATTGTTGATTTGTCAGAATTACATCCAAAAAAAAGTGGTTTTCCTTGCCATTCTTCTGCCTTCATACCCTGTTTGGGATTTGAAGACAAATGAACTTCCTTCCATTAAGATTAATAATTCACATTTTTATGTGTTTCTGTATGAACATCTGAACCAATAAAATAATTTCTGCCCTTCTGTATAGTACCTACTATGAATTATAGAGCATCTTGACTAATATTTACATTTCTATACTAGTCTTTAAATTACCTGGCTTGGTATATATATGGGTAGTTTTTTCCTTGTCACTGCATTTTTACTTTAAAACTCTCACATTGAGATTTAAAAGTTATCTGGCAAAACCAAATATATTAATCTTTGTCTTGATAGATGCACTATATCCTCTTCTAATAATAGGTTATTTCATATATTACGTAAGATACAGAAATGTAAATCCTACTTTATTTTACTATTATCTTAAAAGGTCCTTCATCTTAAAAAAATCTCAACATTCAGTCAATACTAATGAAAGCATTACTAAATTATAATCTCTTTAAAACATGGTTATTCTGATATTCAATAGAATAAAACAGAACGGTTAGCAAAAGGTTGTTTTTTTTTTTTTTAATCATGACTCTTCTAGATATGAGATTTTTGTCTGGAAGCATATTAAAGACTAGCAATTATTTCAGGGAACAATGGAGTAATGGAGTTTAAAATAAACTCCCTTATACAAGAACTTGCTGTGTAAATAGGGGCTTAATTAACATTTAAGGCTTTATATTTTCCACAGGTTATAAGTATTAATTAAATCTGTATTTACACAAGAAAGAAATGAAACCTTAGATCTCTTTTGTAAAAATGCAAGGAAGTTTTAGTTGGAGTACAACTATTCAAAAGTAAAGTAAGTTAAAGAAAAATGCAATCTTCTTCAAGAGACTTACTTATCTTGGCCAATTTCCTACTGAATGTAGGAATTCCTTCAATATCAAACTCTGTTTATGTACTTTTTATATTTAATATTTGTTTTATTTTCCTAGTTACCTGCAAACCAACTTTTTACATTAGTCTTCTATAACTTTCAATTCCGGATTCTCTCCCTTCTTCTCCACTAAACCCTCCCTTAAAGAAGGCACAAATGAAGTTATACGAAATATTTCCATAAAAGTCTTGTTGTGAAAGAAAGCATAGATCTCCCCCCCAAAAAAATTCAAGAAAAATGAAGTAAAGAAAAAGTATGCTTTAATCTGCATTTAGAAACAATTAGTTCTTTCTCTTGCTGTGGTTAGCATTTATAATCATAAGTCTTTCTGTGTAGTCATGTATCATTGTATCGCTGAGGATGGCAAAATCATTCATAGCTCATCATCACACAATATTGCTATTACTTTGTACACAGTACATTTCATTTTGCTAGAATTAATGGAATACTTTCCACATTTTTCTGAGAGCTCATCATTTCTTACAGAACAATTGTATGCCATGATAATCATATAGTAAATTTATTTAGCTATTCTCCAATTGCTATATATCCCCTCAATTTCCAATTATTTATCCTGAGAAGAGAACTAGATTTTTTTGCCAGGCTATCACTTATTTTTTTCCTAAATTTATTTATTTTTAATACACATTGCTTTTTTGAATCATGTTGTGAGAACAAAATCAGAGCAAAACAGGAAATACAATGGGAGAAATTAAAAAAAAAAAAACAGAAAAAAGAAGTAAAAATAGCATGTGTTGATTTACATTCTCCATTGTTCTTTTTCTGAATGCAGATGGTATCTTTTATCCAAAATCCATTGGGATTGCTTTGAATTACTGAATGACTGAGAAGAACCCACCTTTCATAATTAATCATTGCACATTCTTGCTGTTGTTGTATATATAATATGTATTCCTGGTTCTACTTGTTTTGCTCAACATCAAAATCTTTCCAGGTCTTTTTAAAATCAGCTTGCTAATTATTTTTTATGCAACAATAATATTCCATTATCTGCATATACCACAACTTGTTCAGTCATTCCCTAATTGAAGGGCATCTACTAATTTTCCAATTATTTGCTAACACAAAAGTAGCTGTTACAAACGTTTTTGCACATGTGGGTCCTTTTCTCTCCTTTATGGTTTCATTGGGACACAGGACCAGTAGCTGCACTGCTGAATAAAGGCAATACACATTTTAGCCCTTTGGGTATAGTTTCAGATTGCTCTCCAGAATAGTTGCATTATTTTGCAACTCTACCAACAATGCATTTATGTTCCAGTTTTCCCACATCCCTTCCAATATTTATCATTATCTTTTCCTGGAATCTTAGCCAATCTGAGATGTGTGAGGTTAAAACTCAAAACTGTTTAATTTTCATTTCTCTAATCAGTAGTGATTCAGAGTATTTTTTCATATAACTATAAATGGCTCTAGTTTCATTCATCATCTTAAAATTGTTCATATCCTTTGAACATTTATCAATTGGGGAATGACTTGTATTCTTATAAATTTGACACAGTTTTAATATATTTTAGAAATGAAACCTTTATTAAAAATATTGGCTGTAAAGATTTTTTCCAGCTTTGTACTATTTTTTAAATCTTGCTTCTGTTTATTTTGTTTGTGCGATTTCTTTTTAATTTGATGTAATCAAAGTTTCCCATTTCGCCTTTCATAATATTCTCTAGTTCTTCTTTGGTCATAGATTCCTCCCTTCTCCAAAACCTTATCTCTTCTCATTAGATTTTTTTTTACTTTTGCTTTGTCCGAGATCAGCTTTGCTACCACTGATCTTTTCCTTTAGCTGAAACATAATAAATCCTGTTTCAACTTTTTATCTTTATTCTGTATGTGCCTCTGTGTCAAACGTGTTTCTTGTAAACAACATAAGATTCTGTTTTTTAATTGATTGTGCTATTAACTTCTGTTTTATGGGAGAGTTCATCCCATTCACATTCAGAGTATTAATTAGCAGCTCTATATTTTCCTTCATTCATCTTCACTATATATATTTGTTTTCTCTTTCCACCCTGTCCTTGGTAGGTAGTACCTTTATCTCCTATTCTTTATCTCCTATCACCCTTCAACCTTCTTTTAGTAGTGATCTTTTTTTAACCCACTTCAACCACTACCATGTATTCTATCACCCCTTCTGTTTTTCTTTTATCTTTTTCTCTGATGGTTCTTGTCTCCCTTCTATTCTGCCCACCCCTTTTCTTTACTCTTTGTTCTCCTATTTCTTTATCAGGTTAGATAAATTTCTAAACCCAACTCAATGAACAAGTTATGCTTTCTTAAAGTTGAAAATGATGAGTTCAAGCTGCAGGCAATGTTCATCCCCCTCATTTCTTTAACTCATTGAAATAGATCTTTTTCGCCTCTTCATGTGATCTAATTGTCCCATTATATCTCTTTGTTCTTCATTTTCCCAGTACAAATCTTTTTCAACCCGATAATGTATTTTTCTTTGATGTTATCATATCAGATTCTATAAACAATCACACCCTCTGTCCATGTGATGTCCTCCTCTGTGTGCCCCAATGACAGATGCAGTTCTCAAGAGTTATGGATGTCATTTTCCCATCTAGGGATGCTACCTTTAAATAACATTTTTTTTTCTGTTTATTTTTCTATGCTTCTTTTAAGTCCTGAATTTGTTGATTACATTTTCTTATAGTTCTGGTTTATTCAATAAAAATCAATTTGAAACATTGATCATTGTATTCCAGGCCCTCTGATCCTTTATTGTAGCAGCTGCCAGATCCTACACATTTGAATGTGTAGCTCCTTGATATTTGAATTGTTTTTGTCTGGCAGCTTGCAGTATTTTTCCTTGAGATTGTAGTTCTGGAGTTTTGCAACAATGGTCCTTGGTGTCTTCCTTGTGGAGTTTCTTTCTAAAGGTAATAGAAGGATTCTTTTAATGTCTCTTTCCCCCTTTGTTTCTAGAATATTGGGGAAATTTTCTTTGATGGTCTCTTGAAGAATGCTATCCAGGCTCTTTTTTTTGGTCTTGGATTCCAAGAAGGCCAATAGTATTTCAATAGTCTCTTCTGGATGTATTTTCCAGGTCAGCTGTCTTTCTAACTTGGTATTTCACATTTCTTCCATTTTTTTTCATTTTTTAAAATTTATTTAATTCATGCTGTATCACAAAGTCATTAACTTCCATTTGCCCTATTCTTATTTTTAGTGTCTGATTTTCTCCAGTTAGCTACTGGATCTCTTTTTTCATTTACTTTGGCATAGATCATACTTTTTGATTATCAATTGAAGAATGGCTATCTATTTATCTATCTATCTATTTCTGAACTCATTTCCCTATACATTTGAGAAATGAGGCTTTCACCAGAGAAACTTCTTTTAAAAATCTTTTCCCAATTACTATTGCTAAGTGTATTTCCCTGTTTATTCTAGTCACTCTCTTACCCTGACCCTCCTCAAGAATGTTTTGTTACTGGCCACTCTCTCTCATTATTCCCTCTTTTCTCTCATCCTCCCTCTTTCATATATCCTCTTCCCCTCCTATTTTGCTGCAGTGTAAGAGATTTTTAAACCATATTGAGTATGTATATTATTTTCTCTTTGAGCCAATTCTGATAAAAGTAAGATTCATTCACTTCCTATCTTCTACCCATCTTCCTCTCTTTTGTAAAAACTTTTACATGCTTCTAGTACATTACTCTCTCATGCCTTAATTATACCCTAGTTAGGGGAGACCTAGTTAGGGTTTCTTAACCTTTTTATATTATATGTCCCTTTCCTTATCTAACAACACCTATGGAACTCAGAACAATTTGTCATCTTTCCTTCATAACTGAAGAAAACATGAAATTTCATTTAGAGGCTACAGCTAAAGGATATGTGGGTTATGCAGGAATGACTAGCATTTCTGGTATGAGGGCTTGCTGAGCCCTTTTCAGGGCTGCCAGTGTCTACCTTCACTGAACTGTCACTTGTGACTCCAAGAAACTGTAGCATATACAGCAACCATACGCAGCAGCTACATCCCAGTAAACAGATGGCCCAGGTTGAGAGTAACTGACAGACTTTAAACTTTCAGTAAATTAGAGGTATGTCTACCTTAAGCATGTGAAGAATTTTCTTACCTGAATGGGCAAATGAGGACAGTTTGTTCCAGCATCTATGAAAGCAACTGAAGCAGGTGCTAAGGAGTGCTTAGTGCTTAGTCAGGCATGTAAAATGCCCAGGTCATGTCTTACTTTCTGGACTATTGCTATCTTGAAATCCGGACCATCTTGACTTTTGTCCTGCCATTGAACTTCAGAAATTCAGGAAAAGAGAATGAAATTGATGATGGTGTGATTCTTCTTTATTTTAGTTCAATGCAAACAAAAAGTCTTTAACTGTGATTTTATTCCTCTTTGAAAAAGGACAAACAACAACAATGAAAATAAATATTTAATTTATTTCCAGATTCATGACCCTCTCAACTCTGAAATCCGTACATCAAGTTAGGAAGTTCCAAACTAGTGTATGATGTCTGAGGACCTAACTCTGTATGATTCAATGATATTTAATTGATAGTGCTCCAGTGTTATTCTCAATCTTTGTCATAAAGTCTCATACATTCCATGTCTAAACTCTGCCTTTCACTGATATTATTTGGTCCTAGTATCCCTTTAATTTAACAGCCTCTTTTCACAAAAATTTTGAAGAATAGGCTACTCTTGTATCTCACACTATATGTCCACTTACTCACTCCTCAACACAGCTGCTATCCTCAGTCTGCCAGCAACAATTGATTAAGTGTTTAAATACTACTTGTGGTGTACTTACCAAATCTATTGATCTTCCTTGATTCCTATGGCATTTCATTAAACTCTTATTACATAGTAGAGTAAATTATTAGATTAAGTTATTTCCTTCTCCTATGAATGCTGTTTTCTGTATTTTTTTTAAATCTTTAGTTCTCCCATATGAACATTCTTCCCAAGATTCTCTCCTTGACCATCAATGGCCTTACTATACTCTCTTCCTTGATGGTATCTATAATAATTCCAGTTTTCTTTCACACTACATTTCACAAAATCTGTGTTCCAGCCAAATTGCACTTTTAGCTGTTCCCTGAACTTGATGATTCATCTTCTGCCTCTATGAATTTAGAGAAATATTTTCCTATGACTAGAATATACTTTTTCTTATCCTAATATCTTGATATTTTTTCAAGGCTCAAATGAGGTGTTACCTTTACCTTCTATTATTGCTATTAATGTATTTCTTAAATGAATTTACTTTGTGCTATAGTGATATTTGTTTCTTTTCAAACTTCTCCCTTCCCCTTGTTGCACAAGGAAATCTCCCTAATAGCAGGAATTATCTTTCCTTTTTTATATCCTTATCATCTAGCATAATGTTTTATATATAGCATTTAATAAATTGTTTATACCTGAATTAATTTTCTGTTTTATGATAGAAATTTTTGAACAATTAGTTTAAAAGGAACCCAAAATTCATCTCATCTATTCTTTTATCTTCATAAAGATGTTAAAAAAACAAAACAAAACAAAAAGTAACTCAGGACTAGGATTGCTAAGTGACTTTTCTTTAATGGTAAGAAATTAGCAAAAGTTATAAAGTGGGTTATTTGAAAAACCTTTAAGATTGTGTAAAATTATAATTTGAATAGAGGAAATTTAGAGGCTTCAATAAATTGAAAAAGAACAAGAAAAGCAGAATTGAACTGAAACAGAAGGATTCAGTGGATGAAAAGGTACAGCAAAAAAAAAAATAATGCCAATAGGAAGAGGAAGAAAAGGCCCATTAGAAGAGGACTTTGGTATGACATGAAAACTGAGGGTAGGTGAAGCTATAAAAGTGCTGAGAAGGTACTCATTAAATAAGCATAATTCTGAAGGAAAGTTACAATAGTTATCGGGTTAGACTAACAAATAAGTAAATAACAAATAAGTAAAAATCTCATTTATTTTAGTGAAACATGTAGAAAAAGAAGCATTTTACAGTGAATCACACTAGACTATATGGCGTTTGCATTTGTACCACATTTATGATTTTTTTTGTCCTTAGAGAGTTAGTAATTTCATCAACAATGTCATTGATTCTGGAAAGGACCAGTCATATAACTGTCCTATGATTTTGGGTCAGTCAAAAAACATTTATTCAGTACATTTTATGCATCAAAATCTGTGCTAAATACTGGGAATTCAAAGAAAAGTTTAAAAGAAGTTTCAGTTCTCAAAGAGAAACATGCAAACAGTGATTTATTGATAAGTTATTATGCAGGATTAATTAGAAATAATCAACAGTCAAAACGTACTAAAAGTAAAAGAAATTGGGGAAGACTTCATGTAGAAGATGGGATTTTAGCTGGAATTTGATGTTAGGAAAGTCAGGAGGAGAAGCTAAGAGGAAAAATATTTTAGGCAACAAATCAAATGTATATGGTGATGAGACTAAGGAATTCCTTCTCTTAACATTAAAGAGTAAATTTTATTTAATTTTGACATTTCCTTGAACAAAAATCTCATCTGATTGATTTCAGCTTTCTGATAGCCATTTTCTTTCTGTTACTTCTTGTGCAAAGTTCATCATCCTTAAAAGAAAAAAAAAATATAATCAAGATAATAATTGAGAAATAATTTCTGGTATTCTCTCTGCTGTCAGTCATCATCATATCTCTCCTTGCAGCAGCCTGGCCCTTGTTGGATCCTACATTCTTTCCCAATATAAACAAAAATGATAACAACCTTTTTATTATATTTAGTTCATTTTTCTTGACAGCCTCAGAACTTTGTAATTTTTAACATTACTAATACTGTTTTTTTTTAAATTGGTTTGTGCCATACTCTTATGTTCACTTTTTATCATCTTCCTTCGCATTAATCTTCTCTGTGTATGTAATTCAAACACACATACATATATGTATATACTCACACATATATATGTGTATATATATATATATATATATATATATATATATATTCTAAGATAAAAATTATTTCTGTTTCCAAAATCCATTCTGTTTCTTTACCAGTAATTATCCAAATGCTCTTCACTGTACCTTTTCTTACCCACTGATTTTTGGATTTCTTCAAATGAGTATACCTATATTTACTATTACCTCTTCTTTTTATCTATACTCTCCTTTGGAATAAGGCATGTCTATTGAGAGCCATATTCTTGTCATGGATTTTGTCCCAGCATGCCTTGTTGATATACATGATTTACGATATTTTTCTCTTTGTATCAGGATTTATAATTTTTCTTGTTTAAAGCCTAAATTTTGTTCATTCATATATGCATAGGTTTTCAAGTTTGTATTCTTCATTTGCTGTAACTATTCTTCATATTTACACAGGCAGGTAGCAAATTAGCTAATCATTTATATTTTCAAGTCCTTTTGATTAGATTTCCAAGTCAGCATAGTTACATTCTCTATCAGCCGAATTTAAGTATATTGCATCCCTGATCAGAAGCCTATAATTCTTATTTATTAATGGTCTTGAGATTCAAATACAGTGTTTAATCATAATCTTTTTAGCATTTAAATTCCCAAATTAGTTTTCCTCTCCTCAACTGAAAACAGTATAGAAAACATAACCTGTTCATCCCTGTCTTATTCAGTTTCTTGCCCAAGATTTCTTAGATTTTGAAAATCCTTCCCAGGATTCTTCGGCTAATATTACCTGTGACCACATAAGACATTAAGCATTAGTGATAATTAATCATTTTTGGGAAAGTGGAGAGCTATAAAGCTTTTATAGTAGAGAGATAAAAGTAAACAGTTAAGAAAATCCAAACTCTCCAAAGCATCTAGCTTCACCTACCAGCAAAGGGGAAGGAAGACAAGGAAAGAAGAAGGAAGTGAGTGATCACCAGACTACTCCTTAATTCTTGATAAAGGAAATATGGAAAAGGACATTTATAATAGATTAATCAATCAACAGTAACCCAATATCTGAGCTTTATTTTTCTCATCTATAAAATATAGCAAACAATAGCACCTAACTACTAGACATGTTGTGAAGATCAAATGAAAAAATTATATAAATATTAGCTATAATAGTAACTTCTGATACTACTAGTATCATTAGAAACAATAGTAATAGGGAGAGAAGTAATTTTCTCAAAAGCCAAAGATTTTTAACACTTTTTGGATTTGTAAGAAAATTTGTAAAAAAAAAAAGAAAAAAAAAACAACAACAAAAAACAAAAACAACCTATCAAATGTAATTTCTACATAACTGTAGTAACTGATATTTTTAAGAAAAAAGAAAGAATAAAAGAATAGCATCCAATCAAATAAATTCTTCTGCCATCAATCTTTTTTTTAAATTTTTTATTTATTATATATCTTTTTATAACATTATCCCTTGTATTCATTTTTCCAAATTATCCCCCCCTCCCTCTACTCCCTCCCCCCGATGACAGGCAATCCCATACATTTTACATGTGTTACAATATAACCTAGATACAATACATGTGTGTAAATACCATTTTCTTGTTGCACAATAAGCATTAGATTCCGAAGGTACATGTAACCTGGGCAGACAGATATTAGTGTTAACAATTTACATTCACTTCCCAGTGTTCCTTCTCTGGGTGTAGCTACCTCTGTCCATCATTGATCAACTGGAAGTGAGTTGGATCTTCTTTATGTTGAAGATTTCCACTTCCATCAGAATACATCCTCATACAGTATTGTTGAAGTGTACAGCGATCTTCTGGTTCTGCTCATTTCACTCAGCATCAGTTGATGTAAGTCTCTCCAAGCCTCTCTGTATTCCTCCTGCTGGTCATTTCTTACAGAGCAATAATATTCAATAACCTTCATATACCATGATTTATCCAACCATTCTCCAACTGATGGACATCCATTCATCTTCCAGTTTCTAGATATAACAAAAAGAGCTGCCACAAACATTTTGGCACATATAGGTCTCTTTCCTCTCTTTAGTATTTCTTTGGGATATAAGCCCAGTAGTAGTACTGCTGGGTCAAAGGGTATGCACAGTTTGATAACTTTTTGGGCATAGTTCCAAATTGCTCTCCAGAATGGCTGGATTCTTTCACAACTCCACCAGTTTTCCCACATCCCCTCCAACATTCATCATTATTTGTTCCTGTCATCTTAGCCTCTTCTGCCATCAATCTAACATACCTCCCCATCAATTGTTTATAGTAATCAGTCCTCTTCTTTTATTATTAATGCTTCACCCTCTCAGACAAGATGAGAATTCTCCCTGTAATATATTTGTTTTGATAAATATTGGAAGGTTTAATCTTCATTTATCCTAGACTTTGTCCTTCAACCTAATCTTTTGGTAACAGGAAGTAGAATCTAGATTTTATGATTCTACTTTCAGTTCTTCTCAACTTCTCTCAAATTTCTCCTCAAATTCAATTTCTGTTATTTTTTAACAAGAATTAATCCCTCCATCTCACATTCATAATTTAGTCCTCTTTTTTAAGCTTCAATATTTTTCTTTCGCTCCTAAATCCACACAAGAAATTTCTGTATATGTGGAAATATAGAAACTCAGGTTTCCTCTCCAAAATTTCAGAATCTCTGTTTCATCAAGAATTACAATTCTGAACCAAAATTTAGAACTCTTTATCTCTGTAACTCTTAACATGAAAATGGAAATGTAGATTTTATAAATTTGCCTGGAGGGTAAGAGAAACATGGCCTTGACTGACTACTACAAATTTTGCATTGTAAAGTTCATTTCAGCTTCAGTGCACATTACCAGACAAGCAACTTGCATCATCAGATTCCATCTGTTTTCTATCAGCCCAGAAAGCCAAAGGATGGATAAAGTTATATGAGAATTTTAGGTTCCTCACAAAGAGGTTAGGATATCTGTTACATTTATGTGTACCCTGATTTTTGCCTAACAATGGGTGAATGCATTAATGCAAAGTTGTTCATTTCATATTTATGTATTTTTGTTTTAATTTATTTATTTACTCATTCATTAATTTATTTATGGATATAGTTTATATAGTTTTCTGTTAAAATCTGGAGAATTTGTAATTTAGAAAGCCATTAAAAAATAAGCTACAATTCCCTTAATTTCTCAGGGTGTAAGAGTTTATTTTCTTGTATACTGTAGGACATTGCTTAAAAATGACCTATTTCTCTTGGGCATAGAGAAGAAAGGATTCATAGTTACCTTTATTCTTCACACTTCTTTAATACTAAAATCTGATGAACATCACTGACAGCATTGTGGCTAAAATTTACATTTTCAAGTATACATATCTAAATCCCTCTGACAGCAGTTAAGAAAGATACCAAATGCACTCAAAGTAATATAAATAATGGAGGAGTTCCCTTTAGCCTCAGCATTTCCTTTATTTTGTGCTAGCTCACCTAAATTTTTTCCTGTTCTAATTTATATTTTGTATGATGTTTTATCTTTTCTTTGAATTGATCATTTCCAGCTTTCAAATGATCCTTTGCCTTTAGCCTTAAAAAAAAAAAAAAATAGCAACACCACCACCAAAAACTTTTTTTTTTTTTAAATAAGGACTTTCATTAAAATTGGCAGCATATTTTATACTGTTTTTAAAGGTTTTCATGGGATCTAAAGCACTTGTAAAGCCTGATTGGGACGGAAATCATAAATATTATAATTGAAACTCAAAAAAAATGAAAAATTAATCATATAAATAAGAAGACATGACATTGTTACTAAGGGAATAGTCCTAGGTTAAAATCTTACCTCTAACATACCATATAGTAGTAGTAACCAGATGCAATTCACTTAATTTTTCTTGACCTAATATATGTTACAGATTAATTGGTTTGTCTCAGTGGAGATAAATATACTAAAGGAATAAGTTTTATAATATATTTATTCGCAAATAACAAAATTAGAAAAAATAAAATTATAAAATTTGTCTTTGAAAATTATTCCAATGTTTAAAAACAAACTACTTTGAAATCAACAGTTCTGTTTTCTTACAAGAAAGGAATTATGTAATTACATTTATAACTAGGAGAAAATGCATTTTGAAATATTTTTAAGTTGTACTCTTAATATCCAAGTTACTTAATTTTTTAAACTTTTTCTTGAAATTATCAAAATGTATCATCTGATTCCTTTTTAACCACAAATTTGACATTTATTTCTAAGAATGTTCTGTTTTTTACAAAGAAATCAGAAATAAAATAACATTTTTGAATACATTAGTACTTTAGGCCTTTTAAAGTGTGAAACTTCATTTACAGACATCACTATTATAATGACATTCTTCTTTTCAATCAGTTATGTAATTTCATTTGACCTAATCAAGTGGTTTGTAAGTCTAATCTCCTTCCTTTCTCCTCCCAACTTCCAACAGGAGTACAATTCACCTTTCACACTTTTCATTTGGAAGATCATCATGACTACTTACTAATCACAGAGAATGGCAGTTTTACCCAGCCCTTGGCACGCCTCACTGGCTCAGAACTTCCTTCAATAATCAATGCTGGTCTCTATGGAAATTTCAGAGCTCAATTGCGCTTTATTTCGGATTTTTCAATATCATATGAAGGATTTAACATTACATTCTCTGGTAAGAAAATATAAATGAGCAGGCTTTTTTGTTTAAATAACATTTTTTCTTTTCTTGATCTATGACTTAATCAAAGGGGAACTGTATGTGAATAGGGCAATAACCTTATCTTCTCCCCTCAATGAAGGTCAAGTCATCTTCAATCTATAACAAAGCTTCATGGGGTCTGTAGAAATTTGTAGTAAATGACAATTTGAATTTCTTGTGTTATAATAAAAAAAACATATATTGTGAAATGTTTTTTACAGGATTTTTTTGCAGGAATTTCATACTAAAGGGATGCCAGCAATAATCATGAGGCATACAAATATATGGAATTTACTATAAAATTAAGAAACCATTCCCTTTTCTTTATACTATCGTCATGAACAAGAAAGAAAATTAGGGTTTTCATTTATAGAACCAGAATAACATTTTAGAGTTGAAATGGGCTTAAAGGATTGTCATTCCAAATC
Organism: Sminthopsis crassicaudata; assembly: GCF_048593235.1. Lineage (NCBI taxonomy): Eukaryota > Metazoa > Chordata > Mammalia > Dasyuromorphia > Dasyuridae > Sminthopsis > Sminthopsis crassicaudata. The sequence continues at coordinate 124,570,376 of NC_133617.1, forward strand.
ATATTTGAATCATTTTACATCATGCCCAATAAGTGTTCATGTAGCTTTTTTTTTTGAAGATTCTATGGATGGCATATTCATTACCTCTTGAAAGAACCCATCTACCTTGAAATAATTTTAATGCTTTAAAAATCTCTCCTTCAATTGCGCCCAAATTATCTTCTACCAGTGATATCAAACTCAAGTAAAATTGATATATAAGGATTTCTGTGGGCTGCATATTCATTTAGAAAACTAACCTTAACTTTATGCTTTATTTTTATTCATTTCTTATATATCCTAATTACATTTTGATCTGGTTTTGCTTTATTATGTAGTATTGAGGACCACAAAGTGTAATGGATATGTGTAAAGGGCTAGAACTGAGCATTTTACACATCTACTGTATATCATTTCCAATCATTTTCCTTACTATTTTCTAATGGAGAAAATAAAAAAAAATGTGTCTAATAACTTCTTCTAAATAACAGCCCTTCAAATATGTGATGGCTATTATATCCTTTCTCCTCAAAATTTCCTATTTTCTAGGATATATAGAACCATGTTCTTCAAGCAGTCCTTTTTAGGCATTATCTTGAGATCTTTAATCATACTACTTTTTTTGCCTCTTCTAGATATTTTCCAGTGTCTCTGAAAATATAGTACCCCAGAATTCTCATGTTTCTACATTTGATCATTATTTTCTTAAAACAAGATAATAATGGCATATGACATCTCTGTAGTACAAAAATTATTCAGGGATACATGTTTCTCTGTGAGTAATATTCCTAAATAAAATGTTAGACTGAGGCTGAAAATCTAGTTCTGAAATGAATTGTTTATATAAGTAGAATTGAGTGGAAATAGGGCCCTTCTAAACTAGCATGATCATTTTTTTCCTTTTTTATCATCCTTGACTCCATATGACCTTTCATCCTTTTTCTTCCCACCTCACTCCAAATGATTTTTAGAATACAATCTTGAACCTTGTGAGGATCCTGGAATTCCCCAATATGGCAATCGAATAGGACTGAACTTTGGGGTTGGAGATACACTGACCTTTTCATGCTCATCAGGATATCGTCTAGAAGGGACTTCTGAGATCATCTGTCTTGGTGGTGGCCGGCGTGTGTGGAGTGCACCTCTGCCAAGGTGTGTGGGTACGTGGTCAGCTGCTTTCATTTGCTTGTATGTGTTGTCACTGTCCATGAAGTTGCAGATGTATAGCATGGATGTGCATGGTAACATACCCTTAGTTTTTACAATCTGTTGACTTTTTTTCATCATTTTTTTTTTAGTTTTATTCTTTTAGATTTCTTTTAAACCTAGAAATCTTGTATAGCTAAATAAATTTCTAATTGCTTTCTAGAATGCTGCATTTAAGCAACCATGCTTTTAAGTTTATTTTTAAAATTTTTATTCTTATTTTTATTAGTGATGATAATGATGAACATATATAAAATATTAATTTTTAAATCATGTAGAATGTGAAATAACATTACATTATTAGTTGATTTTTTCCAAAAATATTGATATATTATAATTTGGAAATAATATGAATAAAAATTAATTCCTTTCAATATAGAATTTTTGATTAATATATCAAGGTTGACATGTCTGTGACTTTTCTTTCATAACTGACCTTCATTTAAGATACCAGAATGTTTACTGACTAGATATTTACAATTCTTTCAGTGTTGGGAACTTGGTAAATTAAGAAAGAAATTGATCTGTATTTTGGAAGATGGAAAATTACAGCTAATTTAAATGAGCAATTTGGAACTCAAACATCAATCTTGTGACAAATAATATCTTTATTTCTAGTGAAAATAACAATTATTTTCTTTATATGTTTTCTAAGGTGTGTTATAAATCAAATATTTAGAAAGGCACACTAAGACTTTCAGATATTACGATTCTACAGCCATATTTAAACAATGACTTTTGACATTCTAAGTTATCTTTAGCACTAATATGTAATTAGCAAAAAAAGTAAAATTGAATGAATTTCAAATAATAATAAGGATAAATATGACCACCGATCTTTGTAGAAGATTATAAAATATAAAAATTAACATAACTCAAAACCCAGATTCTAGTGCACATGTTTTATTATGACCTATAAGAAGTGCCCTAACAAAAAAACAAGAATAAAAACAAAAAACAAAAAACCAAAACAAAACAAAACAAAAAAACAAAACAAAAAAGTTCTTAACTGTTTTATTGCCATAGATGTATTGAACATTCTGGTAAAGCTTGTGGACCCCTTCTCAAAACAATGTATTTACATACATAAAATAAAGTATATAAGGTTACAAGGAAAATCCATTATATGGAAATAGCCATTACCATATAACAACACCCCACAAAAATTTTGTGAAATAGTAAATATGTAGATATACTTCCTTATTGGCACATTAAATGCAAGCAACTTTAAGTGTCTGACTACAGTAATTTTCAAATAGTGATAACTGTAAATTATATTTTAAGATTTATGTACAACTGAAATATGAAAATTTCTGTGATTTCCAATATTGGTGCTGTTATATGTGTTGCTAATAGGATATTCAAAATTGAGCTCAATTTCAATTAGAAATTAGTGAAAGCAAAAAATACAATTTTCTCTACACAACTTTAGTGACTTCTTGAAATCTATCCATGACCTCTCTCTCAATAAGAGGACACAGCGCCATCATTATCCATCCCATTTCTATCTCCTACTAGTAACAGTATGCTGAATTTTATGAGAATATGAAAAATTAATTCCTATGAAGTCTTAAATGTGATGTAAAGACATAGCACACCCATATGACTTAGTGACTAAAAATTCTTAGACTGGAGTGGGATGATGAGAATGACTGCCTGGCTTAAAGGTATTAAAGGTACAGAAGTTTTGAAGTCCCTTCAGCAATCAGAAGATTACAAAATGAAGCCAAATCCAATCAAATACACCCAGGTATTAGAAAGAACAGTGGCAATATATTAAAATATAAGCTCTGCTATTCAAGATCTGTGAATTCCTTTTTGGACCTTTTTCCATGTATAAAGTAAGATTTTTATATACAACACAATATATAAGGTTTTATACATAACACAATCTCAGTTGGAAAGGACTTAAGAGGTCATCTAGCCTAACATGAACTTGAACAGGGATCATTTCTACAATATCTTCCACTGTGGTCATCCAGCTTTCTCTGAAGAACTCTAGTAAAAAAAGACTATCTCTACCAGAGGCAGCACATTTTCTACTGGGGCAGTGCTAATCTTTACCAGAATTTCCTTGGATGAATCCTAAAAATGCCTTTCTTTAATCTATACTCATTTCTCCCAGTTTTAGCATTTGTAGTCTTTTCGTCATGAAAGAAAATTGTGAGTGAAAGAGTATAATTCAAATACTGTAATGGAAAGAACACTGGGTTCAGCACTGTCATACTTGTGAATGTTTCAGCTTTGTCTTTTATGATCTGTGTGACTTTGGAAAAGTCATTTTACCACTCTGAGTTTGTTTTCTAAGCTATAGAATGACTTAACTACTTATAGTCCTTTTTAACTCTAAATATATGTTTCTCAGTATAATTGGGGTAACCAGGCAGTGCAGTGGATGGAGCACTGGGCTTGGAGAAAGGAAGACTTGAATTTATTTTTTAAGTTCTTTTTTTGTTTATTTTCAAAACATATTCATAGATATTTTCCAGTATTCACTCTTGTAAGACCTTGTGTTCCAAAATGTTTTCCACTTTCCCTTTCCTCCACCTTCCCCCTTGATGTTGAGTAAATATGGTTACAATTCTTTTTTTTTTTTTTTTTACCATACTTGTACTTTTTTCACTTTTTTAATTAAAGCTTTTTGCTTTCAAAACATATACACTTATAATTTTCAACATTCACCCTTCAAAATCTTGTGTTCTAAAATTTTATCTCCTTTCCCTTACCACCTCCACTAGATAGCAAGTAATCCAATATATGTTAAACATATGCACTTTTTCTCTACATATTTTCATTAATATCATGCTACACAAGAAAAATCAGATCAAAGAGGGAAAAAATTTAAAAAAATATAAGAAAAGCATAACATAAAGAGTGAAAATACTATGTTATGATCCTTGCTCAGTTCCCACAGTCCTTCTTCTGGGTGTAAATGGCTCTCTTCATGACAACACCATTGGAACTGTCCTGAATTATTTCATTGTTGAAGAGAACCACATCCATCAGAATTGATCATTGTATAACCTTGTCATTGCCATGTATAATGATCTCCTGGTTCTGTTCATTTCACTTAGTATCAGTTCATGCAATGAAGATTTGAATTTAAATCTGGGTTTAGACACTTATTAAATGTGTTACTCTTGGCAAACAACTTAACTCTGTTTGCCTCAATTTCCTCATCAGTAAAATGAGCATGAAAAGAAAATGGTAAATCATCCAGTAGGTTTACAAAGAAAACCCCAAATGTGTTTAAGAAGAGTAGGACATAAACTACTGAATAAAAATAAGCCTAATACCTTTTATATATCATATGTTCAGATGCTTAAAGCAACTATTTTCCTCCCTTAGGACTTTCCTTCTACAGGTTGAACATTTCTGGTTCCTTCTACTTTTCTTCATGTAGCATGTTTTCCAGTCCCCTCACTATTGTCATCCTATCATAATTTACATTATATATACTATATAAACATACATAGCACATATATATGATATAAACATAAATAACACATATTCATACACACATATAAATGTACATAAATAACATATATCTGTGTAGGTATATATGTATATATATATATATATACACACATATATATTCCCTTACACACAATATATATGTATACACACACATACACACACACACACACACACACACACACACACACATATATATATATATATACCCTTAGTTTTTTTTTTTACCAGCCTCACTTAATTTTGACCTTTAATTCTTCTTTCATTATTTCTTTAGTACTGTAATTTTGCCTTTTATCTTGTCACGTGCCTTTGCTTTTTTCTTTTATACCTATGTTTAATATTTAAGTTGGTTGATTTGCTTTCAAAATTCTTTTTTTCTTTTTTTTCTAGGCTGACCTCTCCAGCAGAATATTATATCTATCCTTTCTCTGTACTCTTTGAAATCCATTTTAACAACATACTGATCCACATAACAATTTTTGACATTTTGGTCAGCTATTAGCAAACAAAAAGAGGAAGTGGTTAATTACTCCAACATTCATATTTCTAACCCAAGTAACCAATTCTTCCCATTGCTAAGATCAATTCCTGAGTAGAATCCTCTCAAATTGATTGCTATAATTTTTGAAGAATTAAATTAAATTTTATCTAAGTCAATATATTTTTTTTTCTCTTTTTGTAAAGAATATGCCAATTGATATCTGAATAAGGAAGTTTACTTGGATTAGAATCCCTATCATGCCTTTGTACCCAGCTTATGAGTTCTTTCTGAACTCAACTATTTGTTCTTTTTCGACAAGTGGTCTATAAGATATTCTGATGAAAATACTGCTACTCTATCATCTACCTTCAATAAAATACTCTCCATCATATTTTCATACTCTAATAAAACTTTTTTGTTTTATCAAATATAGCTTATAATAGTGTCTTATCTATCATTACTTTACCTAATTCTTTTTTATGTATACTGATCAATAGCCTTATTGAAGGCATGAACTTTATCCCACCAAGGTATACTCATCTACAGCCTCATTCCAGTCATGATCCTTATCCAATCAAGTCCTTTCCAATCAAATTATACATAGAAGGTTATATATGAGTCATTGTTTCTAAAATGTTAGGTTCATCATCTTGTTGCCTAAACTTTGAACATTTGTAGACATTTGAATCTATGGATTTTTAATATTGTTCCCTTTCTTGGATTATGTTCAATGATTAATGAAAACTTAATACATTATATTTAGCCAATCCTAATGTTCCATATCCCATCTATCCACCCAGTAGGAAATCAGATTTTACCTTGTATAGTCATGAAACTACCATTCCTACTATTGAGTATTTTGCTTCACTTTCCATATTTTTTTTATCTCTTGATCTGTCTTTGAAAACACATTGAATTTATGGCACAGTAACTACAAGTATCCTATACATTTACTTATAAATTCTTCTTTTTGTATTAAGCATATTCTTACTGCTCTTAATCTATTTTCCCTTGTCTTTAATAATGGGAAGTTAGATACATAGTCAGTACATTTGGTTTGAATTTTAGCCTTTTTCATATTGATTCTCAGATTTTTATTTCATGAAGTAAGGGAATTCTGCATTCACTGTTGTAGAGGTGAAATTAAAAGCAGGGTTTAAAGGAGAGAAGTTGGAAAGTTGGGGAAAATGCCTCCTTACACCTTTATACTAATTTCTTTCATGGAAAAATGACTTCCTGTCTCCTACCTACCAGTTTCATGAACTGATTAAAAACTAAAAATCTGAAAGTACCTGTTCATATGCTTTGAGTATTTGAAAATTGAGGAATTGCTTGTATTCTTAAAGTTTTGTCTCAATTTTCTGTGTATTTGAGAGATGAGACCTTTAGCAGATTCAATTGCTATAGCTTGGTCATGTCAAGGATAGAGATAAAGGCTTCCAGTGATTCTACCATTTCCACATAAATAATAACTGTCATTCTTCTCTCAAAATTACTTTGAACACAACATAAAATATTTTTGCTGTTTATAGTGAGAATCAATATTTATTATCAATAGTAAAAAAAATAAGGGAAATTAGGAAAGCAATAGAAGAGTCTTTTCTGTTTCTGTCTCTTTCTCCCTATTTCTATCTTTCTCTCTTTCTTTCCTTTCTATCTGTCTCACTCTCTGTTTATATATAGAACTTTGAGGTTGCAAAGATCAGCAAATATTATCTGATTTTATGATCACAATAATTCTGGGAGGTAAGTACTAAGAACAGCAATAAAAACAACAGAATGCTAACCTTTCAGTGAAAGAAATATTTTAGACTTTATTGTCTGTCTTAGGGTATTTTTAGGGTAGAAAAATCTGTGAGGTATTTTTACAGGAAAAATAAGTAAAAAAAAATTATGGGTTTTGTAGACTAAAAATATACTTTTATCTATTTATAAGCATTATAAAGTACTTTTGTTAAATAAATGACATTTTAAAATATGATTAAAACTTTTGACATTAGCTAATTCAATGTTTTTCTTTTGATCAAGAAACTCAAGGTTCATTAAAAATGAAATTTACACTAAAATCCTTTTTTATTTTATTTTAGACAAAATTAAAATAGAAATATTTTAGACAAAATTAAAATAGAATAATCTGAATATTTCTATCTATTATCCCAGGAATCAAGGCAGGTCATATTAGAAATAAACAAAATGGTAATGAAGGAATATATTGTTTTGGAAAGTAGATTAGTAAGTTAAATATTAGTAATGTTTTGTCTTTATGCAGCACCTTTTCATCTAAGGAGGCCAAGCATTTTAAAGTCATTAACACGTCTATCTTCATAATCCCCATTTAACATATCTACTTCTATTTCTAATTTCATGTGTCATTGATTTTCTGTCTGACCTTAGACAAACAACAACATCTCTCTCCTTACTCATAAATAAAAAAAATGGGGTAAGAGATAATGATACCACTACTTGATAATAATAATAGTACATGTAGTTCTCTTTTTTATTATTTTAGATAGATTGTTAATTTATAATGAAGATTTGGTGCCTAAGCTAATGAAATTAATGTTAATGGTAAAGTCAGATTAGTCCATTATATTATTTCAACTGTTGGTTCTTTGAAGTTCTGAAGTCTATGTGTTAGTAATGATTATGCATCTTCCAAACAGCCCCAGTCTATCCCAATTTCTACATCCCCAGTATGTGTTTACTAAAACCCTTATAGACTATTATTTATATCTAATATTAAGCATCTCTAAAATGATTTTTAACTGTGGTTTATTATTCCCAATCATGTATCAAAGCATTTTTTACCATTCAATTTTAAAAGATTTTGATTTCCATTTTTTCTCCCTTCCTTCCCCTCTTCCTAAAATGGTAAGCGGTTTAAAATATATCTATATATGTATATGTATATATGTAAATGTTTTATATATACATATAAAACATCTCTCTCCAGTTATATTCAAAATATTTTTTAACATTTGTTTTTAAGATGTTTGAATTCTGGGTATTCTTCCTTATCCTCATCCACAGTTAAGAAACCACATGTGAAATTATGCAAAACATTTCCATAAAAGTCAAGTTGTAAAAGAAAACATAACTTCTACAATAATGAAAATAAAAACCCTCAAGAAAAATTAAGTTAAAACTAGAGACATAGAGTGATAGGTAATGCTTCCATCTATATTCATACTCAATCAGTTCCTTCTCAAGGTATTGATAGGATTTTTCATGATAAATCCTTCAGAGTAGAGTAGATGACTATATTATTAAGAATAACAAAGTCATTTACAGCTGGTCATCCCAGAATTTTGTTCATGAAGAACTTTCCAGTTTTTTTTTTCCCCTGAGAGCATACTGCTTATCATGTTCCAGAGAACAATAATAGTCCATCAGAGAAACTTGCTGCAAATTTTTTTAAATAATTGCTATTGCTAATTGCATTTCCCTCCATTTATTCTCTCTCCTTTCATCCTGTGCCTCTTCAAAAGTGTTTTGCTATTGACTACTCCCTTTTCCAATATGAACTCTCTTTTATCATCATCCCCTTTCCCATATTTTCTTCCTTTCTCTTTTCCAGCAGGATAAGACAGATACCTATACTCCTATTGAATATGTATGTTATTTACTATTTGAGGCAATTATGATGAAAGTAAGGATCATTCATTCCCTTCTCTTCCTCCTCTTTTTCCCTTCATTGTAAAAGCTTTTTCTTGTTGTTGTTGTTTTTTTTTTTATGATAATTTGCAAATAGTAGGCTATTTGATACAAGTTGTGTATGGGCTATCATGTAAGACATTTCCATATTCATCAAAGTTGTTAAAGAAGAAACATATCAATAGGAAAAATATGAAAAAGAATGAAGAGGGTGGGGGGGAATATGCTTTGATCTACAGAGTTCATCACTTCTTTACCTGGATATGTATAGAGTTGTTCTTCACAAGTGCTTTGCATTTGTGTTGGATCTTTGCTTTGCTAAAGAGAGCTGCTATTCATAGTTACTCATCAAACAATGTTAATGATATTATGTATAATGCTTTCTTGATTCTGTTCATTTCTCTTTGCAAATGTTCATATAAGTCCTTCTAGGTTTTTCTGAAATTTCCCTGCTTATGATATTTATTGCACAATAGTATTCCACTATGTTCATATATCGATAGAATATTCAGACATTCCTCAATTGAGGATATCTACCCAATTTCTAATATTTTGCTATTACAAAAAGTAGTGCTATAAATATTTTTGCACATTTGCACTTTTTGTCCTTTTTGCTTTTTAATCATCTCTTTGGGATATATATATATATAATTGTGTTATTGCCAGATCAAAGTAAATGCAACAGTTTGATTGACCTTTGAACATAGTTGTAAATTTCTTTCTTGAATAATTATTTCAGTTAAAATCTCCACCATTGTTGTCCTAGTTTTCCCCATTCTCTCTACTATTTTTATTTTTTTTGTTATATTAGCCAAATTGATAGGTTTAAGATGGTACTTCAGAGTTGTTTTACTTTGCATGTCTATAGTTAAAAATGATTTACAACACTTTTAATATAGCTATATTAGGTTTAATTTCTTCATCTAAAAACTGCCTATTACTATCCTTTGATCATTTATCAATTGAGGAATAGCTCATAGTCTTAAAAAAATTAACTCAGGTTTTTATACATTTTTGAAATGAAGTCTTTACCAAATCCACTTGCTATAAAAACTATTTCCCAGGTTTTTGTTTTCCTTCTGATTTTGTTTGTGCAAAAGCTTTTTAAAAATTAACATTATCAAAAATATATATTTTATATTTTGTAATGTTCTTTATCTCTTGTTTGGTCATGAACCTGTAACTCACTTAACTGCTTTTAAAATACAGATGTTAATACAATATTGAATAGTAATGGTGATAGAGGGCAACCTTGTTTCACTCCTGATCTTATTGGGAATGGTTTTAGTTTATCCCCATTACAAATGATGCTTGCTTGCTTAAGGATTTTAAATAGATGCTACTGATCATTAAGGAAAACTTCATTTATTCCTAAATTCTCTGAAACTTTTAATAGGAATAAGTATTGGATTTTTTCAAGTGTTTTTTCTCTGTCTATTGAAATAATCATTTGATTTTTGTTAGTTCAGTTGTTGACATAGTCAATTATGCTCATAGTTTTCCTAATATTGAATCTGCCCTGCATTTTTGATATAAATTCTAATTGGTCATGGCATATTGTCCTAGAGATAACTTGCTTTAATCTCTTGCTAATTTTTATTTAAGATTTTTGCATAAATATTCATTAAGGAACTTGATCTATATTTTACTTTCTCTGTTTTGATTCTACCTGGTTTGGGTATCACTAACATAGCTGTGTATAAAAGGAATTTGGTATAACTTATCTTTTCTCTATATTGTCCCAAATGGTTTGCATAGTATTGGAGGTAATTGTTATTTAAATGTTTGGCAGAATTCACATGTAAATCCATCTGGCTCTGCAGATTTTTTTCTTATGCAGTTAGGGACTTAGATTATCAGATTTATTGCCATATAGTTAGGCAAAAATAGCTCCTAATTATTCCCCTAATTCTTCTTCATTGTTGAAAAATTCACCCTATTCATTTTGGATATTAACAATTTGATTTTCTTCCCTTTTTCTAATCAGATTAAATAAAAGTTATCTTTTTTTTTTTTATAAAACCAACTCTTAGTTTTGTTTGATTCAATAGTTTTCATAGTTTCAATTTTATTAATCTCCCTTTTTATTTTTACAATTTCAAAGTTGGTATTTTTTTTAATTTATTCTTTTCTAGTTTTTTTAGTTGCATGCCCAATTCATTGATCCCCTCTTTTTCTTTTTTATGCAAGTAAGCCCCTAAAGATATAAAACTTCCCCTAAGAACTGCTTTGGCTGCATCCTATAAATTCTGGTATGTTGTCTCTTATTGTTATACTCTTAGATGAAATTATTGATTGTTTTTATAATTTGTTGTTTTACCCACTCATTCTTAAGGATTAGATTATTTAGTTTACAATTAATTTTTGGTCTGGTTTTCCCTGAACCTTTATTATCCATCATGATCTGAAAAGATTCATTTACTATTTTTGCCTTCCTGCCTCTGACTTTGATGTTTTTATGTCCTTAATGCATTATCAATTTTTTGTGTAAGTTCTATATACTGCTGAGAAAAAAAAAATACACTCCTTTCTATCTCTATTCAATTTTCTCCAAAGATCTAGTATATCTAACTTTTCTAAAATTCTACTTACCTCCTTAACTTCTTTTTTATTTATTTTGTGGTTTAATTTACTAGTTCTGAAAGAGGAAGGTGGGGATCCCCTACTAGTATAATATTACTATCTAATTATTTTTGCAGCTTTTTTAACTTCTCTAGGAATTTGGATGTTATGCCATGTGGTACATATATGTTTAGTATTGATATTCCTTCATTTATCTATAGTACTCTTTAGAAAATTATAATTTTCTTCATTATCTTTTTGAATTAGATCTATTTTTGCTTTTGTTTGATCTGAGATTAGTATTGCTAGCCCTTTTATTTTTTTAACTTCAGCTGAAGCATAATAGATTCTACTCCAGCATTTTACCTTTGCTTTGCATGTATCACTCTGCTCTAAATATTTTTCTTGTAAACAACATATTGTAGGATGTTGGTTTTTAATCCAGTCTATTATCCACTTCTGTTTTAGGGGAGAATTCATACCATTCACATTCACAGCTAAAATTGCTTACTCTATTTTTTTGCCATCTTATTTTACCCAAGCTGTACTTTTCTCTTTTCTTTCCCCCTTTCCCTCCTCCCCAATGTTTTGGTTCTGACTATTATCTCCCTCAAATACTCCTCCCCTTTTATCATCTCCCTTTCTTATCCCTTTCCTTTTATACTTCTGTAATATCTTCTATTTGACTCCCCCTTTCCTTTTCCCTTTCTAGTCCTCCTTCCCATAAGCTGAAATAAGTTTTGCTGTGAAGATAAATATGCCTGATACTTTCTTTGAGCAAAATTCAGTGAAAACTGAGAAAAAATCTTAACATCCTTGAGTTGTGACAAAACCCTCATTTCTAAAATATATAATTGACTCAAATTTATAAGAATTCAAGCCTTTATCAAACTGATAAATGCTCAAAGGACATGAAGACTTTTTTCAGATAAAGAAATTAAAACCATTTCTAGTCATATGAAAAAAAATGCTCTAAATCACTATTGAACAGAGAAATACAAATTAAGACAACTTTGAGTACCCCTACATACCTCTCAGATTGGTAAAGATCACGGGAAAAGATAATGATAAATATTGGAGGGGATGTGGTGAACCAACCATTCTGGAGACCACTTTGGAATTGTGCCCAAAGGGCTATCAAACTATACAAAACTTTTGATCCAGCAGTCTCTTTACTGGGCCTGTATCCCAAAGAGATCATAAAGGAGGTAAAGGATATACACATGCAAAAATGGTTGTTATAGCCCTTTTTGTAATGGCAGGAAACTGGAAGCTGAAAGTGGATGCCTATTAGTTTCAGAATGGCTGAATCAATTGTGGTATGTGGATGTTATGGAATATTATTGTTATCTAAGAAATGATCAGCATAACGATTTCAGAGAGTCCTGGAGAAATATGAACTAATTCTGAATGAAGTGCGTAGAACCACAACATGATTCACAACCATAGCAAAATTATACAATGATTAATTCTGATGGACTTGGCTCTTTTCAACAGTGAGGTGATTCAGGCCACTTCCAATGGTTTTATGATGAAGGAAGTTATCTGCACCCAGACAGTATTGTATGGACTGAGTATAGATCAAAACATAGTATTTTCCACTTTTTTTTGTTGTTGTTTGCTTGTATTTTGTTTTCTTTCTTTTCCCCTTTTTAACTGATTTTTATTGTACAGCATGATAATTGTGAAAACATGTATAAAAGAATTGCCTGTATTTAACATATATTGAATTACTTGCTGTTGGGGGGAAGGAAGGGGAAAAGGAGGGAAAAATAATTTGGAAAACAAAGTTTTGTAGGGTTGAATATTGAAAAATACTTATGCTTAAGTTTTGAAAATGAAAGGCTTTAATAAAGAAGAAATATTTTAAAATTTAATTTAATTTAAAAAAGAACTGAACTAGAAAAAAAATAATGTGTATGCTATACCACTTATACATATATATATATGTATAAGTATATATATATGTGTGTATGCATATATACACATATTTAGTATTGACATTACTTCACTGTCTATGATATTTTAGCAAGTTTTTTTTTTCCTTTCTTGTTTCTTTTAATTAGATCTAATTTTTCTTTGGCTTTGGCCGAGATCAGGATTGCTACCCCCTACTTTTTTTTTTTTAATTTTTTTTTAAGTTAAATATTTCCTTTGAAGCATAATAGATTCTGCTCCAGCCTCCTACTTTTACTCTATGTGTGTTTCTCTGCTTCAAGTCTATTATTTTATCAACTCTGCTTTTTACTTCTATTTTATGAAATTGTTCATTCCATGTGTATTCAGTTATGATTACTAAATGTGTATTTCTCTTCATTCTATTTTCCCTCCTGCTTGTCTTCTCTCTCTTTTCATCCTTTCCTTCCTCAACAGTGTTTTGCTTTTATCTGAAACCTCTTCAATCATTTCCAGCACCTCCTTTACTTAATCTCTTACTGTTCTATTTTCCTATTGGGTTAGATAGATCTCCACATTTAGATGATTGGCCACCCTCCCATCATTTCCTCCATTGTAATAGGATATTTGCAGCTCTTCATGTAAAATAATTTGCCCCATTCTACTTCTGCTTTCTTTAATTAGTGTACTTCTCTTTCTTATCCCTTATTATTATGTCCTTCCCTCAAATTCACCATTCACACATATCCTCTCTATATATTCCTTCTATCTGTACTGTTAGTGATAATTTTACTGAATTATGCATATGTTTCTATGAAGGGAATATAAACAATTCAGCTTCATTGAATACCTTATATTTTCTTTTGTCTTTTTACTTTTTAAAGCTTCTCCAGGCGCTTGACATTTTAATCATTTTTATTGTTGTTGTTGTTGTTGTTGTTGTTGTTGAGTTCTGATCTTCTCATTTGGTAGCTTGAAATTTTCTGTTTCATTGAGAGAGCAAAATCTTCCCTCTGCCTCAAAGTATTACACTTAATTTTGCTGGGTAAATGTTAGTTATAGTCCTAGCTCCTTTGACTTCCAGAATATCATGTTCTATGTTGCAATTGTGAAGTCCTGTGTAATCTTTATCATGACTCTGTGATATGTGAATTGTTCCTTGCTGACCACTTGCAGTATATTTTTCTTTACTTGATAATTCTTAGAATTTGGTTATAATGTTGCTAGGAATTCTTATTTTGAGATATTTTTCCTAAGGTGACTTGTGTTTTTTTTTTTCAATCTCTATTTTGCTCTCTGATTCCAGGATATCAGAGTAGTTTTTCTTGATAATTTCTTGAAAGATGCTGTCCAGGTCTTCCTTTACATTGTGGTTTTTGGGTAGTCCAGTGATTCTGATACTGTCTCTCTGGATCTATTTTCCAGGTCACTTGTTTTTCAGGTGAGATATTTTATATTTTATTCTATTTTTTCATTCTTTTTAATTTGTTTCATTGATTGTTGATGTCTCATAGAGTCATGAGCTTCCCCTTGAAATATTATTTTCCACAGTTAGCTTTTGTACTTCCTTTTCTATTTAGCCAATTCTACTTTTGAAGGAGTTGTTTTCTTTTTTCCATAAACCATTGACTCCTTTTGTATAATTTTCTTGCATCACTCTTATTTATTTTACAAAATTTCTTGTGCCTCTCCTTTTATTTTTTTAGGTTTTTTTAATTTTGTTTTGTTTTGATTTTGATTTTTTGCTGACAGTGGTGATTTTGATATTTTGTTTTGTTTTTAGCTCTTCCATGAGTTCTTTCTGGGCATGAGACCACTTCCTGTTTTTGTTTGGGGTTTTGCTCATAGATGTTTTGCATTATCTTATTTTGAGTTTGTGTCTTGATCTTCCTGCCACCACAACTTTCTATGATCAGATTCTTTTTTTCTCATCTTTAAAAAAAAAAATCTTTCGGGGGCAGCTAGGTGGTACAGTGGATATAGCAGCAGTCCTGAAGTCAGGAGTACCTAAGTTCAAATCTGGTCTCAGACACTTAACACTCCCTGTCTGTGTGACCTTGGCAAGTCACTCAACCCCAAATGCCTCAGCAAAAAACAAAAAACAAAAAAATTTAAATATTTTCCTTTCTTTTAAATTTTAACTTTGACCCTGGGGTGGAAAAGTAACTGTCTCAAGCTTCTTGTACCAGAAGTTCCAGGCTTTAGCTATTTCTTAGTGTTGCACTGATGTTGCCTGAAGGACCATGGGAAATCCTCATTTATGGTACTATGCTGAGACAGTAGGTTGGGAGGTGTTTGGGGCTACTGAAGGTAGGAGGTCTACCAGCTTGCCTGGTACTGTGTCACTGTTCTAGTACTATTGTCTGGTGTATGCTAAGGCTTGAGGGATGTTTTTGCACTTCCCCTGGGAATACATTGAGGTAAGTGGCAGTTTGGCTGGCTTACAGTTGGCCTGAAAAACCATCTGATTCTCTGGATAAGCTAAGCAAGTGGGTATCCTGGCATTGACACTTGTCTGTTTCACCACATAGGGGCTCAAGATCTCCTACTTGTTTTCTGAGCTTGTTGGGAGGCTGTCCTGGACTGTATTCCCCTTTACGTGATTGAGAGAGACCTTTCTTGCCAATTTTCCAAATTTCTTGGGCTAAAGGATTGTTTTATCCCATCTGTTTGCAGGTTCAATCAGTATTGTATGGTTGGTTGGATATGAATATGAGAGAGTTATAATGATTAACTGCATCTTCCACCATCTTGGCTCCCAAAAGCGCTGTAAGGCACTTTTCTCTAAAAATGATTTCTAATTATAAATTCATGAATCTAGAACAGGGCTTCTTAAACTTTTTCCAATCACAACCCCCTTTTTGCCTGAGAATTTTTTCCATGGCATAAAGTAGATATACAAATAAAACATTTATTGATAATAAATAATACTTTTATCACCACTACATCAAGTTATGAGGTAGCAAGACACAGTTTGAGAATCTGGATATTGTCGTATGAGGGTAAGAAACTCCTAGAAATATTTTAATTTGGGCCTTGTTTCTGTTATTAACTTGTTTTGTAAACTTAAAGCAAGTTATCTAACTACTGATTTTTTCATTTTATTTATATTTAAAATATCAGTAGTAAAGAATGGTTTTAAAATCCGGACATAAAAGTTCTAGTTTTTTTTCTACTTCATAAATATTTAGTCACAACCTTCTTGAACCTCTGCTTCCTTACTCTGCTACTTACTTAACACAGTAATTGTGAAGAAAGCGTTTTGTGAAACTTAAAGATATATAATATGCTATTTTTCAAAATACCCTCCTTACCTACCCTCTTTACAGTATTATTATTATTATTATTATTATTATTATTATTATTATTATTATTACTACTACTGAGGCAATTAGAGTTAAGTGGCTTGCCCAAAGTCACACAGCCAAGAAGTATTAAATGTCTGAGAACAGATTTGAACTCAGGTCCTCCTGATTTCAGGGCTGGTGATTTATCCATTGCACAACCTAACTGCCCCTCTTTACAGTATTATTGTCAAGACAAAATTATATGATAAATGGGAATATTCTTTGCACATCATAGCAATGTAGGGGAGACAGCAATGACTTTGAAGCCCTTTTGACCTAAGAGTACTCTTGTCTGTCAATGATTGCAAAAGTCCTCTGGCCTAGGGATGTTAATGCTCTTGCCTATCATTATAAAATGTAATAATATTTCTTCCATTAGATGATCCTGAAGCCGCCCTTGACCTGAGAGTGCTTTTGTATTGACAATGTGTTTATCAATAATTTTAAAAGTCCTCTATCATTGGAATGATCCTGCAAACATTGCTGATTGTCAGATGGATAATTTGTTGGTCAATGATAACCAAATTCCTGAGACCACTCCTCAAACCTACCTGAAAGCCATAAAATTAGCAAATAAGTAACATAATTATTTACTAATACATAAATTTATTAATTTACTAATATTTCTCTTTTTCCTATAAATTTATCCCCTTGCTCTTGGCTTTTTGCCAATCTCTCCTAGAATTTAGTGTTGTAATGGTGTTACAATTACAAATAAACTTGCCCCTTAACTAGGAAACATATTCAGATCTGCAATTATTTTGACACATCTCACACCACCAGTCTGTTGACCCCAAACTCTTGGGGGCTTCCCCTTCCCAACCTCAACAATAGAAATTTAATAAATGTTTGTGGAATATGAAAAAAAAAGTAACATGAAAACAAGTTATTTTTAGATCTACTGATTTTATTGAACTAAAAAAACAAAAAATAAATTCTTCAGGAAATCTACAATATAATTGATGTGGTTTCCTCTAAAACTATTCATTTTTGTTCTTTAATTCCATTTGTTTCTTATCTATGCATTCAGCTCACAATGGATAAATCAACATGTTGCAGACTTCTGTAGTTCTCTTGCTATTACATGGGCATTAGTAGAACATGTAAGCTATTCATTATTTCTTGTTCTCATTGTATGACAAGACCACATCCGTTTTTCCCCTTTTCTTTGATATCCTCTTTTGCTATGCTTTCATTGCTTAATTCTTAGTGTTATGTAACCTGTTCTCATCTACCTTTGCATGAAACTTTAATTTGCAGATTGTTACATTGTATGAATCAAACTATACAAAGTTGATAAATATTGTTGCTTTATTATTTTTTCTTTTTTAAAGATAGCTTCTGTTTCAAGGAGAAGCCCAGGGCCATTAAAATATTATAAAATTTCCCAAAGTTAATCCAACTACCTTCCTTCTTGGAATTTGGAGCCCTGATCATTGTCTATCTACATAAGCAATTAGGTGGCATAGTAGATAAACATCTGCCTTCAAACACTAGTGGTGTGACCTTTCTTCTTTTAATCTTTTCCTACACAGCTTTTTTTTTTTTTTTTTTTTAATAATCACCTCATTATTCATAACTCAAGTCCAATCTTTCTTTCAAATAACTTTAGTAATTATGTTTTAAGAATGCTATTAGTATTAATAACTAATATTTGCTAATATTTATGCAATTTTATATCATAAACATTTTTACTTTATTAGTTCTTTATAATTAGTCTTTAATTATATCCTCATATTTCTTCTGGATTTTTATATAAAAATTACCATTGAGTTCTGATATTTTATCAGAAATTTTTAAAAATTATTCTTATGTATTTCTGTTGTTTGCAGTAATTTTCTTTAATCTGGAAATTTTGAAATTTGGCTGTGACATTTATGTAAGTTTTCTTGTTCCGACCTCTTTCAGATGGTAATTGGTGAATTCTATTTCCACTTTACCTTCTCATTCTAGAACTTCAGAGCAATTTTCCTTAATATGTTCTTGTAATATTGTATTCAGTTTCTTTTTTTTTAGTTTTTTAATTTTATAATTATAAAATTTTTGACAGTATATATGCATGAGTAATTTTTTATAACATTATCCCTTGTATTCATTTTTCCAAATTTCCTCCTCCCTCCCTCTACTCCCTCCCCTAGATGACAGACAATCCCATACATTTTACAATGTGTTACAGGATAACCTAGATACAATATATGTGTGTAAATCCAATTTTCTTGTTGCATGTTAAGTATTACATTCCAAAGATATAAGTAACCTGAGTAGATAGACAGTAGTGCTAAAAATTTACATTCACTTCCCAGTGTTCCTTCTCTGGGTGTAGTTGTTTCTGTCTTTCATTGATCAACTGGAAGTGAGTTGGATCTTCTTTATGTTGAAGATATCCACTTCCATCAGAATACATCTTCATACAGTATTGTTGTTGAAGTGTACTGCGATCTTCTCGTTCTGTTCATTTCACTCAGCATCAGTTCATGTAAGTCTCTCCAAACATTTCTGAATTCATCCTGCTGGTCATTTCTTACAGAGCAATAATATTCCATAACCTTCATATACCATAATTTAGCCAACCATTCTCCAATTGATGGACATCCATTCATCTCCCAGTTTCTAGCTACAACAAAAAGAGCTGCCACAAACATTTTGGCACATACAGGTCCCTTTCCACTCTTTAGTATTTCTTTGGGATATAAGCCCAATAGTAGCACTGCTGGATCAAAAGGTATGCACAGTTTGATAACTTTTTGGGCATAGTTCCAAATTGCTCTCCAGAATGGCCGGATTCTTTCACAGCTCCACCAACAATGTATTAGTGTCCTAGTTTTCCCACATCCCCTCCAACATTCATCATTATTTGTTCCTGTCATCTTAGCCAATCTGACAGGTTTGTAGTGGTATCTCAGTTGTCTTAATTTGCATTTCTCTGATCAGTAGTGATTTGGAACACTCATATGATTGGATATAATTTCAATTTCATCATCTGAGAATTGTCTATTCATATCCTTTGACCATTTTTCAATTGGAGAATAGTTTGATTTCTTATAAATTAGAGACAGTTCTCTATATATTTTGGAAATGAGACCTTTATCATAATCTTTAACAGTGAACAATATTTTCCCAATTTGTTACTTCCCTTCTAATCATGTTTGCATTAGTATTGTTTGTACAGAAACTTTTTTAGTTTGATGTAATCAAAATCTTCTATTTTGTGATCGATAATGATCTCTATTTCTACTCTGGTCATAAATTCCTTCCTCCTCCACGGGTCTGAGAGGTAGACTATTCTCTGTTCCTCTAATCTATTTATGATCTCATTCTTTATGCCTAAATTATGGACCCGTTTTGATCTTATCTTGGTATATGGTGTTAAGTGTGGGTCCATATCTAATTTCTGCCATACTAATTTCCAGTTTTCCCAATAGGTTTTTTTTTTCAAATAATGAATTTTTATCCCAAATGTTGGCATCTTTGGGTTTGTCAAACACTAGATTGCTATAGATGTACCCTTTTTTGTCCTTTGTACCTAATGTGTTCCACTGATCGACTAGTCTATTTCTTAGTGAATACCAAATGGCTTTGATGACTGCTGCTATATAATATAGCTTTAGATCACGTACACCTAGACCACCTTCATCTAACTTTTTTTTTTAATAAGTTCCCTTGCAATTCTTGACCTTTTATTCTTCCATATGAATTTTGTTATTTTTTTCTAGGTCATTAAAATAGTTTCTTGGGAGTCTGATTGGTATAGCACTAAATAAATAGATTAGTTTGGGGAATATTGTCATTTTTTATTATATTTGCTCGGCCTATCCAAGAGCACTGAATGTCTTTCCAGTTATTTAAATTTGACTTTATTTTTGTGGCAAGTGTTTTCTCATTTTGCTCATATAATTCCTGACTTTTCTTTGGTAGATGGATTCCCAAATATTTTTTACTCTCAACATTTGTTTGGAATGGAATTTCTCTTTGTATCTCTTGTTGTTGCATTTTGTTAGTGATGTATAAAAATGCTGAGGATGTATGTGGATTTATTTTGTATCCAGCAACTTTGCTAAAGTTGTGAATTATTTCTAATAACTTTTGATTAGAATCTCTGGGGTTCTTTAAGTATACCATCATATCATCTGCAAAGAGTGACAGTTTGATTTCCTCATTACTTACTCTAATTCCTTTAATTTCTTTTTTGACTCTTATTGCTGAAGCTAGTCTTTCTAATACAATATTGAATAGTAATGGTGATAGTGGGCAACCTTGTTTCACTCCTGATCTTACTTGGAAAGGTTGCAGTTTATATCTATTGCATATTATGCTTACTGACAGTCGTAAATATATGGTTCTGATTTTTCTAAGGAATAGTCCATTTATTGCTATACTCTCAAGTGTTTTTAGTAGAAATGGATGTTGGATTTTATCAAATGCTTTTTCTGTATCTATTGAGATGATCATATGTTTTTAATTAATTTGATTATTAATATTGTCAATTATACTAACAGTTTTCCTAATATTAAACCAGCCCTGCATTCCTGGTATAAATCCTACTTGATCATAGTGTATTATCCTGGGGATGATTTTTCTGAAGTCTTTTTGCTAATATCTTAAGATTTTAGCATCAATATTCATTAAGGAAATTGGTCTATAGTTTTCTTTCTCAGTTTTCGATCTACCTGGTTTAGGTATCAGTACCATATCAAAGGTCTACCATACCTAGTTTTTCTAATGTTCTATTTATCTTTTTAATTTTTTTATTTTTTTTTTTGTAGTTTGATTTGTCTAAATCTGAGAGTGCTAGGTTGAGATCTCCCACTATTATAGTTTTACTGTCTATTTCTTCTTGCGACTCTCTTAACTTTTCCTTTAGAAAGTTAGATGCTATACCACTTGGTGCATATATGTTTAGTATTGATATGGCTTCGTATTCAGTTTCTTTTATTTTTATCACAACTTTCAACCCCGTCATGATAGATTCTCCATACAACTTTTTTTTTTTAATTTTCTGGTGGATATTCTTTTGATTGCATCAATCAATCACTAAAAATGTATTAATTATCTACCAGTTGCAATGTATTGTTCTAGGTGCTGAGTGAGCAAAAAGAGGCAAGAAACAGTCCTTGTCCTCAGGAGCTTAAACTCCAATGGGAGAGATTATATGCAAATATATTGAAAACAAGCTTGCATGATGGGGTTATTTTTTGGTCTCTGTGATGTGCTCTTTCATGATAGTGATGGCAATAAATGTAATTGGTGAGGCAAAGTTTTAATCTTTGATTAACATTAATAATTATTGAATAAGGATAACTAGGTGATGCAATGAATAGACCAGCAGCCCTGAACTCAGTAAGACCTGAGTTCAAATGTGACCTCAGTCACTTAACACTTACTAGCTATATGACCTTGAGTAAGTCCTTTAACCCTAATTACTCTTCCAAAATAATAATTATTATTAATAAAAATAGTCAATACATATAATACTTGCTATATGCTAAGCATTGTACTAAATGCTTTACAATTATTTTCTCATCTGATAGTCACAAAAAATTTGGGTTACTATCCCCATTTTACAGATGAGAAAACTGAACCAGTTATAGGTTAAGTATCTTACCCAAGATCACACAGCTAATAAGTAAGTGTCTGAGACTAGATTTAAATGCAGGTCTTACTGATTTCAGGCCCACTGGACTACATTCCATTTTTAAATATTTCACTGAACCTTTCATGATTCTAACATATTGATGGAAGACCTTCATTGGAGAGAAGGCTTTAAAGTGGTATTTTTCTTACATATAATCTGAAGCAATCTGAATCAAAACTTTTAAAAAAAGTTATCAACAGCAAACTTATATCAGGCCCTTTTATTATCTCTATTGCCTACCATTCTACTCTATTATTTACCAAAAATTGCCTGTGTCATTTTTAATTTGTCAAAGAAGCCTAAAATATAAATCATTTAATTTATGTAGATTACTTTTATGTAGAATTGAAAAAAAAAACTTAAGTAATTAGGATGGTAATTATCAGTTTTCTCTTGGGCATCATTTTTTTCAGTATCAAATTAAGTCTGAAATTTTCTTTACTGCAAACCTTTGGGATCTGCATTTCTCTCTGATTCCTTGAGAAATAATCCCTAATTCTGTAAAAATTTTATAATTTCTGATAGTGACTATTTTTAGGTATACTTACAGCTAACATAACTCCTATTCCCATTTTTATTTTTTTCCTGTAGTGATTCAACTTTCTCCTTCAATATCTTAATTTACTATAATGTTAGCATGAAAACAAGATAGGATCACTATTTTTGGGAAAAAAATTAAAAAGTTATTATAATCAATATTTACATATCTTTTTTATTTTAAAATGTTTTTAAAATTAATTTAAATTTTTGTTTTCATTAATTTGTTGTCTTCCTTCCAGTTTCTATGCACAATGTCCATTGGGATGACTTGATTTAATTTGGTCATTTGCCATGCTTTATTTTTAATGTATTTATTTCTTAAAATTTGATACAAAATAAAATAAAAGAAATATGAGAAAAGGCAGAAAAAGGAAAAAAAACACTGTCATGTACACAGTAGAATATGAAAGTATTCAAAATATATAACAATAAATTTCTATTTCAAGAAAGCATATATAATAATAGAAGACTCTATATTTAGAACTATGCATCTTTACTTCCTTATAGATTTCCTTTTGTTCTCTGCTATGCAGTTTTTACTTTATTCTTTCTCTTTATTTCTTAATTCCTCTCTTTTCTTTACTCCCCTCCCCTTCTCTCAAGCAGGCTAGAGTTAAATATAGATATATTTATATCAACATACATACATACACACATATACATATGTATGTATATACACATGGGATATTAACATGGATTATATGTAAGGTAGATTTCTCTTTTTTGATAGAATTTTTTTTTTAATTTTGACTTTGTGTGAGATCAATAATTACTACTTAGTGGGAACAGGTTCGTTCTTGCTCAGTTAGATCTGTTGTTCCTTGTCATCAGCAGAGTTTCCCTCAATCTTCTCTAACTCAGAAGCTTGACTCCCCACACTATCTAGGAAGTGAAAGTTCCTGTGGCTGAGGCCAAGGCTACCTCCCAAACCAGTTAACTCTGGGACTAGCTACTTGGGATTTCAAGGAAACTAGCCTGGTGGTATTTATACTTCACAAAGGGCCAAACCCCAGTCTAGTATCTTTCTCTGGACCTTCTGCAATTGTCCTAGGAACATCTCTATTCTGCCCCCAACTCCTATTTGTTTTCAAATGCTCTACATTTACCCTGAGACAGTTTTTTCTGGTTTATGGGGGAAATCTTGAGAGGTTGGAATTTTATAATCTCTTCTCATATTCCTAGCAACCTCTCCTGTCTTTAAACTTATTTTTCCCTTCAATATTGTTAAATAAAATATTCTCCTTTGAAGTAATTGATATCTTACTCTCGAATTTTGTAGCTTTCTTTGTAACTCTAGAACTTGTGATCTCTTGGAATATATGACATGGACAATGTGGCTATCACCATAAAGAATCCCCTTATGTGAGGCATGTTGATGACTATTCACTTTCTGAACTGGATTTTTTTTTAACTTTAAACTATTATCATACTGGCAGATCAAGGATCTCAGAGAAAAATTACTACCACATAGTCACATTTAAATTTTTTTCAGGGTTAATACATCCCCTCTACTCTTCACCCCAGTTCTTGAGCCTCCAGCAATAAATTTCTTTTTATATGCAATATAATGACACTTTTGGATTTTAAATATAACTATTTGTTTAGCAATATAATGAATGAAATTATATCATAGATACTCATGTGAAAGTAAATGCATAAATAATAAATACACATTCCAAATATAAACATACTTACACTCTCCTATTAATAAACTTATTATCTTTGGGATATGGGGTGGGGAAGAGAGAACAAACACTTATAGCACCTTGACAAGGAAGCATTAAAGATGGGAAACGTACATGGGATAACACACACAATTCTGGACACCAGACTTTGATATCATCACTCTATTTATAAACATATGAACCATATAATAACTTTCTTTTTTGCTATTTTGTTGTTCAATAGTTTTAGTTGTCTTCAACTCTTTATAACCACATTCAGAGTTTTCTTAGAAAGTATACTGTAGTGATTTGTCATTTTCTTATCCAGCTCACTGTTTAGATGAGGAAAATAAAACAAACAGAATTAGATAACTTTGCCCAGGGTCACATATCTTGCATCTTAAATCTGCTATGAACTTATATCTTCCTCATTCCAGTCCTGACACCATCTATTCAGCTACCTAGTTGCCTCTGTTAGCCTTTTTGCTTACATTTCTATTAGTCTTTACCAACCTCCAGCCAGACAAATCTGACTCCCTTTTATAATCTAAAAATAACATTTGCAATCTAATTCTACTTATAATCACCTTAAATAAAGAATTCAGAAAGTGTTGCCTCTTTAAGTAACAGTTCAATTCAAACAAGAACACTCTTAAGCTTATTTAGTTAACTATACTACTCCAATCAGCTTTTTCCTTATTAAAAAAAATGCCTAGTCAGAACCAAACTTTCAGCAGAGAGCTAAGATTGAGGTAAAATAGTATTGTCAGCTATTTTTCACAGCAATTAAGTATAACCTGTCTTTCCCACATCTGCTTCTCCTTTTCCAGTAGAGGGAGCAAAGAAGAACTACATAGCATTGTGAAAATCTTCCCCTCTTTAAAGTTTAGGATGCTAAACAGAAATAATAGATGAACTTCAATCTTCATTTAACAAATCATGAATTAGGTAGAAGCCAAAGCTATCTTGTCAACTGATTACTCTTGTTAAAAATATCTTTAAAAAACACCCCACACACCCCTTCAAAATTTGTTTTTGATTTTAGCATGTTTTAACTTCATCCTTTATTTTCCTGGATCATATCGCTTATTCTTCCTTTATCTCATTTACAATAATTTAAATTTAAGGCTGTCAGTTTACATGTTCTGTTCCTAGACAGAAAAGTAAGAAATCTCCTTCCCTCCCATATATCCTTATATCTTGAATTCTTATTTGGTCTAGAAATCCTAAGTAGGGAAAGCATGGAAATAAAAAAAGTCAAGGTCTGAAATTGCTCACTCATGAACCATGGGGAAAGGATGTTCTAATAAAAAGAATTATTCCCCTCTAATTTTCAGTCACCCTGCACTTGGAGAAAGCTCTGCTCACTGGAAACAAGGCAAATAAAATTGCATCCTCTTAGCAAAGGGCTGAGTGATCTAGCTGCCTTTATGAAAAAAATATTCCAGCAAAAAAACCCAAATCATTGATTTGAGGATACTCTTAAATGATTCAGGAGTTTCTATTACCTCCCTATTACTGATAAATCAATTTTGGTTTTGTTTTAATCCTTAAGGAATTATGTTTAACATGTGCCAGGCCACATGAGATAATGGAGATTTAGAATTAAACAAGATTGAGTTAATATCTCATCTCTAGTTTCTATGAAACTCAGGTTATTTACCTATAATCACTATTACTAGCACCTCTATCACTAACTTCACAGGATCATAGTGAGAATAACAAGAGATTTCATGTAGAAAATTCTTTGCAAAACTCAACGTCCTACTGAATCAGTCAAGGAAATTCATAGAGTAAAAGGTTAAATAAGCATTCCTTTTCATTTACTTAGTATGTCATTAGGCAGAGTGTTTTGTTTTTGTTTTATAAGTGTAAATATGATGAATAAAACTTAGAGGTATTAAATCCATAACTGTTTTCCTGACTTACTTGCCTGTAATCTTGGGTGTCACAGTGTTATCTCTGGCTCCCAGGAAATTCTATCACTTGGCACTTGAGATAACTAGAGGAAATAATTAAATTTTATTGCCACTTGTAACTAAATTAGAATTTGATGTTTACTTTCTGGAGAAGAGATTTAATTTAAGTTGTAACAGATTGACACAACACTTAAAAGTCTTATAAAGCTGAGAGTAATGGTCAGAATCATATTAGGCAAAATTATTTTAGGATTCCAGGTTTTTAAAACTTCTACATTATACAATGTATTTGTAGATGTGATTTTTCCATGTAAGTCTTATAATGTCAAAAATTATAATAGAAAAGTGATGATTCCCCTATAGCAAATGATGCTGCTGTCCAATAAACTTTTATTATTTCTCATCTGGTAATGGTCTTTGTGAAATATTCAAAAGCACTTAATGCTTATTTTTTCACCCTAATAAAGAAGCCAGGAACAAATTAGAATATTATAGTAGTGACTTTACATTGTATTATCAAATTTAGTAACCTGGGGTTCCACAGTATTAACACAGGAAAAAAAAATATAATATAGGAGGGTGTGTACAGTGAAAACAAAATGATGATACTATGATTGACTACCCTAGAAAGTGCCATTGTCACTAAGGCATGTGCTGGTAATGAGAGATATTTCCTTTTCTAGAAATCTCTGTTTTGGCAGCTATTTACCTTTTAGCTCAAGATTTAACTTCAAATCAGAATCCTGCAGGGAAAGAAGTTGAAGTCAACATCCTCTGTTTTATAAAAAGTTGGTTGTCATGGAAATATTATGATGTTACAAAATAAACATCATAAATTAACTGCAGGATCAAGTAGAAACAGATGGGTTGTGTGAGACAAAGAGAACACTTATTTAAATAATACTGATAGTAATAAAAATATCCAAGTAAATTGCCTTTACTTTTATAGGCTATGGGATATTAAATTTTCAGGAAATTATTTGAAGAATTTAAATATTGTGTATCAAGTAGCTTTTTAAAAAAAAGAAATTAAGGGATTATTAAAACTCTCACAATTTAAATATTTAGGTTTAATCTAATTTCTCCATCTATATGTTGTATCCAAATACTCTCTTTGTATTTCTCTGTTGGATCTCAGGTCAGTTATAATCATGTTTAAATTCTAGGTAACTTTTTTTTTCCTTTTCATATGCTTTAATTATTTCAGAGACTACATTTCAGAAGTAATAGATAGTTCTTATTTTGTGAAGTTCATTATAACATTCTAAATTTGCACTGGTTGACACTGTATTTAGTTTGGTTATTAGGCTAAATTCTCTTTTCAATACAGTTCAATTTTGATATATTCCAGGTTATTTTTATAGGTAATCTGAACCTTGATTAAATTTAATTTAATACCACAACTATACCTTTTTTCCCTCTAAGGAACATTATATATTATCATCATTTTGTATATTTTCACTGTGATAATTTATTAGAGATTTATATATATTTTGCCTCATGAAATGATTGTGGTTACCTTACATGAGGAGTGACCTCTATAATATACCATACTGTATCTTTGGGTACTATATATTTTAAAACTTTGAGACTGAGAGATATGGTTCTATGTTAGATAAGAATCCTGAGCTTCCTTTCCTAGTTGCTAGTTATGTGATCATGTAGAAATCCTTAGGGAACTCAATAGTTGTATATGAAATGTGACCTATGTGATAGAATGCTTTATCATTTTTCACACTGACAAAATTACAGGTTATTGAATGAAGTGCATTAAAAATGCCTCATTGTATGCCTGTTGGCCCTTCACTAACTAAATCTATAGTTTTCACCAATTTGGTTTTCTTGGGGTCTTTGGAAGCAGCCTTCATTTTAGTCAGGGTAATCACCATGAGAACAGCCAGGGGTTAAAGTCCAAATCCTTTATTATCTCTTTCAAAGTCTTGTCTCTTTTCCTGGGGCCTGGTTGGCTTTCTTATACTCCATATTCTTTATTATCTCCTTCCTGGGGCTGGGCAGGTTTCTGGAGAGCCTTTCAGACTGGCCTTGGTCTCAGTGGAGAAATGCAGTAGGAGAGCCTGCCAGTAGTGACCTAACTGAAGAGCCAATAAATGTCTGTCCTTGGTTCTGAGAGCTTGAGCCCCAGCCTGTTTTCTCTGCCCTCTAAAAGCTTCTCCTCCGTGGCTCTCAGTTCCTGGTTATATGCTCTGTGAAGGTCCGGGCTAGCTCCTCTAAAGGGCTCAGAATAAGTCCTTGTCAGGATAAGCAAAAGTCCTTGCCCCAAGTTGTAGGTGCCAAATTGTAATGTTCTGTTGTCTCCAGAAACTGCCTCTAACTCTCTGGGAGGAGATCTGCTGTCTCAACTCAATCTCCCGGCTAGACTCTTCTTCCTGTAGAGAGCCATCCCAACTCTGACCTAGAGTAGACTCATTTCTCCGGGCCCAATATTGTCTCTTTTATCCTCCCAGAGAACAGGCTTGTGAGAATTCAAGGGCTTATGGGAAAATTACTTCAACCAATGAACTTGCTCCTTTTAAAGGTTGTGTAAACGCCTCCTCTGAAGTTCAAAGGGGTAAATTCCCCTTAAAGGCCTGAACCAAAGGTGTGAACTAGAGAATTGTTAAGTACTGACTTAGCACTTAGTAAGAACCTAAAAATGCTCCACATTGAGTATAAACCAGTCATTATGTCACTAGGAAACCATCATTTGTTGTAAGATTAAATCAACCATACTGAACCATGCTAAACTAGAGCCATGCGAAACCATGATAAACTAGATTTAGATAGATAGATAAACTGATCAGTTCTACTTAGTACCTTGTAAGCATCCTTGTTTCAAGTTTAGAGTTCTGGTCCATAACATAAATCTACAGAATGACAGAGCCAGATTTGAAATCTCAGAATTACAGAGCATTTTCTGTAAAGTAACAAAATATCAGATGAATTCAACAGAGAAAAGAAAGGGGAAAAGGCCCACTGAACACTTAGCCCTAAGTGCTAAATATTAAGTTTGAGAATATTCTCAAAGAGTAAAGAGCCTCATTTAGATGACTATTTTGCCCCATACTACCAGTAAAGAACTTTGGAAAAGTAACAAGCCTCTCTCATCCTCATTCAGATATAAAAATTAATCACTTGTAAATATGTAACATGTTTTCAAAGGTAAGAGCTGTTTTTATCATTGTGTAGTACTTTCTTCAAGTTCAGAAACTTGGACCCTTTTTAGGTGTATGTGTATATGGTGTATGTGTGTGTGTGTGTTTTTGTGTGTGTGTGTGTGTGTGTGTGTGTGTGTGTGTGTGTGTGTGTGTGTGAGAGAGAGAGAGAGAGAGAGAGAGAGAGAGAGAGAGAGAGAGAGAGAGAGATGGTTTATTTGTTTTGTTGTTGTCAATTGTGTTCTTTAAAAAATAGATTTTGTTTTTTTCCAAATTACATTTAAATACAATATTTTATTTTATTTTATTTTATTTAGAAATTTTTTCCACAGTATATATGCATGAGCAATTTTTTTATAACATTATCCCTTGTATTCATTTTTTCCAAATTATCCCCCCCCCCCTCCACTCCCTCCCTCCATGACAGGCAATCCCATACATTTTACATGTGTTACAATATAACCTAGATACAATATATGCGTGTAAATACCATTTTCTTGTTGCACATTAAGTATTAGATTCCAAAGGTATAAGTAACCTGGGTAGATAGACAGTAGTGCTAACAATTTACATTCACTTCCCAGTGTTCCTTCTCTAGGTGTAGTTATTTCTGTCCATCATTGATCAACTGGAAGTGAGTTGGATTTTCTTTATGTTGAAGATATCCACTTCCATCAATATACATCTTCATACAGCATTGAAGTGTACAGCAACCTTCTGGTTCTGTTCATTTCACTCAGAATCAGTTGATGTAAGTCTTTCTAAGCCTCTCTGTATTCCTTCTGCTGGTCATTTCTTACAGAGTAATAATATTCCATAACCTTCATATACCATAATTTAGCCAACCATTCTCCAATTGATGGACATCCATTCATCTCCCAGTTTCTAGCTACAACAAAAAGAGCTGCCACCAAAATTTTGGCACATACAGGTCCCTTTCCACTCTTTAGTATTTCTTTGGGATATAAGCCCAATAACAGCAATGCTGGGTCAAAGAGTATGCACAGTTTGATAACTTTTTGGGCATAGTTCCAAATTGCTCTCCAGAATGGCTGGATTCTTTCACAACTCCACCAACAATGTATTAGTGTCCCAGTTTCCCCACATCTCCTCCAACATTCATCATTATTTGTTCCTGTCATCTTAGCCAATCTGACAGGTGTGTAGTGGTATCTCAGAGTTGTCTTAATTTGCATTTCTCTGATCAGTAGTGATTTGGAACACTCTTTCATATTAGTGGATATAGTTTCAATTTCATCATCTGAGAATTGTCTGTTCATATCCTTTGACCATTTATCAATTGGAGAATGGTTTGATTTCTTATAAATTAGGGTCAGTTCTCTATATATTTTGGAAATGAGACCTTTGTCAGAACCTTTAACTTTAAAAATATTTTCCCAATTTGTTACTTCCCTTCTAATCTTGTTTGCATTAGTATTGTTTGTACAGTTCTCCTCTGGTCATAAATTCCTTCCTCTTCCATAGGTCTGAGAGGTAGACTATTTTCTGTTTCTCTAATCTATTTATTATCTCATTCTTTATGCCTCAATCATGGACCCATTTTGATCTTATCTTGGTATATGGTGTTAAGTGTGGATCCATATCTAATTTCTGCCATACTAATTTCCAGTTTTCCCAACAGTTTTTTTTCCAAATAATGAATTTTTATCCCTAATGTTGGTATCTTTGGGTTTGTCAAAGATTAGATTGCTATAGATGTACCCTTTTTTGTCCTTTGTAAATACAATATTTTAACATTCATCTTTTAAAACTTTGAATTTCTTCCATTCTTACATCCCTTATTGAGAAGACAAGCAATTATATATATATATATATATATATATATATATATATATAATATATATTATACATATGCAGTCAAGCAAAACATATTTCCATATGAATCATATTGTGAAGGAAAATGTAGGCTCAAAAATACTCAACAAAAATAAGGAAAATTTTTATAAAGTGTGTTTCAATCTGTATTCAGACACAATTAGTTTTTCCTCTGGGAATGTATTGTATTTTTTTATTATAAATCCTTCAGAGTTCTCTAGGAGCACTATATTGGGGAGAAGAGTTCACAGATAATTATTTTAAGATATTGTTGTTACTTTGTACAAAATACATTTCACTTTTCATCAGCTCATGTAAATTTTTACAGGTTTTTGTTGTTTTGTTTTGTTTTGTATTTTTCTGAAAGCACCCTGTTCACCATTTCTTATAAGCTCAGTAATATTACATCAAAATTTAAAAAGCTTAGATTGTTCAGCTCTTCCCCAATTGATGGCCATACCCCTAATTTCTAATTCTTCACCATCAGAAAAATGCTACTTTTGTGCTGTATTTTTTGTACATGTATTTTCTTTTCTTTTCTTTTTTTAAATTTTTTTTGGACACAAACTCAATAGTAATATTGCAAGATCAAATTGTATGTGTGATTTTTTTTCTTTTTTGAAACATTTTTATTTTCTATAGTTATGTGTAAAAACAAAATGTTTTGAATTTTATTTGTACATTCATTTTTTTGCATATTTCCTTATGAATCATGTTGGGAGAGAAAAATCAGAACAAAAGAGAAAAACCATGAGAGTTTAAAAATAGATTTTTCCCCAAACTGTTGTCCATTCTTTCATTCACCTTCTCTTATTCCCTTCCCCTTTATTTTCTGGTAGGATAAGATAAATCTCTACACTCAATTAAGTAAGTATATATGTTATTCCCTCTTTGAACCAATTCTGATAAGATAATTCACTTCCTTCTCCCTCCACCTCTTCCATTCTCCCCACCACTATAAAAGCTTTTTCTTGCCTCATTAATATGACATAATTTATCCCATTTACCTCCTCCTTTTCCTTTCTCCAAGTACATTCCACTTTATCACTCCTTAATTTTATTTTTTAGATACTATCCCTTCATATTTAACTCAGACCTGTGACCTCCTGTTCCATTAATTTCTCTCAATACTAGTTCATGTAAATCTTTCCAGGTCATTCTAAATCAGCTTATTCATCAATTTTTCTAGAACAATAATCTTGCTTTACCTTCATATATCAAACTTGTTCATCCATTCCCAAATGATGGGTATCTACTCATTTTCCATTTCTTTGCTACCACCAAAAGAGCTTCTACAAACATTTTTGCACAGGTGGATCTTTTTTCCTCCTCTATGATTTCTTTGTGATATAGACACAGTGATGGCACTAATGGGTCAAAGGGTATGTACAGTTTTACAATCCTTTAGTCTTTACAATCCAAATTGCTCTTCAGAAAGGTTGGATCATTTCACAACTCCACCAAGAATGCATTAGGGTCCCAGTTTTCCCATATCCCAACAACATTTGTCACTATTTCCTGTCATTTTACCCAATCTGAGAGGTATAAAGTAGTAATTCAAAGTTGTTTTAATTTGCATTTCTCTAATCAATAGTGATTTAGGGGATTTTTTCATATGACTATAAATGGGTTTAATTTCATCATCTGAAAATTGTTGGTTCATATCCTTTGAATATTTATCAATTGAGGAATGATTTGCATTCCTATAACTAGCACAGTTCTTTATATATTTTAGAAAATTAGACCACTATCAGAAACACTGACTGTAAACATATTTTCCCAGCTTTGTACTTCAATTTTAATCTTGTTACTGTTGGTTTTGTTTGTGCAAAAAAATTTTAATCTAAATTGTCCATTTTGCCTTTCATAATGTTGTCTACTTATTTGGTAACAAATTCCACCCTTTTCCAAAATTCTGATATATAAATTATCCCTCACTCTCTTAATTTGCATATCACCCTTTATGCTTAAATCATATACATAATTTGAACTTATTTTGATATTGGGTATATGATGTAGTTCTTTGCCAAGTTTCTAACATACTATTTCCATTTTTCTCAGCAATTTTTGTCAAATCATGAGTTCTTATTCTAGAAGCTGGAGTTTGGGGATTTGTCAATTATTAGATTGCTATTGCTTTAGGCCTTCATTATTGCATTATGTCTATCTTATCTAATCCAGTGATCCACCACTCTTTTCTTAGCCATGGTTTTGATGACTGATCATTTATTATATAGTTTTAGATGTGGTATTGTTAAGCCATTATCCTTTGTATTTCTTTATTCATTAATTCCTTTGATATTCTTGACCTTTTGTTCTTCCAGATGAATTTTAATGTTTTTTTCTAGTTCTGTAAATTAATTAGCAGATTAGTATGGTACTGAACGAGTAGACCAATTTAGGCACAATCGTCTTTTTTAATGTTTGTAATTCTCTTTCTTTGTTTTGGCTCTTTCTGGTTTAGGTATCAGTACTATATTTGTATCATAGAAGAAATTTGGCAAGACTACTTTACCTATATTCTAAATACTTTACATAGTATTGGAATTAGATTTTCTTTAAATATTTGGTAAGATTCACTTGGAAATCCATCTGGCCATGGAGATTTTTTCTTAGGGAATTCATTAATGGTTTGTTCAATTTTTTTTTCTAAAATGATACTATTTAAGTAAATTATTTACTCTTCTGTTAATGTGGGCAATTTATATATTTTTAAATATTAATCTATTTTAATTAGATTGACTTGTCATACAGGGGCAAAATAGCTCCTAATTATTGCTTTAATTTATTTTTGTTGATGGTTTTTCATTTTTGATGCTGATGATTTTGCTTGTTCTTTCCTTTTTTCTATTTAAATTAACCAAAACTTTATCTATTTTGTTGTGTTTTTTAATAAAATTAATTCTAGCTTTTATTAATTAGTTCAATAGTTTTTTTTTTTTAGTTTCAATTTTATTAACTTCTCCTTTGAGTTTCAGAATTTCGAATTTGGTAATCAATTGGGGATTATTAATTTGCTTTTTCAAACTTTGTTGCATGTCCAATTCGTCAATCTCTTTCTCTATTGTAGCTATTTAGAGATATAAAATTTCCCCTAAAAACTGATTTGCCTGTATCCCATAGGTTTGTTATATTGTCTCATTATTGTTGTTCCCTTGGATGAAATTATTTTTTATTTCTGTAATTTGTTACTTGATCCCATCATTTTTAAGATCAGATTATTTTCCAATTAGTTAAATTCTCCACTATAAGAACGTTATTGTTTCTCATAATATTATCCCCCAAATATAAAATCTCCTTTCAATAATGGCAAGATCCATGAATAATAAAGGACACATATGATCAGTACATTGTTTTTCAGGACCAAGTTCCTTGGTTCATATTATATGTAACCCCATTCCTCAATCCAATCAGTTGCCAAGACCTGTTGATTTTACCTGTGCATATGTCCCCCTCCCTTCTCTAATGCTGCCTCTATCCTTGTGCAGATCATTATAAAAGCCTTCATAACCTAGCTCTCTTCTAAATTTCCAGTCTTATGGCTTTGTGATGTTTAAAAAGTTCTAGGTATATAATGTATGCATTACTAGTCATTTCATTAATAATGCCATATTATTAATGAAAGAAATTAATGACACTCTAAACCACTCCTCTTGTAAATGGGCTCACAGTTTATATGCCTTTGGAGGCCTGAAGGTGTTCCTGAACTGGCAATCAATTCTGATTGGTTAAAACATAATAGGAGAGAATGACAATTACACTGTCACTGATCATATTCTAATGAAAGCTAGTTATGTCATTTACTTCTAAATTGCCCAGCCTTGGGCAATCTATTCAAAATCTTAAACTTGTATAGAGCACCATGGGTTTCCACACCTTAGATTAAATTCCCTTTGAGGTTGAGTGGGGCTTGACCATGATTGAGGAGAAAGCCTCTTCAACTTCAGAGACCATGTTGAAAAGAGGACTTTAAAATGACCAGCAGCATGAATACAGAGAGGCTTGGAGAAACATGAACTGATGCTGAGTGAAATGAGCAGAACAAGGAGAGCATTATATACTTCAATAACAATCTATTTGATGATCAATTCTGATGGAAGTGGCTATCTTCAACAATGAGGACCCAAATCAGTTCCAATTGATCAGTAATGAACACACCAGCTATACCCAGAGAAAGAACACTAGGAAATGAGTGTGGATCACACATAACATTTACACTCTTTCTGTTTTTGTTTGCTTGAATTTTTCCCCCCAGGTTAATTTTACCTTCTTTTTAAATCTGATTTTTTTTTGTATAGTAACACAACTGTATAAATATGTATATATTGTATTTAACATATACTTTAACATATTTAACATGTATGGAACTATCTGCCATCTAAGGGAAAGGGTAGAGGAACAGAGGAGAAAAGTTGCAACAGAAGTTTTTGCAAAAAGCAATGTTGAAAAATTATCCATGCAGATGTTTTATCAATAAAAAGCTATTAAAAAAAAAAGAAAAAGAAATGAGGACTTTAGACAAAGGAGGGAGGGAAATTCTGGATCTCCCCAAATTTCTTTATTTCCTGCCCTCAACATGCTTCATATTTGAACTGCTGTGAAATTGTGCCTGCTACACATTTCTTCATATTCCAGTCTAGCCTCCATTCAAAACAAAACAAAAAAAAATAAATAATTCTGAAGTGCAGATCTATATCAATATATCAATTTCTTAATTTCAATGACTCCCTCTTACCTCCAAAATTAAATATAAAATGGTCTTCCTAACTAGGCTCTCCTCCCTTTCCAGTCTGCTTACATTCAATATGAGTACTTGTCAAAACATTTTTGCACACAGTGATATCAGAGTCCTTATTGAATAAAATTCTTTATTTTCTATGGGCATTTCCTCCGATGGTCTTCCATACCTAGAATACTCTCTCACATTTCTACCTCTGGATTCCCTGGCTTCCTTAAAATTCCAATTAAAATCCCATTTTCTATAGGAAGCTTTTTCCAACTTCTAATTCTATTCGTATCCCTCTAAATTAATCCTGATTTAGTCTACACATATCTTGTCTGTGCAAATGTGTTTACTTGTCTCTCCCATTAAATTGAGAGTTCTTTGAGGACAGGTAATGATTTTGGCTACTCATTGAGTCCCTAGTGTTTATAACATTGCCAGGCAGATGCTTTGTAAATGCTTATTCATTTAACTTTTGAGTTACACATGCCTCTGATGCTGTAGAGACATAGGTAACTTCTGGTGAAACCATCATTTCTCTCTCAGCAGGCCTATTTCTTGCAGGGCTTAAGTGGTATGCGTTTTTTTCCAGGTATATATTATTTGCCAAGCTTGAAGACTTACTTTTTGGTAGCTGAGGATGAAATTGTGGAATTCTTCTCTACTTTCAGCTTTTGTCTTTACCTGACCTAAGCTAAGAGTTTGAATTTATCTGATTTTTATAAGAAATGA
Organism: Sminthopsis crassicaudata; assembly: GCF_048593235.1. Lineage (NCBI taxonomy): Eukaryota > Metazoa > Chordata > Mammalia > Dasyuromorphia > Dasyuridae > Sminthopsis > Sminthopsis crassicaudata. Next base: position 124,607,176 of record NC_133617.1, read on the forward strand.
GTTTTATATTTCTTTCTTTTTTTTAATCTTAAAGTCAAGAGTTGTTTTTTTTTTTTTTTTTGGTTTTTTTTTTTGTTTTTGTTTTTTGTTTTTTCTCCAAACACAAATCAGCTTGTTCTGCCCTTCCTATTTCATTCTGGGTTCTACTTATCCATTTGAATTATCTCTGTTCTTAAACACACACATATACATACATACACACATGCCACACCACACCACACCACACACTGAGAACAAGGAATCATAGGTTATTCAGTCAAGTAGGTGATGTTGCATAACCTGATGTTGCAAAACCATTGATGTCTTCCTCAGATGACAGATTCATGCTAATCCCCTTAGGCTTATTCTTCCTATATTTTAAGTGGCATTTGTTATATTGGATACAAAATGTGTGGTAAATTCATAGTTACCTTGTGCATCTGATGCCCAACATGTTCTCCTACTGGTTTCTTGTAGCTGTTGATGGTCATCGTTGCTAAATGAAAGTAAATAACTGGAACCAGTTATCACCACTAGCCCAAGGCATGGCACTTAAAAATTTTCTTCTTCTCCACAGTATGTCAGCTAGCAGCCAGAAGTCAGACCAACCAGACCTAATGACATTAAAGTGAATTAGAGATCTTTTGTTTCCTTATTTACATCTCATTGCCCTGAATCCTTACTTCTGCTGGAGGTATTTGGTCTTACCCACATTCCACTTCAACCATGGGCCTACTTTATGCTTAGTAGGAGGATAACCTGCCTTGCCACTGTTCTCCAATGTCTTTGAGACCTTGCTATCAACTTTGATATTTTTTCTTCCAGGATCTAATTAGTTTTTGACCTTTCCATAATTCATAAAATGAAAATGGACATTCTTTATGTGTTATGATTTCCAATTAAAATTTTAGCTCCTTTAGAGGAGTATCTTTCATGATTTTCTATCTGTATCATCAGAACTTAGCATAATGCTTCACACATAATAAAAGACTAATAAACATGTTTCCTTTATATTCCCCAGGCAGCAATTTTTTTTTTTTTTTTTATCCGTTTACCATTTTCTGTTTGGATGGTTAGGCTAAAATATCTTTAGTAATTACAAAACTTTCCCCAATTTTTCCCCTGTTGTATCTTACTCTAAAGAATATCACAAGAGAAGTAATGTTTGACAAAAGCATCTCGTTGTAGGAATTAAGCAGGGCTCATCATTGATTAGTCCTACTGTCTCCCCTTGATTATTTATCTTTCCAGAGATTGTACATGCTATCTTATCTCTGGAGCTTCATCTCATTATCATATGTATTCTTAGTAGCTTACTTGTATCTCTTCCTGAGATAGGATACTGTCCATAAACATGTTTCTTGATGTTTCAGTTCCTTTGTAATATTTTTTTTATAAGATTCTCATATCATCTAAATACACATCTACTTGAGTAAGACTCTTTTTCCACTCTGCCAGATTTTATCACTTCCTTTTGTCACCTCTCTAATTCTCTTATAATTCTTTTAAGCTTCTGTATAGAATATACTTTTATTATTCATCTTTCTACTTGTTCCACACATTATCCATTACTAATTGTCCCTTTCCTCTACTTCTGTCCCATAAAAGATGATTCATTTGTAATTGGTGGGGATGCCATGGGGGAGGGGAAGAAGGGGAAATAATGTGTTTTAAACTGTTGTTTCAGTTTTGTTCCTCTGTCTTCACTTTTCTTGCATTTTAATTTCTACTTATTCATCTCCTTGTTTCCTTTTTTTTTTAAAATTGTTCTCTCCCCAGATCATTTTTTGTTTAAATAATTATATTAATATAGGATAATTTATTTCCTTTTATTACTTATTTTTTCTTTGCTAGTGGTACTTATTTTTATTTCCTGTGTTTTTGTTGTTTGGGAGCATTTGCAAATCAATTATTCTGCTTGTCTTGTTTTTTTCTTCTTCAGGAATGCCTCAAGTGCTTGTCTTTGGGCTCCTTCCTAGTTTATTCACACACTCAAATATGAAAGATAATTCCCTTTCACTTTAGTGTACCACTTCTCCTTTTGATAGCTTAGATGAAAATCTAATTCACAGCTTGTAGAGGCACAGATGGTGTGTGTCAAAACAGTTGGAATAAGTTAGGGTGCTTCTGTTAATGTCTCTAGGATTTAACCTATAAGGGTCCTCAAGTAGGTGGCTTCACTCATATCCCTTGACTCTGGAATTTTTTCCCTTTCTAATCTGAAAATGTCCTAGTTTACTGACCTTCAAGGATCAGTACATAATGTGTCCTTGATTAACACAAAAGGGCAGACTATTCACTCAGTGAGATAATTATAGATTTGAATCTGCTGTGTGTTTTGCTAATTAAATGATGCATATTTTTAGCTAGCATAGTTTGTTTTGTACCAGGGAATATTATATGTAATCAACCAAAACTCTTAAAGAATTTTCTTGTTCTTTCAAAACCATTCTCTTCAGCCTCTTTATTCATATCTAATACTGGACACAGTCATAAGAGATGCCAGATTAAATATTTTTAGTGTACCTGTTCAGTTTTCTGCCCTTTCCTTTTCTTTATTTGTTCTCCCTCCCTTGGCAATAAGGCTATTTCTTATGACTTCAGCAATTATTCTATGTAGATACTCCCAAATCTAAATCTCACTTCTCTCCTGACATTCAGATATATTTCCAACTATACATATTCAGCTAAATAACATGAATACCTTAAAAGTATATATTTTAAAAAATTATTAAATTTAAAACTAAATTAAATTTTAAAATTTAAATTTAAAAATTAGATATGTTTGCCTATAACAATCTGTTTTTCTAATGAATATCCCTATTTCTAGTAATCATTCTCTCAGTTATTTGGTCTAAAAACTACTTTGATTCTTCTTTATACTACATAACCACATAATATTAATAACAATGTCAATAAAATCTCTTACATTCATCATCTACATTCCTTTTTTCTACTGCTATGACCTCAGATCAATTGATCAATTAATCAATCAGGTCATGACCTTAATACCACAAATAAGAACTATGGCAACACAATAGTAGCTGGCTTCTATGCTTTTGGCATCTTTGTCCTACAATGTATCTGTACATTGTACAAGCTTCCTGATGCATGTGTGATATCACATTCTCACAATCAAGAATATTAAAAATTGCATTGCATATTAAATAAAATACATGCCTATTAGTTTGCTTTGCAATTTAGATCTGACCAAATCTTTTTTTTTTCATGCTATTCCCTTTAATACACCATGCTTTAGCCAATCGTTGTTGTTCACTGTTTCCTTATCCCATGTCCTTTCTTGTCTTCACCACTTTTTACAGGACATTCTCATATACCTGGACTTCTTCAGAATTGTTTTAATCCTTTTTTTTCCCCTTAAGATCTAGCTCAGATGCTACTTCTTGAAATTTTTATACTTCTCATTAAAACTGAATTCTCTTCTTAAAATCTCTCATATATTTATTAGACCTTCTCTATTCTTTTATTTTTAACATTGCACTATGGTAGTATGTCCTATATTATATGAAAGAATGTGGCATAGTAGGTACCAGAGACAAGATTTATGACTTTGAAGCGAGCACTCCACAAACCCTGTACGATTCTATCTCTTTCCTTTTTCTATTCTCTATATCTAAAGTTCTTTTCTTCTCTGGAGCTCATGAAACATTTTCTTTTGTTTTTTGTATTTAAATTATTTATATAGCTAACACTTAATACAAGAGTAGATATATAAATCTTTTAATAATATGTTCAGGATGAGGACAAAAAGAAGATATCTTCTGCTCTATCAAACATACTATGATGATTCCATGGTATGATTCTACTCCTATGTTACCTTCAGGAAAAACAAAACAAAACAATGACAGCAACAAAATGAGTAAATTTATCTCTTTTCAACATATTTTAAAGGTCACACATTTGTAGTTTAATTGATTATAATTAAGGAAGCATGATAGAATAGTGATTAGTGATTTTTAAGGTCATATGCTATGGTAAAAGAAAATGCCTTACTAGTAGTTATGGAGTAACATGAGTTAGTAGATTAGTACTGTTTTTTTTTTTTGTTTTTTTTTTTTGAGAATCAAAATACCTGGGTTTGAAGCCTGTTTATGATTCTTAAGTTATGTGATTGGGTGGATGCTTTTCCCCCCCTAATTCCCAATGTCTTTATATGTAAAATTAGGATAAAATACCACTGAACAGTTCTCTGACCTTGGGCAAATTACTTAATTTCTCTAAATATAAATTTTCCCTTCTGCAAGATGAGAACAACAATATTTGCATTATCTATCTCATAAGGACATGTTTTCTCAGACTATTGGAATTTATGTAGCAATAAGGTATTATGCTCATCCTTTTCATATGCATGCCTTTATTGTCTCTTGAAAAGAAAAAGTTGATTCAGAAATGCTACAATTTAATAATGCTTTGTCATAAAGATTTAAACTATCTGGGTTATAAATTATATTTCATATAACTACATTATGACACTTTTGCACATTCTGCCACTGTTTATTACAAATTTCTGGAAATTTACAAATTGCTGGAAATTTATATAACATTACATATCTAGCTTAAAGCTACTAAAATGATGTTTCATTTGTAAATTTTTTTTAAACTACAGAGTAAGGTGGTTTTCTGTATTCTGGGAGGCACCAATTACTGTGCTTGTTCAACAAAATATATAGATCAACAGAGTTTTTATTAAAATGTTCAGGCTCAGTAACTTCCCTAGCTATTTCTGTGATCATTTTGAAGTTGTTTCAGGAAATGCCAAATTTTATTGGCAGGTTACCTTGTTGAAAATCTGAGCTTACCTTTGTTCATTTTTTTTTTTTTTTTATTATAAGCTAAACTGCTTTGGTTCAAAGCTTTTAATTTAATTTTATCCACTAAAGGTCTCATCTATTCAAGTTCATAAACTATGTTTTATGATATAGTCTTCAGTTTCCTATATAATACTAGTGTTCCAAAGTATGAAAATGGTCATTCAACTTTTAAACTTTTCAAAATAGAATCTACTCAGACCCTTGTTTTACTTGTGTAACTGGCACACTGCTTATCTCAGTTTCTTCATCTGTAAAATGCCTATAATAAACTCTACCTCTCAGGGTTGTTGTGAGAACCTGTATGTATATATCATAAAGCATTTTATAAGCCTTAAACAACTAAGATGTTTTAACAATATTAATAATTATAACTATCCAACAGTTATTTTTAGCTAGGTATTCTCTATATTTTGTGGCATTGTTGTAAAATGTACTATAATGGAAAGAATTCTAGATTTGAAAATTGAAGGAAAAATTAGAATTTAGACTCAGACACTAGATGAGTGCCCTAGTAACAATCATAAAAATCTCTCTGGAGTTTGGTATTCTTATGTATAAAATGGGAGAGAAATAGCATTTACCTTATATATTTGTTCAGAGAAATATTTCCTTCCTTTTCCGAAGGGCTCTCTCATGCATACCTCTGATTTCTTTTCTCATTTCTCTTCTACCTCTTTTATTTTATTTGCCTTTTAAAGTCTTTTAAAGTATTTAAAGAGCATATCCAAGAATGCTCTTTGGTCATGAGACCAATTTATACCACATTTTGAGATTTCTTCTATGGACATTCTTTACTCCTCTGAGTTTGTGTTTTGGTCTTATCTGTCACCATGGTAGCTTCCTATGTTCAAGGTTCTTTTCTGTTTCTTGCTCATTTTTTCTTTTTCTTTTGTTCCTCCCCCCTTTTTTTAACTTTTAATGTGGAACTCTGCTCCTGGGGTAAAAGTGTTACTGTCCTAAGCTTTTTGTGTAGCTCTGAGCCTTAGCTTTGAGGACATGAGCCCTTTGTGTTTGTAGGGGATAGTTTTGCCTGCTCTGTTGATTAAATAATAGCCTGGTATCCCAGATTTTGCTTTCTGAGCTGAGACTGGAAGCTGCCCCACTGATTTACTCTTCTACTGATCCAGGACTGAGGGTCTTAGTTGCTAAATGGCTGTGATTACGACCTTCTCACCAGCTTTCCCAGAGTCTATCTGAGCTGGGCTGAGCAACCATTTCACCCCGATGAGAGTGACCTTTCTTGAAGTTTTTCCAGTCCATCTTGAGCTGGAGAATGGTTTCATTTCATCAGCCTCTGTTCAGAGGCTTATTTTTTTCATGTGGTTTTCTAGGGAAAGTAGGAGAGCTGGAGCAGCTTCCTGGCTTTACTCTTCCATGTTGTCTCTATCCCAAGAATTGGTTATAAGTTTTTTTTTGTTTGTTTTTTTTTTTTGTGAGATCAGATGAGATTGTGCTTTCTCCTCCTATTAGACTATAAGTTCCTTGAAGTCAGGCATTATCTTTGTATGTGTGTGTGTGTGTGTGTGTGTGTGTGTGTGTGTGTGTGTGTGTGTGTCTCCAGTACTTAGCACAATGTCTTAATAAATGTTGATTGATCAGGATAATATATGCAAAATGTTATGTAAATCATAACATTTTATATAACTGTCAGCTATTATTTTAAAAGTGTTTTTATATAATGAGTAAAAATTTAAAGTTACATTTAGAAACCTCACTATAGTGAAAAATAGGAAGATATGAGAGTTCAGTAAAGTGACATATTTGCATAAACTGAAAAACTCAGAGAAGGTTTTCTGGAGGATATAGGAATAAATATAAAATTAAAGAGTCTTTCTTAGAAGTTAAAAGGATCTTTAAGTCTACTGTAACCCTTTAGTGATGGTTGAATTTCACCTGGCTGAAGTCTCTGGAAATTATATAGTGCCTTAAATAGTAAATTCATAAAATTTTAATGTATCTGATTCCAGTTTTGTACAATATCAAGTATTAATTTTTTTGTGAAATCTTTGAAGTCATATGGGAGTTTCAGAGTCCATTTAGTACAGTTCATGGCAATTCAATGGTGTAGTAGATGAAACATTGGTATTGCTCTCTGACACTTGTATTCAACTTTAGTTTCAGATACTTCCTATGTCACTCTGAATAAATAGATCACTAAATCCCTCAGTTTCATCATCTGCAAAATGAAGATCCTAAGATCACATACCACATAAGGTAGTTTTTATTGTCAAATGATATAATATTGGTGCCTAGTACATGATTTTTCCTTTACCTTGTTCATGTCCCATGCCTGAGGAGAAAATTCTTATGCCACATTTCTTAAAAGTGGTTTCCTAACTTCTTTTTAAAGATCTTCAATTATGAGAACTGATTACCTTCTAATTTAGTTTATCCAACTCCTTTTTGTAAAAAATGATATGATATAATAAATATAATAAAGCAAAATTGTTTTATTATAAGTTTCCACATACATTTGTATACTTATCATTTTAAAACTTGGAACTTTTATATTTTATATTGGAACTATATTTATATTTTGCATAGGAAATTTTATATGTGGTTTAATGGGTAAAATTGTTGCATGTCTGAATAATTTCAATTAAACACTTGCATATTTATTAGAAGTCAAAAGACTTTCATCAATTGAAAGTCATAAGTGGATCCCACAAGAATGCAGATTGCTAAAAATGTAGCTTTTATTTTGCTCCATGCAGTATTTTTCCATGAAAATGTTTAGACATCTATGGTTTTTAAAGAAAAAAAAATACATACCTATATAGTAAAAACAGGGAAGTGAAAATGTATTAGGCAATTAAAAATAGCCAAACTGCAGTGCTCAGTCACTGACAGCCTTTAAACAAAGGATAGAAACTCACTTGTCAGGATATTGAAGATGGAACTTCAGGTAAAGTGTAAGAGAATCTGATCTTAAACATTCCCTCCAAATCTAGAATTTGTGATGCTATGTTTACAAAATTCAATTGATTAACTTCAAAAGTAGCAAAAAGAAAGTTATACTCACACAAACACATTTTTAAAAATACCAAAAAAAAATAATGTTTGGAGAACAGTACGTAATGGCACATGGATTGTCCCATTTTTAGTGAATTCTAAGATTATATATTTCTTTGATGAAGTTATTCATAAGAAAGAACTTTTTTCTCTTCATACCTTATTTTATCTACCTTAAAATCATAAATGTTGATGTAAGAATGTTAGGGGCATCTTGGTGTCTGGTGTCATTGCTTTTTGGTAGTCCTGGGTTATATATACAGATTCTCAGAATGCTTCCCTTGTGGATAGAATAAATCATTGAAACATAAAATGACTCAAATATTTTTAGTTTTGCTGCTAGCAACAAAAGTTATACTAACATCATTATTTCAAAACCTGTTTTGATGGCATAACTCTATCACAAGCCACTTGTGCTATCAGGGGAAATGTCCTAAAGCACAATATACAGCTGGCACTGCCAGTTCTAATACATCTTTTTCTGAACCATTAGATTAGTTATATGTGTAAGAATTTTCTTTATTTGAAAATACTAAGGGCTCACTCAACATAATAACATTCACATTTTTTCTATTGTTGTGTGATACATGAGCTTCTAACCCATATGGAAATGTAATATTGTTCTCTATTAACATACTATACATTTATTAATATTCAGAAGTAGATAAATGGTATTAGTAGACACAAATCATCAAAAATTATTGTACATATCACTTCATAGATTAGTAAACTCATCAAAGATAAAAATATCTAATTACTCTCTTATTTCATGTGATAAAGCATGAAACAACCAGTAGATATGTTAACAACCATAGGGTTTACAATTTGACAAAGAATATGTAACACAAGTTACCCTGGCCACTATGTCCTGAAGTCCAGGTAAATCAAATTGTACACACCTCCCTCCATTTCTCAGAGTTCTCCACTTCCCTTAAAGGAAATAGGTCTAGAGTTTCTATCAATGACTCCAGTCCCAACCCATGGTGTTCCCCAAGTCTAGGAGATGTTATACTGAAACCCAATTCCATATAGTCAATAATATATTAGCTTATATATAGAAATATATACTTCAAAGATATATAAGTGTATTTCTTCAATACACAAGAACATAACTCTCTCTCCATTTTTACCACATCACTTTGTCTATGGAAGGAAATTAGGATCATAGTTTAATTTAGTTAAGGTAATAGTTTAGTTTAATTACTATAAGCATAATACTAGTTCTAAGTCAACCCCTAGGCTCTCCCCCTAGACTCAACTTCCAAGTACCCTAGTTTTGCAGTGATTCCATATTGAGTAGTTGCTATACTATCCCACTTATAATTCTGGTTCCAAAATTATTATGGCTCAAACTCTTGGGTTCTTTTCCTTTTGATCTGATTTTTCTTTCCTAACATGATTTATAAAGCAATATGTATTAAAATAAATTTACTAAAATAATAAGCATTAAGTAATTTATCTTTTCTAAAATGCACAGTGCATTTTTAAATATAAGGTAAAAGTAAAATATATTTTTATAATATAATATACCTTATATTTATATAATATATTATATATTATATATCATATATATATATATTATATATTATATATCCTTATATTACATAATATAATATACCTTATATTTTTAAATATAAGGTAAAAGTAAAAATTAAATATGTTACATCATAAGAAATTCTCTACTGCACTGTACTGTATGCTACGGTTGGGTCCTAATATTTGTCTTCTTCATGATTCATGGTTCATTTGAAAACAAGTTTCTAACATGAATTATTTTCTCTTATTTCCATGCTAATTTTATTCTCATTCCTCCAATCCCTCACCAAAAAGAAAGTTAAAAATTATGGTTAAATTCCATTGTCATATAAATAGTGTTTATAATGTTCCACAGTTGATGTTTTCCCTCTTAAAATTTTAGAAAATGGCAAAATAATGTAGAAAGTTAAACTGAAAGTCATCAGTAGTATATAGAGAGAGCATGATTATTTTTTACATTGAGAGTATTTGAAAATTTTCAGACTTTTCCACATTGAAGAGTTATTTGGGAATTATAGAATTTTCCCCTATGTACAATCATAAGGAGAAGCCAAACTTTTTGTCTTTTTTGTTATTTATTTATCTATTTTAACACACATTGCTTTATGAATCATGTTAAAAGAAAAAAAAAATCAGAGCAAAAGAGAAAAACAATAGGAGAGACTAAAAAAACACACAAACAGAGAAAGGAAGAGAACATAGCATGTGTTGATTTACATTCAGTCTCCTTAGTTCTTTTTCTAGATGCAGATAGCACTTTTTGTCCAAAATCTATTAGGATTGCTTTGGATCACTGAAGCACTGAGAAGAACCAAGTCTTTTATAGTTGAACATTGCATATTCTTGCTGTTAGTTTGTACAATGTATTTCTGATTCTGCTTGTTTCATTCAGCATCAGTTCATGTAAATATTTCCAGGCCTTTTTAAAATCAACTTGTTCATTTTTTTTTAACAATGTTCCATTACCTTCATATACTGCAACTTGTTCAGCCAATCCCCAATTAATGAGCATTTATTCATTTAACAATTCTTTGCTACCACAAAAAGGACTGCTAAAAACATTTTTGCACGTATGAGTCCTTTGCCATCCTTTATGATTTTGTTGGGCTGTAGAACTATCAGTGGCACTGCTAGGTCAAAGGGTATGTAAAGTTTTATACCCTTTGGAAATAGTTACAAAGTGTTCTACAGAATGGGTCAATCAACTCAGAACTCCAACAACAGTATTTTAGTGCCCCAGTTTTCCAGCTTACCCACAACATCTATCACTACTTTTTTCCTGTCATCTTAGCCAATCTGAGAGATGTGATGTGGAACCTCAGAGTTTTTGTCATTTGCATTCCTCTAATCAATTGTGATTTAGAGCATTTTTCAAATAATTGTAGGTGGTTTTAATTTCATTATCTGAAAATTATCTGTTCATATCCTTTGACCATTTATCAACTAGAAAATGACTTGTATTCTTATATTTGACATAGTTCTTTATATATTTTAGAAATGAGATATTTATCACTATGCCTGAGCCCTATGCTGGAGAAGATGAAACTCTGTAGGGACCTCTGAATCAGCCACTGTACTGGTGGCTTTCAGACCTCTCATTCAAGAGACACCAGAGGACTTGGAAGATCAGCATAAAAGGCCTATGACAACAGGGTGAGAATCCAGTATAAAGTCCCAGAGCAGACCACAGCAGTAAATTTGCAGCCCCATGCCTAGGCCAACTCTCAGCCCCAGCACCTACAAGGACTCTTGCTTTAGCACACTAGATCTTACAGCTACAGTGGAGCAGGGAAACTCCTAAAAGTTCCAGGGCAGAAAAGAATAGAAAAATGAGCAGATTTTTTAAAATTCTGAAATAGGAAGTTACTACAGTAACAATAAAAATCAAACCATATGGTTTCAGAGTATAACACAGTCAAAGGTCCTATATCATAACCTCAACAAAAATGAGATTTGTCTCAGGCTACCAAGGAACCCAAAAGGGATTTTAAAATCAAGTAAGAAAGACAGAAGAAAAAAATTAGAAAAAAAATGAAAGTGGTGAAAAAGGAAATACAAAATGCTAATTAAAAATTAGAACTAAGCAAATGGAAGCTAATAATTTTATAAGAAATCAAGATACAATAAAGCAAAACCAAAAAAAAAAAAAAAACAACTTTTTTTTTAATTGAAATATTTCATTGGAAAAGCAACTAACCAGGAAAATAGATACAGGAGAGATAATTTAAAAATTATTGTGTACCTGAAAGTCATAAAAAAGTACCAGGACATCATCTTTCAAGAAATTATAAAAAAAAAAAACTGTTCTGATATTCCAGAACCAGGTGATAAAATAGAAATTGAAAGAACCACTGATCAGTTCCTGAAAGAGATCCCAAAATGAAAATCCTCAAAAATATTATAGCCAAACTTCCAAACTCCCAGATCAAGGAGAAAATAATGCAAGCAACCAGAAAGAAACAATTCAAGTATAGTGGAGCCACAGCCAGGATAATATAAAATTTAGCTGTTTCTAAAGAACTGGAGGTCTTGGAATATGATATTCTGGAGATCAGTGGAACTAGAATTACAACCAAGAATCACCTACCCAGAAAAACTGAGTATAAACCTTTGGATAAAAAGGTGGTAATTTCATAGAATATAAAATTTTCACTCATTTACAATGAAAAGACAGGAACTGAATACAAAATTTGATTTTCAAATACAGGACTCTGGAGAAGCATAAGGACCTAATTAGGAAAGTGGTATCATAAAGGAGTTGACATCCTGTTTAGGTTCTTACATGGATATATGATACCTGTAACTAATTAGAATCTTTCATTATTATGGCAGTTAAAAAAGTATACACACACACACACACACACACACACATACACACACATAGAGAGAGAGAGAGAGAGAGACAGAGAGAGAGAGAGAGAGACGTGAAAAGCCTGAATCCATGATTGAAAATTTCATTATTCATCAATACAAAGAGCTTGACTCTTTTCACCTATCCCATAGTTGTCTTAAGTCAAATAATTCATTCATAATAGCTAAGAGCCATCATACAGAAGGCGAAAAAGTTGTGTGGGCATGACCATGAAGCCTCACACAAAGGCTAATTGATCTGTAAGGTTATCAGATTGATCAGGGAATTTTCTGATGGACAAATTCCTAAGAGGTAATCTGAATTCTTTCAATAACACACCAATAGTTAGGTCCACATGACTCATAGCTCCCTATATCACTCTTTAGTTCTATTAGAATACCAATCAAGGTATTTTGTCATCATTTCCTGACACTATTAAGCTGCTTGCAGATCCTTTTAAGATTAAAAACAAACAAACAACATGCTGGGCCAAGGTCTATCATTCCTTTAAATTATAGTGCAAAAATGTAAATTGCATTCTCCAAAGCCATCTTCATAGACAGTAGCTTACCTCCAATTTTCTTAATGACTTTTATAAACCCTACAAATGGCTTCAATGAAGAAAGCATTTATATTCATATTCATATTCTTAAGATTTTTCATTTTCCTCTCCTGGCTTTCATAGTACATAAAACATATTGCTTGGATAGCACTATTTGATTTACCCCCTTGGAATCTTTCCTTCCTTGTTTTTCCTGAAGTACTTCATCTATTCCCCTAAAGAACAGTTCACATTATATAAGTTGAGTGGAATAACATTAGTTTTTAATTGTTATGTATGCCTCTTAATAAAAAAAACTCAGCATAAATATGCAATAAATTGATCTGTGCTCTCAGACAGTTCTCAGCCATGTTACTCTTCAACCAAACATCTGTTTTTCCCTCCTTCTCTTCCATTTCCCTTTAGAGTAAATTTTTGACTTACTTACTATGAATTATTCTATTCTTATTCTTCAAAGTGGGTATGTATTCTTTTCAAGAATGCATACAATGCCAAAATGTTTGTGGCAGCTCTTTTCTTAGTGGCTAGAAACTGGAAGATGAATGTCAATTGCAGAATGGTTGGGTAAATTATGGTATATGAATGTTATGGAATATCATTTCTCTGTAAGAAATGACCAGCAGGATGAATACAGAGAGGTTTGGAAAGACTTACATCAACTGATGCTGAGTGAAATGAATAGAATCAGAAGATCGCTGTACAGTTCAATACTGTATGAAGATGTATTCTGATGGAAGTGGATATCTTCAACATAAAGAAGATCCAACTCACTTCCAGTTGATCAATGATGGACAGAAACAACTACACCCAGAGAAGGAACACTGGGAAGTGAATGTAAATTGTTAGCACTATTGTCTATCTACCCAAGTTACTTATACCTTTGGAATCTAATACTTAACGTGCAACAAGAAAATTGGATTTACACACATATATTGTATCTAGGTTATACTGTAACACATGTAAAATGTATGGGATTGCCTGTCATCTAGGGGAGGGAGTAGAGGGAGAGAGGGGATAATTTGGAAAAAATGATTACAAGGGATAATGTTATAAAAAAAAATTACTCATGCATATATATATATATATATGCACTGTCAAAATTTTATAATAAAGTGATTTTGTTTTCAAAAAAAACAATGCACACAAATATTTAGTCTCAACAATTCTTCCCAATGCATTTCTTTGCTCTACAGCAGAAAAAAAAGGATAAAACAAAGATTTTGATCAAAAGTACTAAAAATACAAAGTTGATATTTACATATTATATCATAATTCTTATCTTTATAATCGTATATGTGTTTCTACATATATGTGTATATATCTATATCTATAATTTGGAAGAGAGAGCAGGGGGAGAACTAGAGAGGAACAGGAAAAAAGTGACATAGAGGTGCAGTATTTTCTTTTACAAAATAATGATAATCAGGTATATATTATTTCGATCAGAATTTTCTGGTACAGTAGTAGCAATATAGTATTTGTAAAAACAATTTCAAGAAAAAGAATAAAAATAGCACTTTACCTGACAGATTATCTTAATAAGTGTTTGATCATTAATTGGCTGTGAATTTTCTATCTTTGCCATCTTTTAACTCAAATTCAATAAGTATTTATTTAAAAAGAAACTTCTTTACACAAAACACTATGATGGGAAGACAAAAAAATAAAATAAAATAACCTTCCCTTCTCCATAATGTTCTGGGGGATATTTTCAACTATAGCTTTTAAAGTAGAATCTTGTGATACATAGATTTAGAGCTATTATTGACACTTACTAGTGATACCAGGTAAATCAGTTCAACTCTTAGTTGTTGTTGTTTTTTTTTTTTTTTTCTTTTCATCTGTCTGTACAATTGGGATAATAATAACACTTGCTTGCCAGGGTTATTGTGAGGATTAAATGATCTAATAAGTAAAAATTATTTTCTAAAACTAAATTATATAAATAAGCATGCTAGTTTTATATTATTATTATCCAACTCCTTCATTTTATAGATGTGGAAACTGAGACACAGACTGGTGAAGTAAGTCTCCAACAATACAAAAAAAAAAAAAAAAAAAGTAAATAGCAGAGACAAAATTTGTCCCAGGTAATCTAAATCCAATGTTCTTTCATACGTTATACTCCATAATATAGGGAGAGGAGGGAAGGTCAATAAGCAATGTGTTCACTAGTAGTAGCAACTTTGTTAGGATTTTCTCAGTGAACTCTGACCAAAACTTTTATTTTTCTGATTCTAACAGGCCAAATTTCTGTGCCCATTATATTACCATTACATATATTACAATTACATAGTAATTTATGCTGCTGCTGCTTTTTTGCCCATGAACCTACTTCAATTATACATTTTTGTTACAGGTGCATTTGAGTGCTGCTGGGTATTACTGGAGCCACCTGCTAGTGGCTGTTGAGGATCTAGTTCTGACCACCGGAATAGAACCTTTTATGTGAGAGTATGATAATGATACAAGGAGACTGAGAGTCAATTGCATTTTCTGACCTTTCTCCTCCTTCCTCTTCCCTCCAATATATTTCATTCCCAATTCACAAGCAACCTCTGCATCAGTAAAGACTAATCTGCAATTACTTCAAGTGTGTTATGATTCACATCTTTGGAGGGTTTTGGAGAATCAACCAGCCCCTTGACACTTAGGCATGGCCCTCAACAGTTCCTTGTTTGTTTGTTTTTTTTTTTTTTGTTGTTGTTGTTTGTTTTTTGAGAACATGATTATTTTCCTCCCAACAGCATATTCAGTAAGTTTGTTCAATATTGTGAAGTGGTGAAGTGGCTGTTATTTGAGTCCACATGCTGAGGAATGCAAAAAGCACTATCAAAGACTTTTCTATTCTATTCTTCTCAATGGTTGCAGGGTGAGATGCTATAGCAACTGTTGAATCTTGTGAGATAAAATTTATTCTATCATAATAGTCCATCATGGAGGCAAACTTTCTGACAAATGGAGAAGTAGGATTGTAGTCAGAGTAGGAATTTTCCTAAGTCTCTCATCAGTCTCCTGGCTTGGCCCTATGATGTGTTGGCCCATTTTAATTACCCTGACTGAAAAAGTCTTACCGCATCTCTTCTCCTTTTCCTTCCCTGTGGGTTACCAAAAATACTCTCCTGGGATGAACACCTCTTGAACACTGCTGCTACTTTTGTGTGTGTGTGTGTGTGTGTGTGTGTGTGTGTGTGTTTTTCTTGTGCCCCATTTGTTATGGGAGCCATCTGCTAGTGGCTGTAGGAATCTTAATTCTGACAGTAGAATAGATCCCTTCATGTGAGAGAATGATGACACTACAAGGAGACTGAGAGGCAGTTGCATTCTCTAACCTCTCTCCTTTTCCCTCTTGCCTCCCATTTATTTCCTTCCCAATTGACAAGCAACATTAGTATCAAGAAAGACTGATTTGCAATTCCTTCCAGTGTGTTATGATTCACAGCTGTGGGGAATTTCTGAGAAATGATCCACCCTCTCACACTTAGGAATAGTCCCTAACACATTTTTATCATAAGCAATATAGTACAGATCCAACCATACTTCCAGGACTTATTTTCCACTTTTTAAAAACCCCTGATCAGTAAAAAAGAAGGTCCAGTTCTTTCTAACTTAGAAACATTCTTCAAGGATAAAAGAAAATCATGTCCTGAAGGTAACAGCCCAACTTTCATAAATGCAAATTATATTCAGCTCCCTGATAATATTTGCATCTGAACAAAGATTTAAAGTATTATATCTTGGGAGTTAAGAGAAAAAATACTGGGAATTTCTTAGATATGTATGGTTGATGGATCAGAAATATTTCTGCATTTAGGGAACTAGGATCCTTCCTTTCTTTTTGCCCAAAGTGCCTATTTTAAAGATATTTTTTTGAATCATTTTAATAACACACAATTTCTTTAGTAAACAAAGAGAAAAAAAGATTATATAAAAATTGTGAAATACTGTCAATGTAATTTATCTTTTAAATATATATAATATATATATGTCTATATACATATATACATATATGTATACACACATATCAAATTCAGCATAACTTCTCTGATGTCTAAATTTACTTTTAATGTTTTGTCTGCTCTCTTTTGCTTATATTTCTTTGATTTCTTTGCTTTTTTTTTTTTTTTTTTTTTTTTTTTTTACTATTTTGTGCCTTTCTAATGACCTTCTTACTCTTTCTATGGATGATTAATTTATTCTAAAATATTATGTATAAGTGAAATTCTTCCAAGAAATATGAGAAATTATCAGGGGGTACTTGGCCTGGATCCATTTTACTCTGTAGAATTGGAAATTGCAGTAAAATGAGCCCAGTCTCTCTCCTCCATAAAGGAAATTATTGACATAAGTTTGATATTCTTCCCTCCAGTCTTCCAATCTGAGGGGAGAGGAGGCTGAGATATTTGAAGGCAGTCAAAGCTCCAGATTAGCAGCATGGTGGGTGAGTTTAAAAGTGATGAGTTTTTATCTAAGTAGGTGCACCTTGTTTTATGGAGTTGAAACTGGACAGGGCAGCATATGGAAAGTTGAATTTCATTGTTAGTTTTCTACAAACAAGAGGCAATTATGGTATAATCAGAGAAAAATAGACATTAGACCAGTCAACATACATTAATTAAGCATAGATTGAGTGTTAATTGTCATGTGCTGGCAATGCAAAAGCAAAAGTGAAATGTTTCTTCTTTTAAGAAACTTATATTCTAATGAGAAAAACAATATATTCCCAAAGAAGTATTTATAGCATATATATATATGTGTATATATATATATATATATATATATATATATATATATATATATATATTAAGAATACAAGTTATGAAATATCTAAGTTAAGATTTTGCCCTTGACATTTATTAATTGAGTAACCAAAAGCAAGTCATTTTATTTCTCTGGGACTCCATTTGTTCATTTATAAAATGGGGTTAATAATATAGTTACCTCAAAAGTTAGGACAATTTTGCTCTAATAATGCTTAAAACTGTGCTAAGACTTTTGGGGTATTCTGTTTTTATAATACTTGCTCATAAAGCTGTGATGAATAAATGAGATTATGTATTCAAAATGTGTTACAAACTTAAAGGTAATAGAGTATGTGTATAGGTATGAAAGGTCTTATGCAAGACAGAAAAGTACTTGCTTCTGCTTAATACTCACCTTTATTATAATGATATCTCTTTAAAAAACTCTCTTTGGTGCAATTAACTCTTTGACAAGGTATGAACTCATTTTGTCTAATAGGATAATTCTGTAAATTTTGCTGCCTATAATCCCTTCAGAAATTTGTCATTCTATGACTTATAATTTTCTTGTTGTTCAGACCTACCCAACTCTGTGTGCATCTATTTAGGGTTTTCTTGGAGAAGATATTAGAGTGGTTTGACATTTCCTTTTCCAACTCATTTTACAGATGAGGAAATTAAATCAAAGAGGCATAATTGACTTCCCCAGAATCACACAGCTAGTAATGTCTGAGGCCACATTTGAATTCAGGTCTTCTTGATCCCATCTTCTATTGAGTATGGCATTTAACTGCTCACAGCCATTTATTTACTTAAGAGTTTTTGACAAAAATGCACACGGCAAAGATCATAGTCAAACTAAGCTTTAGAGCAGCCCATTAATAGCCAAGCAAGGAAAATTATTTACTGATGACTAATTACACTATTTATTTTTATTTTCTAACTATAATTATTGTCTATTTTTATCATTCAATTCAATTTTTTTAGTTCTCAATTTTCCTTCTCCCTCTCCTTCCCCACCTTATTGAGAAGGCAAAAAAAAGTGGTATCAATAATATATGTGAAATCTTGCAAATGTATCCCATATTAGTCATGTAACCCCCAAAATTAGGAAAAATAACAAAAGTGAAAATTTTATATTTTAATCTGCACTCATACTGCAGAAATTCTCTTTTTTTGAGGTGGAAAAATGTTTCATCATAAATTTGGATTATGTGATAATCAATATTGATGGATTGGATATGGTTCTCTCCAAGATGAGATGAATCAGACCAGTACCAATGATCTTGTGATAAAGAGAGCCATCTACACACCACAGAGAGGACTATAGGAACTTAGTGTGGTTCACAATATAGCATTTCATTCTTTTTGTTGTTGCTTGCATTTTATTTTCTTTCTCATTTTTTTCTGGTTTGAATTGATTTCTTTGTGCAGCAAGATAATTGTATAAATAGTATCCATATTTTGGATTTAACATATATTTCTACCATGTTTAACATATATTGGACTACTTATCCTCTAAGGAAGAGAGTGGGGTAAGGGGGGAGGAGGGGAATTGGAACACAAGATTTTGCAAGGATTAATGTTGAAGAATTATCCATGCATATGTACTGAAAATAAAAAGCTTTAATAAAATATAAATTCATTGGAATTGTTTTGGATCATATTATAGATCAGAATATCTGAATCACTTACAGTTGATCATAATAATGATGAATTAAATCATATTTAGTAGTAGCAGATGATGAAATGTATCTAGAGAAAATAAACATGATTAGGGGATTTTTGACTGAATTAAAGATCATGTGCTAATGATTTGATATCAGTATTTGATAGTTAATATCTGTGTGAAAGGATTTTATCAAGGTTGAATATATTAAATATCATTATAGATCAACATGTACAGATGAACATAGGCAATTGATGTTAACAATAGGAAATACTAACTCTGAAACTCAATTAATTTGCCATCCTACTCCCCCCAAAAAATTTTCATTTTTCTCATTAGTAGAACTATTTTTTAAAAAAATACATTATTATTGTTGTTGTTATTGTATTTTGAATTTCACATTTGCGATTTGTCTGTTTTCAAAAAAGTTTGCAGAAGCTCCCTGTAGCCAAATTGGTCACATTTTATGCTGTAGAGAAGGTGCTGGTGGCAGAATTGAGAGCTGGAAGACTTTGGCAATTAAATAGGTCAATCCTTGAAGTTTTCATATGGGTAAACTGAAATTCAGAGTGTTTGTTAAAAGTAAATTGTCTAATGTCACTCAGCAGAACTAGTAGTTGAACACCTTATATCTGGCATTGAATCCAGTTCTTTAGTTTCTTGTCATATCTCCTTCTTAAATAAAGGATTCTTTTTACTAGAAATCCAACAGTTGTCAGAAAATCTGTTTGAGAAGCCTTTCAAATTATGAAGTAAAGAAGAAAGAACTCTGCAATAGGACCCACTTCAAGTTCTACTATTCACTAATTGTGTGTCCTTGAAAAAAGTCAGTTAATATTTAATGAAAAGGAGTTTTACATAAATATGGGGAAAATAACCATACTCTTAATTGTCCACTTTTGGAGATTCTCTTTGGGATATCATGAGCTGTAAGGTGGGGCAGTAGAAAGAGTACTGGGCCTGGAGTCAGGAGAACCTCAGTTCAAATTTGATATTAATTATCTGTTTGACCCTGAACAAATCACTTTCTTCTGTTTACTTCTGTTTTCCCATCTAAAATACATGGATAATAGCAATACTTATTTCCCAGAGTTGTTCTGAGGATTAAGAGAGAAAATATTTGTAAAGCCTTAGCATATTGCCTGGCACATAGTAAGTCCTATGTAAATGTTCGCTATTATTATTATTATCATTATTTATTTTAAATAACAAAAGCATTATGGGAATACCTGGATAGGTAGTGGAGGGAATATCCATTTTGATGAAGTCATGGATTTCCTAATGTGTTCACTGAAGTTACTTATTTTTATTAATCTATTCTATTAATATATTACTTAATATTTATTAAAGTTTTAATAAAAATATATTAAAGCTCTTTGAAAATTCAGTGGCTAGGTAGTTTACAATGACATTAAATATATTTTAAAATCAAAATAAAGATGTTTTGCAAGGACCATAAAATTTATAGATAAAGTTAAAAAAAATGAAATTAAAAAGAAAAATAATTACTATTGTATTGAATAAATATTTGAGAAATTGTATTAAATGATTTGATCAACCCAACAAAAACATTTCTCTCTTAAAGTGTCCAATAACTTTCTTATAAAAAATTAGATAATGTTCCCTTCTTTGTCCATATCTTTGTAATTAGTTAGAAATTGAAAGCAAAAAAAGAAAAATTATATAAGTGATGTTTTGCTTTTAAAGAGAATTTTTAATATTCATGTTAGTTTTAGCTGAAGTTTTTAAAAACAGATTTGAATTTTTTTTATTTGAAAGCAGAACTCGTTGTTGAGAGAATTTTATAGTTAGATTTTAGAAGATTTTTTAAAATTATCCAACAATCTGAATCAAATGAATTACAAATAATTATATCAAAACAGTTTTTTCCAGTATCCTGGGAATATAGATACATGAGTCTAGCCAAGGAGATTCAATAGGAAAAAAAAATTAAATCCCTGTAAATTACATGGTGATATCTACTTTTTGAAAATACATTTCTATTTCTGAAAGGGTAGTACTAGGTTTCTGTGTAAAAGCATTGAACTTATTGCCTATGTAAACATAGGAGAGGCATTGTACATTTTCACTTCACTAAAGAGGTTCATAATTTACTATCTGGCCTGATTTTTCATGAGCTTGTTAAAGAACAAAAAAGGAAGAAATGATGCATTTTGGGAAAAAAATGCTGACTATAATTCTTAAATAATTAACAATCCCTCGAATACTAGTATGCCTTATTAAAACTGTATCTTTAATACTGCAAAATATTATCTAATTAGAAGTTTTCAAAAATCTTTTGTAATCTCAAGCTATAATTATTATATAACTATCTAGCAGAGAAGATTCAATTAAACATATTAAACTTTGTCCATAAATTTTATTGTAATTCAAAGCAGCTGTTGTCAAAAGAATACTTATTTCTTATTTCAATATTTACATGAATATGTGATCTCATTTATTTGGGCACTAAAATCTCCTACCCACACCCACCCATTATATGTGACTTGTCAATGTCCCACATAAGGTAATCCACTCATAGATTCTAAGGGCCTTGCTCAAGATCTCTTTATAGGCTTGAATACTCAAGCTGTCCATCAGTCTTTTTTTTTTTTTCTTTCTATGTGATTGAATCACTTCCATTTTAGTCGCAAATCTTTTTTTCTGCCCCCTTCTTCCTTGGTAATATGTTATAGCCCATTGGCCTCTCTCTCACCATTTGGTTGACTTGTTGCTTCAGTTCTTCATGACAGTGATATGATGGTACACACAATCATCCAATCATCCATTAAAAAAAAAAAGGTTAAAAAATGAACCTTTGTTTCAATAATAAACTCAAGTACTTAAATGTCTGCATAATTTCAAAAGGGCAATACAAACGGAATAACTTCTCTTGTTCAATTTTTGGGCCCAACTGATTATTCATTCCCAGAGTCTGTCCAAATACCTCTGGATTTTCTATCCAATTGCACACCATTTTGACAATGAATAGCCTTTATCCATTTGCTTTTAATTATTAATATTATATTTGTAGTAATAAATTTACAAATTTTTTTCAATAGGTGAAATTCCATTATTATTATTATTATTATTATTATTATTAATATATTAATACTTGAATATGTTTTTATAATTTTTAAGGTTTCTCAAAAGGTTTTCCTCAAAATAATTCTATAAGGGAGGTATTATAATCATATTATTCAGATGAGGAAACTGGGGCTCAAAGGACTGAATAAATTGTAGTTAGATTTTACAGTGCAGAAAGCACTGGATTTAAAATTGGCAAAAATCTGACTTCAAAAGATGTCTAAGAATTTACTAACAATATGACTTTGGATAAATCTCTGCCTCACTTTTTATCTATAAAATGGAGATTAAAATAGCACCTATCTTCCAGTGTTTTCATGAAATACACATAGTGCTTTACAAACCTTAAAATACTATGAAAATTCTAGGGAATTATTATTATTATCCTTCTTTCTCCTCCTCATCTCTCCTTTTTTTTCTTCTCTTCTTCTCCTTTTCTTCCTTCTTTTTCTCTTTTTTTTTTTCTCCTTCTATGTCTACAGAACTAGTAAACAGCAGAACTTGGATTCTTGCAAGATGAACAGAAATTTTTCCTCTAAATCACACCCTATATTAAAGAGATGTTTTTAGTCATATTCTTTATTCTCATTTTTGTTGTCTTTTTAATTTTCTGCTTGATTCAGTTATTAAGCAATTGACATAGACATTACTCCCATCAAAAATTTAAGAGTCTAATCATTTCTCTGTCACACACAAAGAATTCACCTTCACTCCAGAGACCTATATAAAACTCTGACTTATAGTTATACTGGGAAAAAATGGAAGTGTTTGAAGCCAGAGAAGGTCAATGTTTACTATTTCCTATCACTCACTCATAAAATCCAATAATTCTATATCACATTCTTTCTATTCAATAATTTTTCTTCATTTCTGACTCTTTGTGATCCTATTTGTTTGTTTGTTTGTGCTTTTGGGGGGAGGGGGCAAAGATATAGAGTGATTTGCCATTTCCTTCTTCAGTTAATTTTATATATGAGGAAATTGAAATAAAGAGGGTTAAGTGACTTACCACAGTCATATAGGTAGTAAGTTTCTCAGACCAGATTTTAGCTCAGATCCTCTGGACTGCAGAGCCAGCATTCAGTCCACTGAAACAAAATTTCCCACAATTTTTCTACCACTGATTTCCATTCCAAGCAGTTATAGCAGGCACTTTTCTTTTGCAGACCTCAGTTTTGCTTCATTGCTTCTCATTAATCACTCTCTTTACAAACTTTGAACATTTTTTTTGAGTTATTGGATCATAGAAAAGTTATATTAGAATCCCTTGACTTGTCTTCACTTAAATCTGATAACATTATTGTATAGTTTTCTTCAGATATCTTTAATAATATTAATAATATTATTAGCTAGTATTCATATAAAATAGAAATCCCCTTATGTAGAGGGCTGCTGATAGTGGGGAACTCTGGGTAAGATATAAGACTCTTCAGCTAGAGAAAAACCGCTGACAATATCTGGTTTTTGGGGACCTCCAGAAGGATACTACACCCTTAGATTTAGAATATTATTTCATTTGATTTCCATAATAACTTGGAAAGTACATGTTTTATTATTATCCTCATTTTATAGCAGAGAAAACTGGGGAACAATAAATAACTTCCCAAGGCCTATTCATGTTTGAACATTATAATTCATATTTTATTCCTTTAGAAATATTCCTTTTTCTTGGCTGTATTACTGCTCACAGATCTTTATTTTCAGATTCATTTTACCAGTAACAAAAAAGTAAAAATATAGCTAGAATTATGTAGAGCTTTATTATTTGCGAAGCACTTTACAAATATTATCTAATTTTTCCTCCCACAGACACTGAGAGGGAAGAGTTATTATTATTTCTCCTTTTATAGATGAGGAAACAAAAGCATAGACTGGTTCAGTGGCTTGCCGAGGGCTACAAAGCTAATGATTATCTGAGGCAATATTTGTTCTCAAGTCTGCATGATTCTAAGTCCTATACTATATTCATTGTTACTAACTCTTTCATTTAACTGATTGTGTTTTTGCCTGGACTCTGAGTGTTAGATTTACTGATAGCATTGTCTAAAGAAGAAATTTCAGAATTTCCTATGTCAGAAGCCCTGCTTTCTTCATGTTACAAATCACTTTCAGTCTTTCTAATGTGATCACTATGGTTTCTGATACATGAGTCCTATATCTGTTGCTTCTCCTTAACCTATAATCATTAATATACTCTAGTTGATCAAAATAGCTACCCAGTTCTCATTCATAGAATCCGGTTTAACACTTGTGATTATGTATTTCAATATCTGAAAACAAAGTCTATATCTATATCCTTTGTACTTTTCAAAGACACCTAATTTCGAGACCAAGAACTCCAAATCATTGATGGGATTTTTGCTTTTGTTTTTGCTTTACTATGAATTCCCTGGTTGATAAACAAAGTACACTTATAGTATGAATGAATGGTCACTTAATAAGCTCATTGTCCATCCAAAACTCTGGGATACAAATTACATGACTGTCCCTAATACTCAAAGGTTTATGTTTAAATTGAGGAAGACAACATATTTAGGAAATTTCAGTTGCAAGTCACAGTAAAGACCTGCTGGTCTTTATAGTGTTCACTGGACAACCAGATAGTAACAAACCATTTATTATCATATCCATTTAAAAAATAAAAAGCAACAACTAATTGACATAGTCTGGGACTTTAATGGTGATCACTTGCTTTCTGGGTGTTCATTAACTATTGGTTCAATATGAAAGCTATTGTTATCTTATTTTAAAAGTACTCTTTTGCGTCTACACACATCTACTCTGATTATGATATGCGGTACAAAGGAATTACTTGGACCAACAAGTCAAAAGCTGTCACTCTAAGTAGAACCTAACAAAACCCTTGAATACTTTATTTTTTTTATTTTTCTTTTCTTAAGAGACTAATGAAGTAAGCTCTAAATGACTGTAGAGCAACCTACCAAGATTCATTGTGTGATTGGAATTTAGTCTCAAAAATTCCTTTCTGGCCTACTTGTGGTTTCTCCTAAGATACTTAAGAAAATTTTCAATCAAGAAACAGTTCTTTACTTGAGCTTAATAATGGCCATCAAAACCAGGATTATCTTGAATTCATGATAATTTTTTGGCTTCGGCAAGATATTGAGTATTACTAATTTATATGATTCACATTTTAATTCAATTAATAAGAGTTAATTAAGTACATACCAGATACTAAGGTCTTAGAATACAAAACCAAAAATAGTTCCTGCCCTCGAGTACCTTACATTCTATTGTCTTGTTTGTTGGAGACTCAAAAGAGGTACTTAATTCAATAAACAAATTTAGAGCACCACCCTCCAGCTGATTTAATATATTTTTTCTTCCATTTTTTATAATGTTTTCCCAGAAAGTATCCATGTATACCAATATGTAAGTATTGGTATTGGGTAATTTAAAATTTTCAGAATCTTATGGGCATTACTTTTTCTTTTCCTCTGTCATAAGAATGTGATGATATAGATCTAGCAAACTTAACTACTGATTATTCACAAGAAAATTCAGGGAAACATAATTAGTGACATTATTCATCATCCTATTATATAAATACAGTCTTTTCCTCACATTATATTTCTATAGTAATACTATCGGTGAATCATAAAGACTACTGATAATACTTTTGATTAATTAATATCACATTCAAATCATTTCTGATGTTCACCTGAGTTTGTTCTAATCCCATCAATACACTGAAAATAGCCTTTCAATGATTGTTTCATTCTTCAGAAACCACAGATGGCTCCCAATAAAAATATTTTCAACTCTATCCTGGAGATTCAGGATTCAGTGAACACTCTGAGGAATTCTCTCTATTCTTAAATGTAGGGAATAATATATTATATTATGTATCATTATATTAGTTATTTCATGTCATGATACTATTATTTACTCAAAATAACATGAAAAGTATGGAAGAAAATTAAGGTTTTGTTTTGATGATTTTTTGAAAATTTTCTAGCAGCCTTTGAAAAGAATCAGAGGTTTTCTGAAATGTTCCATATCAGTCTATAGTGTTAGTCTTTCCCCTAGATTCAATCCATCATTTTATTTCCTTAGTTTAAGAAAGTAACATGTCATCCAAAAAGTGTTGAAATTGGTTATTGATTAATGAGGGATGGATGGAAATGATTTGCTTCATACTATCACTATATTATTTCCAGGAGAGGGGAAGGGAAGAGTGTAAAAAAGAGGCAAAACTAGTGACAAAATATAAACTGAAATTATGGTTAACTGAATTTTGTTTATAATTAATTATATTTCATTATATAAAATAAGGCTCAAAATGGAAGATAAATATTTAATAGATAAGATATTTATGATTAATTCAATTACATAATCTATAAAGGATGAAAATCTAATCTTCTTTCCTGCCTCTCTCCTGCCCTATACTTTTCTCCTCTTTCCTCTCTCTCCCTTTTTCCCTACTCCTTTTCCTTGTACTAATAGCCTAAAAAGAACACATTTGTGCTTTCTAAAAGGTAATATATCATATATACATTTATGCACTTTTATTTTTTTCCCATTTAGACTCTAGGTGTCATGAAATGTTAATGATGTACTAAAAGGCATTTATACTTCTATGCATTACATTATTAAAAATGTTAATATTCTCTATTAAGCTATACCTCAATATTCTGTTTTACTTGCAGCGGAATGTGGTGCATCTGCAACAAATAATGAAGGGATTTTGCTGTCTCCCAATTACCCTCTCAACTATGAAAACAACCATGAGTGCATTTATAGCATTCAGGTACAAGCAGGGAAAGGAATCAATATTTCTGCCAGAACATTTCATTTAGCACAAGGAGATGTTCTTAAGGTAAGTGCATTGCCAATACTATGTTTTAATACGTATGACCCATTTATTACTTTGTTTTAAACTATGTTTTTAAAGTTTGTGTTACCATGTTATATAGTCAAATTTCACATTTTGACAATGGTCATTTTTATTATAATAAAATACTTTCTTTCCTCATCAGTTGGATTTTTACTAAGAAAAAGTAAAGTAAATGATATTTTCTCAGATCTTAGTTCCTTGTTTTCATAAGTCATATATTTGAATATTTTGATATTATTACGTTAAGTAAAAATCTTTTATAAAAT
The DNA here is from genome assembly GCF_048593235.1 of Sminthopsis crassicaudata. NCBI lineage: Eukaryota > Metazoa > Chordata > Mammalia > Dasyuromorphia > Dasyuridae > Sminthopsis > Sminthopsis crassicaudata. Next base: position 124,634,570 of record NC_133617.1, read on the forward strand.
ATGTTTTATATCCACCTTTGTTCTTGCATAAAGAAATTGTCTTTTGAAATATAAATGAATTTGTTTCTGGAGATTTCTAGCTGAATTCTCAGGACATTTTAGGTTTATGATTTGTATTGTTTATTCTATTTATTAAATTGATTTCATAGATACAGAATATTTATTTTCTAAAAGTGTTTTTGTGGATAAGAATCACAAATAATGACAAGACAAGTATGAGTTATGATCTCCATGAAAGAAGGAAGTAGTGTACATATTGATACAATAAATCTATTGAAATTATGAAATGTTTATATATTTATTGTTAGAAAGTAAATGTTTATGACTTAAAGTAGAACATGCTAGTTTAAAGATTGTAAATTTACTTTGAGTAAAAATGGAAACCTGTTTAAATGGAAAGGTTGTTGAAGAAATAATTTGTTCAACTCTTCAATCATTTTAATTTAAAAAATTTTATGCTCCAAAAAATAATTTTATATTGTTCTTTAAGATTGCTAATTTTTTGTATAGGGCCTTGGTCAAGTAGATGCTTAATATTTTTCTAAGTAGCATCTTCTGTATCATAAATCATATTCCAATTTCTTAAAAATGATTTTTATACTTGTATTGAGAGGGATCCATTTTGACTAATAGAAAGTACATAAATAAACTGAGGGCACATGTGATTGCACCCACGAAAATATAAATATAATTTATATAATCTATACTTTAGCACTTCAGTGAACTATTATTTCCATATAGGTTGGTTGTTTGTTTGGTTGCTGTTCTTTCTTCTCAAAGAAGAACAAAATACATGTTGGAGTCTGGCTGATGAGACCAATACAAACTCTATATGTTACTTTCTATAGGATGATCTATATAAGTTGGGCACAAATAATATATATGAATATTTGGAGTAGAAATAGCTGTAAATTTATGCAACTGATAGTTTCTTTTGAGCTTCTATAATTCTGTTTTGCTTATGAAGTATGTGGACACATTATGCCGTAGTTATGTAGTTTTTTTGCCAATGTCTCCCATACCCTATATCCCAACTTGTTCAAAAGATCTTGAGTGTATCCTTATATTGCTTCTTCTAACGTTCATGTGAGTGCTTGCTCCTTGAATTTTCTAACAGTATTTTAGGAAAACTACATTTGGCTTTTAAAAATGTGGCCAGCCCATCAAAATTGTACTTTCTGCTGTAGAGTTTGAATGTTCAGCAGTTTAATTTAGGAAAGGACCTGAGTGTTAAATAAATTTTCAGGTAATTTTCAGCATCTTTTTAAGACAATTCAAATGGAAGTCACTGTTTTCTGGCATAGTACTGGTATACTCTCCAGGTTTCATAAGTATAAATGGCAAGTTCAGAACAATATCTCCATCAATTTGGGAACCAATGTAATACCACTTCTCTCCCACACTTTCCTTCAGTGCTTCCCAAACACTGAGCTAGCTTTGACAACATGTGCATTAGCTTTACTATCAATAGGTGCATATCTGGAGAATTTATGAAACTAATGTACAATACTGATGAACATTTCAAGGAACTCCAATTTTGCCATAATTTCCCATAGGTGTCATGACTGACTGTATCAAAAATTTGGTCACACTGATGAACACTATATGCATTGCTCTGCTCTGTCTCTGTCAGACTCCCTGACTTGGCAGCAAATGTCATATCTGAAGCTTCATGGGCTCTCAAGTAAACAACCACCTTCTAGATAAAGGATCAGTTTATTTTATTTTATTTTTTTTATTCATTTTTCTAAATTATCCCCTCCCTCCCTCCCTCCACTCCCTCCCCCCGATGACAGGTAATCCCATAAATTTTACATGTGTTACAATATAACCTAGATACAATATATGTGTGTAAATACCATTTTCTTGTTGCACATTAATTATTAGCTTCCGAAGGTATAAGTAACCTGGGTAGATAGACAGTAGTGCTAACAATTTATATTCACTTCCCAGTGTTCCTTCTCTGGGTGTAGTTATTTCTGTCCATCATTGATCAACTGGAAGTGAATTGGATCTTCTTTATGTTGAAGATTTCCACTTCCATCAGAATACATTCTCATACAGTATTGTTGTTGAAGTGTATAGTGATCTTCTGGTTCTGCTCATTTCACTCAGCAACAGTTGATTTAAGTCTCTCCAAGCCTCTCTGTATTCCTCCTGCTGGTCATTTCTTACAGAGCAATAATATTCCATAACCTTCATATACCACAATTTACCCAACCATTCTCCAATTGATGGACATCCATTCAACTTCCAGTTTCTAGCTACAACAAAAAGAGCCGCCACAAACATTTTGGCACATACAGGTCCCTTTCCGCTCTTTAGTATTTCTTTGGAAATAATTCACAACTTTAGCAAAGTTGCTGGATACAAAATAAATCCACATAAATCCTCAGCATTTTTATACATCATCAACAAAATGCAA